>NW_028317949.1:19625833-19937500 GCF_062004578.1 Staurois parvus | reverse complement strand
GAAGAACTCTTTAGTTAATATACACCATTATGTTTAGAAAAAAATAAACATTGTTTTATATTGATTGAAATGATTGTTTCTTATGCTGCTTTTTTTATCCACAATATGTACCTTGTATGCTAAAAGTTACATTGTTAGTTGGAACTGGTCAAACTTTGGCCAAGCATTTAGCACTGGAATCGGGGACCAGGTGCTCCTTGGCTTGATCAGAAAATGTAATAAACCAAAAATAAATGTTTATTACATCATGTACCTTATGAAATGAATGTATAATTTGTTGTGTTGTGTCTGTGTTGCTGCCTCTTTCACAAACTGCTAGAAAGTTAAAATATATGTAAGAGCCCAGTTACATCGGGTGTGACTTGCCATGACTTGCCATGCGATTTGTCATGCCATGCGAGTTTCAAATCACATGGCAAGTCACACCCTGTTGTAGACAATTAAAGTGGTCATATCGCTGTGATTCCGACTTGGTCGGAGCCGCAGCGATTTCTTAAGTACTGCATGCACTACTTCAGGTGCGACTTGTATAGACATCTGTGTCTTCCAAGCTGCAGATGTCTTGCAAGTCGCACTACAAGTCGGAATGACATCCGACTTTGAAACCGTACGACTTGCACTGAAGTCGCATAATTTCAAAGTCAGATTGGTGTAAACGGGGCTAAACCAGGAACGGACTGACCATTTGGAAACTTGGGAACTGCCCGAGGGCCCGGGGTCAATAGGGGGCCCCACGAGATGCCCCTGGTGCCGTTTTCATAGGCTTTTTTGAGATTGGGCAAGGACACAGTGGCTCCATGATCCCCTATAGCCCAGGGGCCCCATGAGTTGTCACTCCGCTCCTGGGCTAAACCCTCACCTTGTAAAACAACCCATTCAGTTTAAAATATAAATGAAAAGCAAAACATACCCTCTGTTCTCAGCTGCATAAGGAGCTTTGAGAACTGGGGAGGAGAAAGAGCAGGACACTGGATTTCTCAGTACATGGCTGTGTGTGTGTGTGTGTGTGTGTGTGTGGGGGGGGGGGGGGGGTAAGCACAACTCTGATCACTGGAGGAGAGTAGGCACTTAGCTCAGCTGGAGAACTGACCATGCTGTGCTCTCCTGCCTAGTGTGGTCAGTTTTTAATAGAAAAGCAGAGGGATTGGCAGGAACAGCAGGAGTTTAACACATGGGAAGCAATACAAAAAGAGCAGGATACTTTTTCATATAAGTACATGTACAGCAGACACGTGAAAAAAAAAAGAAATGTTGGGTTTCCATATTCTTTAACCCTGTATACATTGCATTTGGTAGCAGCATTCTGCTGTGCTTCACAGGTTACCACAGTGTTACTCAACAAACAAATGATTCAATGGCCACTGTCTTGGAGATGCAGCCTTACATACACCATATTGCTTTTTTCATTTTATATAGTAACACTGTATTTTAAAAATTATAAAAATGTAAATTTGGAGCAGAGAATACATTTAAACCATAAATACATGTTTATTATGAACACTGGATAATAAACCATGAAATTATTTTAAAGGAGTTGTATTATTGCAGCATACAACCAATTTGTGAGGACTACATATCCCATGGTACCTTGCTGTCTGCAAGCACTCATTCCTATACTGACTCCGCCTCCTGAAACTCCTCCTCTCATCTCCTCTGTAGGTCAGAAGGCAGGTTTTGTAAAGTAAATGTGGAGAATCTTTAGTTTCCAAAATCCAAGATTATACAGATTTAAAGGAATAGTCTAGAAATAATTGTAATACAATGAGAAAATGAATATGTAATTTTAGATTTTGACCATAGGTATGCTTCAAGTAAATGTATAAATATAAGTCCATTCCTCAGACAAGCCTCTATGTGACTTCTCTATTCCTGAATCCAGTCATAACTACTGCTGCTGTCACCACGTCTGCCTCCAGTCCTTAAGATGGAGGGGATAGGACACTTGGGGGAGATTTACAACTGGAGAGTGCCAAATCGGGTGCAGCTCTGCATAGAAACCAATCAGCTTCCAGGTTTTATTGTCAAAGATTAACCACTTGCCTTCCTGAGAATTTACCCCCCCCCCCCCTTCCTGACCAGGCCATTTTTTTGCGTTACAGCGCTGAGTTAGTTTAACTGACAATTGCACGGTCATGCAACACTGCACTCAAATCAAATTTACATCCTTTTCCCCCCCACAAATTGAGCTTTCTTTTGGTGGTATTTGATCACCTGTGCCTTTTTTATTTTTTGCACTATTAAAAAAAAAGACAAACAATTTTGAGGAAAAAAAAAACTATTTATAACTTTTTGCTATTAAACATGTCCAGTAAAAAAATGTCAAAAATGTATTTATTCATAAATTTCGGCCAAAATGTATTCTGTGACATGTCTTTGCTAAAAAAAAAACCAATACGTGTAAGTTAATTGGTTTACGTGACAGTTCTAGTGTTTAAAAATGGCGGTATAGATACTGGAATTTTTTTATTTTTACTAGTAATGGCGACGATCAGCGACTTATAGAGGGACTGAGGCAAATATTCTGACACTGGGGGGAACTGACTTGGTGTCACTGACATCCCCAGTGACACCAATACAGTGATCAGTGCTAAAAAAAAAACACTGACACTGTACTAATGGCATTGGACAGGGAGGGGTTAACATGAGGGGCGATCAAAGGATTAGCTGTGTGCTGGGAGTGCCATCCAAAGCAGTGTGCCCGTGCTGACAGGGAGGAGAACTGTTAGTAAAGAAAACAGTTCTCCCCCTTGTCGGAGATCATCGGAAATCACCGGGCGCTGGCGAGTAATCACCGGTTGGGACCCGGTGATTGACAGCTGCGGCTGCGAATGGCAGCGTGGTTAGGGGGCACGTGTGCCCCCTACACGGTAATGCAAGTTCACATATATATAAGTGATTTTGCGCACCTGTGCCGTCCTGTAGTGGTATTTCTGCTATAGGGCAGACAGGAAGCAGTTCATTGGACAAGCAGAAGTTAGAAGCTGATTGGCTTCCATGCACAGTTGCACTAGATTTTGCACTCTCAGTTTTAGTAAATCAACTCCATAGACTGACTCTATGGACAGGCACACAACATTATCTGAAGTACTGCGCTATACTTATGAATGCATTCACAATCATTTCCATTTCACGGGCCATTATCATGACAAACATGAACTCATCCTTTGAGTGTGAGGTCCTTGGAAACCTGTGATCCAGAAAGAAACGAAGATCAAAAACAAAACAGTGTAAATACTGTGTAATAATGACAGAATGAATGTGACAATGCCACAAAGAGTCAGCCAGCAAGTGTTTTACAACTGAGATGAAAGCGGTAATCCATCGCACTACATAGCAGAGCAATGTTTTTTAAAGGAAACACTGATGGAAATTTTTGGACTGCCATTGCTGACCTCTCCTTTTGAAACTGCTGGTTACAGATGCAGATTAAAATTTCAGGATTTACTTCTTGCATACCAAAAGTGGTTAAAAGCGGCTGAGTGATCAGCATGACAGAGGGTTAGCATTTCTTTAAAGGGCATCCTCACATCCCTGAATGGCAACCAACTACCAAAAATTTTATTTTCAGCCTCCAACCAAGTTCCTTACTGTGTTGGCTTGCCTAGTGCCACACAGCCTGTGCAGAAAAAGTTCCGTCTGTGTCCGCCTCCTACTGTACACTTGACTCAATCCCTCATATGGCTCATGCATTCTAATAGCTTCCCTAGCCATCCAGAGGGGTGCAGCCTGAGCCATAGGAATGAATGAAGCCAGTGGTACACATGCGCAGTAGGAGCTCAGCATGGCTGAACTTCTTCCTGCAAACTCTGTGCGGTGCTAGGCGGGGTGACTCAATGAAGAACTCAGAAGCAGATCTAAAGGTAAGTATATTGGAGGTGGCTACCTCTCAGAGGGATAGGACATTCAGCCCCAGTTCACAACAATATGGCTTTAAAGTTGAACAACTTTGACAGTGGACCAGGGGCAGACTGGCCATTCGGGAACTCGGGCACTGCCGGAGGGCTCGGGGTCAGTAGGGGGCCCCATGAAATGCCCCTGGTACATTTTATAGGCTTTTTTTGAGTGTGGGCAAGGACACAGGGGCCCCATGATCCCCTATTGCCCGGGGGCCCCATGAGTTGTCAGTCTGCCCCTGCAGCGGACTATTCTGTGCGACTTCATTGCGGTTTGCTGCCTCTCAGTGTGACTTCAACAGATGTCAATGCCAGTTGCAATGATGTTGCACAAAATAGCACAGGCAGGGCTGCTGTTAGAAACCATGGGGCCCCATACAGCCAACCTGACGAGCCCCCCCCCCCAAAAGAAACAGAGTTTTCTATGTTTCAGTTATGAATGAACATAGCGAGTGTCTGGTACCGATCATTCATTGTGTTCATTCAGGAAAGGAAGGGGCTGGTAAATGTGACATATTTACTGGACCCTTCCCCCATGCTCCATCCTGAAGGACCCTTTTGTTTGCCTGCAGCTGCCAGTAAGAAGGGGAGGAGGGAAGCTGGCAGCACTTTGGGGATGGGGGCACACAGGGGGTGTGGGCAACAGGGGGAAACATATGGTGCACAGGGAGGGTGATGGGTATATCTGGAGGGCAATTATTGAAGCTGAAAGCCAGCGGGATGCAGAGGAGAAGAAGCCAGATTTCAGCTGCTGCAGTGGGAGCCATACAGGGGATCTGTTCCAGTAATTGCCCCTCCCCCCCCCACTGCCTTGCTGATCACCCTCCTTTCCCACATCTGATTCACTCAGTTGCCTGGGCCCCCCCTGCTGGCCTGGGCCCTGTACAGGAGGCCCCGTGGTACCCCCTTATCCATTGCCCTGAGCACAGGAACCTTTTTCAAAGTCGCTGCAACTTGAGTTGCACTGATTACAACAGGGCCATTGCCGGTAATAGGATGCAGCTTGTCCTGCAACTTCAAATCCACAAGCCGCATGATAAGTCACACTGATGTAAACAGGAGCTTAAAGCACAATTCACAAAAAGTATAGTTTCTCTTTAAAGGGGTTTCAACATTTCAAAAATGTAGTCCTTAAACAACAACCTTTCATGTAGCACTGGTGCTATAGAAGAAAACTAATCTTGGAACACATGCAAGCATAATATATCTTGTACAAGTACCGTACTATTACATCAAGCAGACAACGTGCGGACACACAAATGCAATCAACATCAAAAGAAGCAATTTACTGACAAAGAATATTTATGAAAACTTTCAATTTGAGGTCCATTTGTAGAACACAAATACAAAAGTAATCTGATGTGTTGTAGTCATGGGGTTCATTAACTAAAGACAAATAGACTGTTCACTTTGCAAGGGACTTTTCCCCAGGCCTTAGACCAATGGTTGTCAACTTCTGAGCTAAATGCAGCCTTAAATGTGGCCCTTGACATCACCAAAGAGCCGTACATAATGTTCAATACATGTAATGCTTGAGAGGACTGTCAGAAACTCTACACCTAATACAGGAAATTATGGTTGGAGTGTGGGCATGCTACATTTTTGGCTGCAAAAGACAATATGAAACTGGGAACATGTTACATCAGGCTGGTAGAAAATTCTGTTACCTTAACCTGCCTTATAGTAGAAATACTGCTACAGGGCGGCACGGGTGTGCAAAATCGCACATATATATATATATATGTGATATGGCAGTTCTGGGTACGCCCTACCCGCGCTGCCATTTGCAGCCTCAGCTGTCAATCACCGGGTCTCAGCACCCAGCAATCTCTGAGGATTTCCAACGGGGGAAAGACCTGTATGTAAACAATACAGATCTCTCCCCTGTTGGCTCCTGCACACTGCTTTGTATGGCTCTGCATTGGAGAGCTATACAAAGCAGTGTGCTTACAGTGAAACACACACACAGCACACATAGTAAAACAGCACACAGCACACCGTTAACCCTTTGATCGCCCCAGATGTTAACCCCTTCCTGCCCAGTGCCATTAGTACAGTGCAGGGGCGGACTGACCATTCGAGCACTCGGGCACTGCCCGAGGGCCCGGGGTCAGTAGGGGGCCCCATGAAATGCCCCTGGTACCTTTTTTATAGGCTTTTTTGGGTGTGCTTTGAGTGTGGGCAAGGACACAGGGGCCCCATGATCCCTTATTGCCCAGGGGCCCCATGAGTTGTCAGTCTGCCCCTGGTACAGTGTCAGTGCTTTTTATTAGCACTGATCACTATATTGGTGTTACTGGGGATTTCAGTGACACCAAGTCAGTTCCCCCCAGTGTCAGAATGCCCGCCGCAGTCCCGCTATTAGTCACTAATCGCTGCCATTTTTTTTTTTTAGCAAAGCCATGCAGCAGAATACATTTTGGCCTAAATTTATGACAAAATATTTATTTTTTTACTGGACATGTTTAATAGCAAAAAGTAAAAAATATTTTTTTTCTCAAAATTGTCAGTCTTTTTTTTTTATATAGTGCAAAAAATAAAAAATGCATAGCTTATCAGATACCACCGAAAGAAAGCTCTATCCTAGATTGTAAGCTCCATGGAGCAGATCCCTCCTATCCCTCTTGTATTGAACTGTATCGTTGCTGTATTGTCTCCCATTATATTGTAAAGCAAACTGTTGGCGCTATATAAATCCTGTATAATAATAATAATATTTGTGGGGAAAAAAAAAAGGACATACATTTCATTTGGGTGCAGTGTTGCATGACTGCACAATTGTCAGTTAAAATAACACAGCGTTGTAGTGCAAAAAATGGCTTGGTCAGGAAGGGGGGTAAATCCTCTGGAGGGCAAGTGGTTATTCAATGTTCCCACTACAAACTGCTGAAGTCTGAGGGCCGTACATCATATACCAAAGGGCCGCATGCGACCCTTAAGCTGCGGGTTGGGCACCAGGACCTTAGAGAATGAGGTTAAACTCCAGTGATGTCCATCATCCAATACATGTGCAAGCCAAAATGCTTTTTTTCTATTTACATTGTATGCGATTGGGTATTCTTTGCAAAGTGAAATTTCACCCATTCACTACGCTCTGGGGAAACTTCCCTTGCAAAGTGCAACTGCTTTTGCAAAGTGAACAGTTTACTTGTATTAGTAGATCGACTTCATAATGTTCTAAATGTTACAGATAAATTTTTTTTCTTATTCTTCATTCCAAAACTGCATTTACAGCTGCAACATGCATCTCAAAAACACTTTTTGCACTTGGGACTTTTTTTTTATACCTTTTGGATTTTTTGGACTTTATATATTATTTTTATCATGAATTATTATTTGATTTATTAATTGGCACATATATAGGAGTATTTACAATTTTTTAAAGGTATCATCAATTGTTGATTTATTTATATTATTTTTCAAGCACTGAGCACTTTTTTAATTAGTATTAGAGCGCGGTAATTATTGAATTAATTGATATCAAATGCATACCTGTAGAGAGTGTGCAAAATAACCAGCGATCTAGAAAAATACATATGCTCCTCTGTTAGTATACCCTGGTGGCTCACAAGTAAACACACTATAATTACCAAATGCATCTCAAAAACCACCATCACATATAGTGCGTCTAAGTAAACAGAAATTGCACTTTATCTATAGTCTCGATAATTCAGCCCCCTAATACTCTCATACATCACAAGTAACTATAGACAGGTTGGTTGAGCTTTATTAGTACTTTACATTGTTGTCTATTCTGCATTGTGCAGTCTTGGTTGCTATGCTACCTTGTCCTTGAAGAAGATGTGAAAAATATATGGGGGTATTTAGGGACTGAAAACCTCAAGCCGGTGAGTCACCAAAGCAATGAATCAAACACAGATTGTTCAAAGCAGCTGATGATTACACTTTCTTGGTAGAGCAATCCTATTAAATGGTTTAGCTGATAAAGAGGCAGACTAGTTTCCAGTACCTATAAAAGGGACATTCCAGGTTGTTTAATCATCAGCGTTAAGCAGAACAAAATTGAAACTGTTAAGAGTCTAATTTTCTAGAAAAGGGCTTCAAATGAAACAATCCATATATTTTATACGCTGGATTTGCAGACTGACATATATTAGACCTCTCCATGTCACCGTTTAAAATGCACAAAGCCAATCTATATTTAAAAAAAAAAAAAGAAAAAAAATATATAACAAAAATAGGGTTTGTTTACATAAAAGTTGCCACGGCTAACAATATATGTAAATACTGCTAGTTATCCGAAATTACATGATATTATGCTAATTAATGCTTTAGGATAAACAACCTGATGAAAGAGCAAAATTACAAGGCAGCTCAGATATTGCACAGCGTACTTGAAAATAAAAGAACATTGGTACCAGAATGCTGTATTATTTTTTTTGCTGATGACTGTAAAATTATTTATGTAAGCAATTGTACAAAAGTCAAAGCAATACGGCTGTCTTCAGGGAGCATTTGATGGATTGCAGAATAGATTAATTAAAAAGAGGAAATTCATGCACGATAATAAGTTTTGGGGTGCAAAAACAACATTATATACTTTTTTTCAATTTAAAACAATGTATTTATGATTGCCAGTAAATAAAACAAAGTAAAAGTTGGTGTCGCGTTAGCTGTGCCCAGCACACAAGAAGAGCAATCATAATCAGCAGGTCTTTTCCAAAAGGTAATGGACCATTTAAATGTCACGTCACTTCTCATGCTCTTGAAGCTAGAGGACTCATCTCTATTAATGCTCAAGCCTGGGTTCACACTGATGCGGTGTGGAATCGCAGCGTTTTCTCTGCGCAAATTCCTCACCACATCAGAATCGCACCGCGTTCATGCGAACCGCTGCGAATGTGTATGTTAAGTTAACAACACTCCGAAATCGGTCCTCAAAACGCGGTGCAATGTGCAGAATCATATCGCATAGGTGTGAATACTAATACGATCCAATTTTAGTGCGGACCAAAAAAAGGGTCTTGCACCTTTTTGGTGTGGGTGCAGTGTGATTAGAGCCATACAAAATGTATGGCTCCTATCGCACCACACACAATTTGCATGTGATTTGCACAGGTATGCGGTGCGGTTCCTGTGTGAATCACATGCAATGTACCAAGTCGCATATATGTGAACTCGGGCTAAAAGTTCTGTTCTCCCTTGAGTTAAAGTTCTCAAAACTATCAGGTGCCTACATTATTATTATACAGTATTTATATAGTGCCAAAGGTTTCCTCAGCGCTGCACATTTTAAAGGGAGACCGTACACGAGACATTACAATAACAATACAATGCAATACCCGAGGAGTTCGAGGGCCCTGCTCCTTGGAGCTTGCAATCTAGGAGGGAGGGGAGAGTGGTACGGAAGGAAATAGCTGTGGGGGATGGAGTGGTGGGAAGAGCGGAGGATATCAGCAATTAGGAGAGGGTGGGGTAGGCTTCTCTGAAGAGATGGGTTTTCAGGGTGCGCCTAAAGGTGGAGAGGGAAGGTGACAGTCTGATGGATTGGGGTAGTAAGTTCCAGAGGATGGGGGAAGCCCTGGAGAAGTCCTGGAGACAGGCATGGGAGGAGGAGACCAGGGAACTGGCGAGTAGGAGGTCTTGTGAGGAGCGGAGAGTGCGTTTTGGGTGGTAGATGGGTATATCAGTTCGGTGATGTAGTTTGGGGCAGTGTTATGAACAGCTTTGTATGTCAATATTTTGAATTTTATGCGTTGGGCAATCGGAAGCCAGTGGAGGGATTGGCAGAGGGGGGTGGCGGATACGGAGCTGTTAGTATAGTGGATGAGTCTGGCCGCAGAATTCAGGATAGACTGAAGCGGGAAGAATTGTGGGAGACAGACCTTGTTCCCCCTCCAGCACACAGAAGGTGACTGACAGCCTCAGCTGTACATATTTCCCTATGAGACTGTGTAGAGAGAGGTGTGTTTATTTCCTCAACTTAGATCTCAGATTACACTCAGCTACAATGCTGTGCAAGGTTTGACATTAGATCCCCGTCCCCAGCTGAGAGCTGAGAAATAGCCTTTGATCTGTGTGTTTTAGAAGGCTGTGGAGAAGAGGGCTGCAGATAAACATGTACAAATAAACATGTAAATGTAAAATGGTGCAGGATGAAGTATCTAGATAATATCAAACTTCTTATTATAGGAGAGTGCAAAAAGGCAGAGGAGTAAAAAATTAGAGCATCAAAAATGGCAATACTCCTTCTACACTGCAAGGGTTACAATCAAAACAACATTATGGAAGGTGTAGCATCATTATTGATGTTTTAACAAGTGAGTTGCTATCTGTGTGTTCTTAATACACTATATCTATATACTGCACTTAGTTGGTGCCCTCTGCTCTCTTTTCCTATTGATAAACATGTAAAACGTAAGCAGAAGGATTTTTTTCATCTCTGTGTACCACCTGAGGCTTGTCACTTCACTGGGTATATATAAGGACTTATAACCACTTTAATAGATAAAAAGAGAGAGAATAAGAGAAAGGAATTGCTAGGGTTCAAATATACTTTATCTGTATCAATATGGGAAGTTGGTGTCCATAAACAAGATAGGCAAGCTTCTGCATTTAAACGTAGTATACTGATAAATACACATTTTCTCTAAAAATTAAAGTGACCTTGTCATGAGTTTACCACTGCTGATCTTTCCATTTGAAAATACTAGAGGTCATCTATCATTTCTGACTTGAATACTTTTCAACAACCAGAAGCAAGTCTTTAGAAAGGAATTTCTGGCTTTTCTGGGCTTTCTCCAACTACCAAAAAGTTGGGATTACAGCGGGAGAGAGCAAAATAGGAAATAATTGACATTTTCTGAAGAAGAATGGAAAGGCTGGTCATGTGCTAATGGAATTTTCAGAATAATTGGTCATTAATTGGTTAATGCTATTGTCCACAAAAGTTATTCCTTTGAACCAAGCGCTCAGAGCTCGTGGATGTGGCCCCTAATCTTACTATTCCTATGCATTATTGTGAAAACTGCATGGGCAGGTCTTTGTGTGCTACTGTCATTAAATGAAGAAGCATCACTAAAGCTTTTTAATTCCATTCACATTCTGTCTTAATCTGACATCAGTAAAGTGTATCATATCAGCGAGCTACATTGATTCAATTTCTTATCACTTACAAAAGTTATTATTTGATTCCTTTCCATAATAGTTCCTGCAGGGAACTGGGTACAGACTAGACTACACAGCACTTATTAATAGTTATTGTTTACACACCACGGTATGCTTCTGATGTCATGTCTGTACACTGACTTTTCCGCTCATTCTACTGTCAGCAAGCACTTTACAATGAATCATCATATGTAATTCAGTTAGGCAAAGAGGTAACCTTATTTATATTCCCAAAATACATTATCCAATCTGAATTTCATCTGCCATTAACTAATCTATACCTTGATCTATCAAATCCTCCCTGAAGACAACAAGCTTCTTGCTATGGTTTTATTTTTTTCAGATGCCTACATAAATAATTTCACTGTCATCAGCAAAAAAGAAAATACAGCTTCTATACCATGCTCACGTTTAGCATTTGTATTTGTTCGAGTGTGTTCATTATCCGAGCTCTCTAGCAAATTCTGCACTCTCACTGGGTTGCTTATCCTAAATAATTGATTAGCATAATATATTGTAATACTGGATAGCTACAAACACTTACATATCATTTCAGCAGTAATAATGTATATATAAACAAGCCTATTTTCTTTTTTTTATGACTTTTATAAATATTATGGATGTTTATTGAATTTTATTTTGCTACTTGGCACACGGAAAGGAGAAGACTTATAACTGTCTTCTTCTTTGAAGAACTGCCATTACAACTTTGTATAGATTGTTCTACCAACCCCCCCCCCCCCCATGGGACATAGTTAGCTGTGCATGGTTAGTTTTTTTCCTTCGGCCAGCAGACTGGACAAGGTGGTTTTTTGGATAGAGGAATCCCCCCAACCAGGACATTGTATTTTGACAGTAGCACCCTGCTCAAAGGAAAGTTTTCCAACATGTCTTCGACAAAAGTTGATTAAACAATTGACTTCTGTTAAGATGGGGAGCCCACACACTGAAAAAAAATTCAGCCAGTTCCCACTGGACTGGTTGAATTTTGATCAGTGTATGGCAGGCTTAAAGCAGAAATCCAGGAAAATGTGTTTTTGCTCGTGCAGTGGGGCTGTGCCAACACTGCATGGGTTAAATACTCGTTTTGTTCTGGGGAGAGGACATCGAAGGTATACTCACCTTACCCGCAGATCCTCCCCACACAAGACCAGTCCTTTCAACTCCTGCCCCCAGCAGTCTTGTAAATGGACTATTCCTGACGTCAGCAATCTCAATGCACGCTCCATAGACAAGAACAGTCCACTGCTGGACCGTGTGGGAGAGCGCGGTTTTCCATAGGATCGGCAGGTAGGTGAGTATGAGGTTAGTCCTCACCCCTAGAAAAAATGAGCAACTGATCCATGCAGTGGGAGCACTGCCCTACTGCATGGTACAAAAATAAAATTACCTGGAGTTATGATTTTTTAAGTTTAGCTATGAGGTGTGACCTACTCAATCTGATATCAGCTAGGAAGAGACACCCTCTTGCTGCAGCTTTGGAGAAGTGCTCTGTCAGGAATGGACTGGCCAGCTATGGTGGGACTCACCTGCCTTTTGATCTGCAGTACTAGGGCTGGCCAGCGGGTGTTTCCAGCAATCAGAGACTCAACTTTGCAGCCAGCTAACACCTGTAACTGATTATGCTGGGGTATTTAAGGGATGGCCAGACCCACAGACTCTGCCTTGGTGTGTGTTTGTCCTGGGCCCTGTATCCTGTTTCTGTCCTGCATCCTGTTTCTGAACCGCTGCTGACTTCTCCTGCTCTGATCCCGGCTCGCTCCTGACCATCCCTCTGTCTGACCCTCTGTACCACGCTGCTTGCTACCTGTTCTGATCCCTGGCTTGTGACCCTGACCAATCTCCGCTTGCTCCCCCTGTACCTACCTGCCCTATTGATATTGACCCGGCCTGCCTGACGACGCTTGCTTGTATGTACTGTTATCTGTGGGTGGTTTGGTTTGGTTTGTTTGCACTGTATTATGTTTTAGTATTGCACTGCGTTTATGTTTGTATTGTTAGTGTTAATAAATTATATTGTTTATAACATATCTGAGGTCTGCGTTTCCCTGCGTCAGTCACACACCTCTGGTCACACCTGGGAGCCCTGACATTACACCAAGGCCAATCCTGACCAGAAGTGGCTGCACAGGGAAGCCATCTTGGCTTGTTGATGGGAAGGATGGATCTGGATGAGGTTGAGTATTTATCTCTGCTAGTGTTTGATGACAGGGAGTATGCTTATCAGACTCTGAAGGAGTATCCCCGGGATGAACTACTAGAATGCATACGGCTCGCTCATGTTCTAGTAGATCAGGGCACAGATTTCTCTATGGTGCAGCCATTGATTCAGGTTTGTGTTGAGTTGGTTTCATCTGGTACCCCCGAATGCAGGGATGAATTTTTGCCACCATTTAGTGCAGACCAGGTAGAGTCCCTGGTGTGGTTATTAGAGGATGATGTGGGTTACTTTCTGGAGCGTTATTCCACATGTTCACCACAGACACTAAGAGATTGTATAAACGCAGTGCAGTCATTGACCAGACAGGCTTTGTGTAAGCTCAGCTTTGTTCAACCCCTACTGCAGACATGGACAGACTTGTTGCACCCAGCCTCAGTCAGCTTACAAAAACCCAGTCCTGCTTCTAACTCTACTCCTGTATTCCCACCAGCTCCTCCAGTTACAGCCCAGTATACTTGGCTATCTACCGCATGTCAGTACCCTGTTCCCACTCGCTGCACCTATCCTGCCTTTAACCCTGTAAAAAAGCCCTCTGTAGCAACTGCTCCCTCTCCTGTTCCATCCTCCAGTTTTTCTCTGTCTCCAGCTGCTCCATTCGTTTGCAGACCTGCGTTTACTTGCAGTGCTCCAGTAGTTAAAACCAGAAAAAAGCGAAAATTCTTTCCAACCAATACCATCCTGCCAGTATCCAAACCGGTGAACCTGCCTTCCGTGACTCAGCCTGAAGCCTCTACTCAGCCGGATGCCTCTCTTCAGCCGGATGCCTCTCTTCAGCCGGATGCCTCTCTTCAGCCGGATGCCTCTCTTCAGCCGGATGCCTCTCCTCAGCCTGATGCCTCTACTCAGCATGATGAACTGATCCAGCCCGACGATCCTATTAGGCCAGTTGACTCGATGCCCGCTGTTGATCCAGATGATCCGGTACCTGATCCAGTGCCCGCTGTCGTGCCAATTGACTCAGAGCCCGCTGTCATACCTGGTGACCCGGTGCCCACTGCCTTGCCAGATGACGCGGTGCCCGCTGGCAAGCCAAATGACCTGATCCCTGGTGACCCAGTGCCCGCTGTCATACCTGGTGACCCGATGCCCGCTGTCGAGCCAGACAATCCGATACCTGATGACCCGGTGCCCACTGTCGTGCCTGTTGACTCGGAGCCCACTGTCTTGCCAGACGACTCGGTGCCCTCAGTCTTGCCAGACGACTCGGTGCCCGCAGCCTTGCCAGACGACTCGGTGCCCGCAGTCCCGCCAGTTGACTCGATGCCCGCTGTTCCGCCAGTTGACTCGGTGCCCGCAGTCTTGCCAGACGACTCGGTGCCCGCTGTTCCGCCAGTTGACTCGGTGCCCGCAGTCTTGCCAGACGACTCGGTGCCCGCAGTCTTGCCAAACGACTCGGTGCCCGCAGTCTTGCCAGACGACTCGGTGCCCGCAGTCTTGCCAGACGACTCGATGCCCGCAGTCTTGCCAGACGACTCGGTGCCCGCAGTCTTGCCAGATGACTCGGTGCCCGCAGTCTTGCCAGACGACTCAGTGCCCGCTGTTCCGCCAGTTGACTCGATGCCCACAGTCTTGCCAGTTGACTCGATGCCCGCTGTTGATCCAGATGATCCGGTACCTGATCCAGTGCCCGCTGCCGTGCCAATTGACTCAGAGCCCGCTGTCATACCTGGTGACCCGGTGCCCACTGCCTTGCCAGATGACGCGGTGCCCGCTGGCAAGCCAAATGACCTGATGCCTGGTGACCCAGTGCCCGCTGTCATACCTGGTGACCCGATGCCCGCTGTCGAGCCAGACAATCCGATACCTGATGACCCGGTGCCCACTGTCGTGCCTGTTGACTCGGAGCCCACTGTCTTGCCAGACGACTCGGTGCCCGCAGTCTTGCCAGACGACTCGGTGCCCGCAGCCTTGCCAGGCGACTCGGTGCCCGCAGTCCCGCCAGTTGACTTGATGCCCGCTGTTCCGCCAGTTGACTCGGTGCCCGCAGTCTTGCCAGACGACTCGGTGCCCGCTGTTCCGCCAGTTGACTCGGTGCCCGCAGTCTTGCCAGACGACTCGGTGCCCGCAGTCTTGCCAGACGACTCGGTGCCCGCAGTCTTGCCAGACGACTCGATGCCCGCAGTCTTGCCAGACGACTCGGTGCCCGCAGTCTTGCCAGACGACTCGGTGCCCGCAGTCTTGCCAGACGACTCAGTGCCCGCTGTTCCGCCAGTTGACTCGATGCCCACAGTCTTGCCAGTTGACTCGATGCCCGCAGTCTTGCCAGACGACTCGATGCCCGCAGTCTTGCCAGACGACTCGATGCCCGCAGTCTTGCCAGACGACTCGGTGCCCGCAGTCTTGCCAGACGACTCGGTGCCCGCAGTCTTGCCAGACGACTCGGTGCCTGCTGTTCCGCCAGTTGACTCGATGCCCGCTGTTCCGCCAGTTGACTCGGTGCCCGCAGTCTTGCCAGACGACTCGGTGCCCGCAGTCTTGCCAGACGACTCGGTGCCCGCAGTCTTGCCAGGCGACTCGGTGCCCGCAGTCTTGCCAGGCGACTCGGTGCCTGCTGTTCCGCCAGTTGACTCGGTGCCCGCAGTCTTGCCAGACGACTCGGTGCCCGCTGTTCCGCCAGTTGACTCGGTGCCCGCAGTCTTGCCAGACGACTCGGTGCCCGCAGTCTTGCCAGACGACTCGGTGCCCGCAGTCTTGCCAGACGACTCGATGCCCGCAGTCTTGCCAGACGACTCGGTGCCCGCAGTCTTGCCAGACGACTCGGTGCCCGCAGTCTTGCCAGACGACTCAGTGCCCGCTGTTCCGCCAGTTGACTCGATGCCCACAGTCTTGCCAGTTGACTCGATGCCCGCAGTCTTGCCAGACGACTCGATGCCCGCAGTCTTGCCAGACGACTCGATGCCCGCAGTCTTGCCAGACGACTCGGTGCCCGCAGTCTTGCCAGACGACTCGGTGCCCGCAGTCTTGCCAGACGACTCGGTGCCTGCTGTTCCGCCAGTTGACTCGATGCCCGCTGTTCCGCCAGTTGACTCGGTGCCCGCAGTCTTGCCAGACGACTCGGTGCCCGCAGTCTTGCCAGACGACTCGGTGCCCGCAGTCTTGCCAGGCGACTCGGTGCCCGCAGTCTTGCCAGGCGACTCGGTGCCTGCTGTTCCGCCAGTTGACTCGGTGCCCGCAGTCTTGCCAGACGACTCGGTGCCCGCTGTTCCGCCAGTTGACTCGGTGCCCGCAGTCTTGCCAGACGACTCGGTGCCCGCAGTCTTGCCAGACGACTCGGTGCCCGCAGTCTTGCCAGACGACTCGATGCCCGCAGTCTTGCCAGACGACTCGGTGCCCGCAGTCTTGCCAGACGACTCGGTGCCCGCAGTCTTGCCAGACGACTCAGTGCCCGCTGTTCCGCCAGTTGACTCGATGCCCACAGTCTTGCCAGTTGACTCGATGCCCGCAGTCTTGCCAGACGACTCGATGCCCGCAGTCTTGCCAGACGACTCGATGCCCGCAGTCTTGCCAGACGACTCGGTGCCCGCAGTCTTGCCAGACGACTCGGTGCCCGCAGTCTTGCCAGACGACTCGGTGCCTGCTGTTCCGCCAGTTGACTCGATGCCCGCTGTTCCGCCAGTTGACTCGGTGCCCGCAGTCTTGCCAGACGACTCGGTGCCCGCAGTCTTGCCAGACGACTCGGTGCCCGCAGTCTTGCCAGGCGACTCGGTGCCCGCAGTCTTGCCAGGCGACTCGGTGCCTGCTGTTCCGCCAGTTGACTCGGTGCCCGCAGTCTTGCCAGACGACTCGGTGCCCGCTGTTCCGCCAGTCGACTCGGTGCCCGCAGTCTTGCCAGACGACTCGGTGCCCGCAGTCTTGCCAGACGACTCGGTGCCCGCTGTTCCGCCAGTCGACTCGGTGCCCGCAGTCTTGCCAGACGACTCGGTGCCCGCAGTCTTGCCAGGCGACTCGGTGCCCGCAGTCTTGCCAGACGACTCGGTGCCCGCAGTCTTGCCAGACGACTCGGTGCCCGCAGTCTTGCCAGACGACTCGGTGCCCGCAGTCTTGCCAGACGACTCGGTGCCCGCTGTTCCGCCAGTTGACTCGATGCCCGCTGTTCCGCCAGTTGACTCGGTGCCCGCAGTCTTGCCAGACGACTCGGTGCCCACTGTCGTGCCTGGTGACTCGGTGCCCGCCGCTTCGTCTGGGGGCCCGAGACCTGTTGCTCCGCCTGAGGGCCCGAGACCTGTCGCTCCATCTGGGGGTTCGGCGCCCGCCGCTCCGCATGAGGGCCCGAGACCTGTAGCTCCGCCTGGGGGTCCGGCGCCCGCCGCTCCGCCTGGGGGTCCGGCGCCCGCCGCCCCGCCTGGGGGCCCGATGCCTGTCGCCCCGCCTGGGGGCCCGATGCCTGTCGCCCCGCCTGGGGGTCCGATGCCTGTCGCTCCGCCTGAGGGCCCGAGACCTGTAGTTCCGCCTGGGGGTCCGGCGCCCGCCGCTCCGCCTGGGGGCCCAAGGCCTGTCGCCCCGCCCGGGGGCCCGGTGCCTGTCGCCCCGCCCGGGGGCCCGGTGCCTGTCGCCCCGCCCGGGGGCCCGGTGCCTGTCGCCCCGCCCGGGGGCCCGGTGCCTGTCGCTCCGCCTGGTGGCCCGCTGCCTGCTGCTTCGCCTGGTAGCCCGATGTGCCTCTGCCCGGGGTCCTGCCCAATGTGCCTCTGCCCGGGGTCTTGCCCGATGTGCCTCTGCCCGGAGTCCTGCCCGATGTGCCTCTGCCCGGAGTCCTGCCCGATGTGCCTCTGCCCGGAGTCCTGCCCGATGTGCCTCTGCCCGGAGTCCTGCCCAATGTGCCTCTGCCCGGAGTCCGGCCCGATGTGCCTCTGCCCGGAGTCCAGCCCGATGTGCCTCTGCCCGATGTGCCTCTGCCCGGAGTCCAGCCCGATGTGCCTCTGCCCGGAGTCCAGCCCGGTGTGCCTCTGCCCGGTGTGCCTCTGCCCGGTGTGCCTCTGCCCGGTGTGCCTCTGCCCGGAGTCCAGCCCGATGTGCCTCTGCCCGGAGTCCAGCCCGATGTACCGCTGCCCGGAGTCCTGCCCGGTGTGCCAGTCTTTGATATCCCGCCAGTTACCAGACCCGGGCGGTGGAACATTTTTCCCAGCTAGGACTGTTTGGAGCGTCCTGAGGCCGCTCCTTGAGGGGGGGGTACTGTCAGGAATGGACTGGCCAGCTATGGTGGGACTCACCTGCCTTTTGATCTGCAGTACTAGGGCTGGCCAGCGGGTGTTCCCAGCAATCAGAAACTCAACTTTGCAGCCAGCTAACACCTGTAACTGATTATGCTGGGGTATTTAGGGATGGCCAGACCCACAGACTCTGCCTTGGTGTGTGTTTTGTCCTGGGCCCTGTATCCTGTTTCTGTCCTGCATCCTGTTTCTGAACCGCTGCTGACTTCTCCTGCTCTGATCCCGGCTCGCTCCTGACCATCCCTCTGTCTGACCCTCTGTACCACGCTGCTTGCTACCTGTTCTGATCCCTGGCTTGTGACCCTGACCAATCTCCGCTTGCTCCCCCTGTACCTACCTGCCCTATTGATATTGACCCGGCCTGCCTGACGACGCTTTCTTGTATGTACTGTTATCTGTGGGTGGTTTGGTTTGGTTTGTTTGCACTGTATTATGTTTTAGTATTGCACTGCGTTTATGTTTGTATTGTTAGTGTTAATAAATTATATTGTTTATAACATATCTGAGGTCTGCGTTTCCCTGCGTCAGTCACACATCTCTGGTCACACCTGGGAGCCCTGACATGCTCTGAGCCGAGACAAGCTGCAATTATAATAGATCTGTCTCCTTCCTAGCTGTTGTCAGATTTGTTGAATGTGGGGCAGGTCAGACTTGGAAAGCACCTAGCTATATTGGACAAAGTCCTACATGTACTTTATCCCATGAGGGACAAAACAGTGTAAAAATTTAATGATAGTTCTTTAAAGAATGACTATAATAATAAATAGATGTGTGATGTACAATTCTAAAATGAAACCAAATAAATAAATACGCTATGCAAAGACTCAAATATAGTTATTCATACTTACCCCAACCCCAACAGATTCTTTTAAAGATGAAGTATGGCCAAAGCTCTTTTAGGAAATTGATCCAGCACTCCTATGTATTCAGCCGACAGGGGGTTAAAGTCCTCTGTTGGCTAATGTCATGTGGCAGGAAGAGCCACCAGACACTGGAGGCAGCCAGCTTTGCCTCTCTGCATGTTGTTGAGAGCCTGAGCAAGCTGCACCTGTCCCTCCACAGCCTGTCACTACAGTGAGCCACCGGCTCTCTGCTGACTAAAGACCAAGAATGGATGATCAAGTTTTTGATCACTCAGTTCTCGGTCTCAGAGGCATCAGGGGACAGATGCAGCATCGATATGATGCTGCATCCACCTAGGTGAGTTTGTATGTTTAATTTTTTACCAAACTCATCTTTCTCTTTAAAATTATTTTGGAAATCTTTCTATGTAGGCAACACATTCTAAAACAGCTTCTGCAGCTGTGAAATGCCAAAAAACTGAAATGAATACTTGCGACTGTGAACTTTCCGATCATGTGACCGCTGTGACTGCCAATCACAGCAATCACATGATCGGAATGCCCACTTCCACCTCCAAGCATTCAGAACCTCCTAACAGGCAATGGCGGGAAGGGGTTAAACATTCCATAAACGTTTATACTCAGGCATTGTATATGTTTTGGGCATACTTTGTCAGATGAAAAACTCACACAATCCATCAGACTTGAAGAAGAAAGTTGCATAACCAAACTAACAAACTTATCAGAGTAACCCTTTGCAGGCATTACCAGGAAACTACACACTACTGCACATTTTAAATACGCTGTAATATCTTATAATACAAAAAGAACAAAGTTATGGCTATCGCGAAAAGATACGGTGATGGTGGTTATTAATGATATGTTACATGCCACCCCTTCAAAAATGTACAGTCCAAACAGTTGATAATTCACGCTTGAAAGAAAAAGGGAACTAATTAGCGAAAATCCCGAAAAAATATTTTAGGCTTAAATTCTCATTTATTCTACATGGTACACCACAAAGTCAGCCCCCTGATTCAGCTACAGTAGATTCCTTCTGTAATCTATAACAACTCATTACAGTCCTCAGTCTAGCACTATACATTCTAAATGCAACACCCCGTGACCTGCCTCATTAAAATGTCTTGCCACTGAAGTATCCATGGAGTGAATGCTCTGGGCAAATATACTATCAGTAAATGTGTGCTTCTGTATTCTAGGACAATCATGGGCATTTAAACCACAAACGATATATACACTTGCATTTGTCAAATAATTCTGTATAGGAACATATGATTGGTCTCCTGTTACTATCCTGCAACAATGGTTTCCAGAATAACACAAAAATGGACTTATTATAGCTTGCATAAAATAATCAGGACTATGGACTTACCGCTCCATATCTGATTTCTATACTATATTCTTAAATAGTTCTGTCAGCCAATTTAACCTGAGAGTATTTGAAAAGCGGCATCACAAGATGCCTGTCATTATCTTTAATATTTCGGAAAGGCTTTGTTTGTGTGTCTACCCATTTTTTTTTTATATTTTTAACTTTTAGGTGGGTTGAATGAGCATCTAACCACCTTACAATCAGTTTAACAGCTGCACGTTTATGATCTGCATCAGTGGGAGAGACTCTTGATGTGCAGAGGAATTGTCCCTTTTTGATGTTGCATCCTTGGAAACTGTCTGCAATAGATTATTACCTTTAGTTGGTTTGCTGTACAAATTAGTACAGATCTTCCCATTATTCTTAGTCACAGTGACATCCAAGTAGTCAGTAGAAGCTCTTAATTTAATGGTTGGCTGAATGCCATTCACTGCATCTACCATCTCTCTGAACAATTCATTAGGGCCTTTCCAATTTCTTACAAGATAAAGTGGCTGATATAAAAATTTTTGGCCAGCTCCAAGTTCTAATAAAAAACTATAACCATCTATTCTGGGATCCCCTCCTATTTGTGTCCAAACAAGATGAACTATATAGAAAAAGATTAGAAGGCAGATATGTGGAGTAAACTCCATAGACTGAGAGTTCTAGGCAAGCCATAAAGAAACACGCTTTCGTGTCTGGTGTGCATTTAGTGTAGTAGCATAACTTAGTACAGCCTTTCTCAACCAGGGTGCCTTGAGGTTTCTTCAGGGGTGCCTTGGCAAAATGTCTAAAAACTGCCCAAAACAAGCCAGTGGGTGGAACAAGCGTGCCTTTTAGTTACACAAAGCTACAAGTTTTCATTGTGCACCATTATGACCTTCTAGTCACCGGTGTCCTGACAACCAATGACATCATCAAATGATAAGGAGGATGTCAGTTGCCTGCACAGCATCCTAGTTTGACCCTCCCGTGTTCCTCTCCATCAGCGCTGGGGACACATTAGCTCAGTGATGGAGAAAAATTGAGGGAGAAGAGAAACATTGGAATACTAGTCAGTACCAGTGTGCAACAGTGTAATTGCTTTGGAAGAATAAATCACCTCTAATGCTGGGTGTCCTACATGTGTGGATGTTGCTGCGTTATCAGGGGCGGACTGACGATTTGGAAACTCAGGCACTGCCCGAGGGCCCGGGGTCAGTAGGGGACCCCATGAGATGCCCCTGGTACTTTTTTCATAGGCTTTTTTGAGTTTGGGCAAGGACACAGGGGCCCCATGATCCCCTATTGCCCGGGGGCCCCATGAGTTGTCAGTCCGCCCCTGTATGTTATATAAAATTATTAGAATAGTTTTTCACATTTTAGAATGGGGTACCTCAAGACTGTCCATAATTTTAAAGGGTGCCTTGACTGAAAAAAGGTTGAGAAACACAGACTTACGGAGATGATATGATATATGCCAACAATACCATACTTCCTAGACCAATAATCCTATTTGGTATTAGTTGACTTGCTAAAACTAAACTACAAGCAGATATATGTTAGTATTTGAATTTACCTTAGTATCAGTCTTTTGAAAAGCTTGTACAGCAGACCTCAGACTGGGGTAGGAAGAAAAAGCCCAAGGAGCCAATCAAATATGCCGCAGTGCAAGAAGGAGAGAGCAGGTGACAGAAAGAAAAGCTTATCAGTGTGCTGCTTCTCCTCTCACTGTCCATTCATTGGCTGGGGGGGGGGGGGCAAGACCTGTACATACAGTATTGTTCAACTGCAGCAGACAAATATCAGGTCTCATGTCCTTCCAGACTAAGTTGTGCTTTGTGGCAGATATTGAACTGGATGGACAGAAATACAAGTCATCTGGTTCAATGGAGTTGATTGACTAAAACTGGAGAGTGCAAATTCTGATGCAGCTCTGCATAGAAACCAATCAACTTCCAGTTTCTGTTTTTTCTTTTTCAAAGCTAAATTGAACAAGCTAAAGTTTTAAGCTGATTGGCTACCATGCAAAGCTGCAGCAGATTTTGCATGCTTCAGTTTTAGTAAATCAACCCCAATGAGTCCAGCGGGGAGGGAGAGAGAAAGCAGCAACGTTGCTCTTGGGCACATCACTGGATCAAGATTGAGCTCAGGTACAGGTGCAGAGATTACATTAAAGCGGAGCTCCACCCAAAAGGGGAAGTTCTGCTTTAAGCCTTTGTCTCACGCTCCCCATTAGGGATTGCCACCTTTGGGGAGTGTGGGGGGGGGGCAGGTACCCGAATTTGACAGGTACCCGCTTCCACTTCTGCTGCAATCACCTAGGCCAGGGGTGGGCAACTGTGGCCCTCCAGCTGTTGGTGTACTACAAGTTCCATCATGCCTCTGCATTTGGGAGTCATGCTTTTAACTGTCAGTTTTTCAATGCCTCATGGGACTTGTAGTTCTACAACATCTGGAGGGCCACAGTTGCCCACCCCTGGCCTAGGTGATTAGAAGCGGAAGTTATCTCCCCCCCCCCCCCTTTCCCAGAGTCTTCTGGGACACGTGACAGATCCCAGAAGACTATGGGGCCATTCACAAAGCGCAGCGCTTTTTGCGTATGCGCAGTGAGCACCTGGCTGTGGGGCCGCAAGCTGTCACAGCCGAGTGCCGACACTGAAGATGCCGGGCAGAGAAGTCAGCCAGTGAAACTAGCTGTGGTGAGGACACTGCTGGACCGAGGGACAGGTAAGTGTCTGTATTTTAAAAGTCAGCAACTACAATTATTGTAGCTGCTGACTTTTTTTTTCAGCTGGAACTCCGCTTTAAGGTAAAAAAAACCTTTAGCCTTTACAACCACTTTTAACAGCTCCC
This sequence comes from Staurois parvus, assembly GCF_062004578.1. NCBI lineage: Eukaryota > Metazoa > Chordata > Amphibia > Anura > Ranidae > Staurois > Staurois parvus. Next base: position 19,913,999 of record NW_028317949.1, on the reverse strand, counting down.
TTATATGAATTTCCTATGTGTATTTAGCTGTGTTGCCTGGGCTTCCCTGGTTCACACTGGATTTGATTTTGAAATCGTGCAACTTCACTTGAAGTCGTGCGATTTCAAAGTCGGATGGCAGTGCGACTTTGGGTGCGATTTCATAAACATCTGTGCAACTTCATGCACAGACTTTGCCTATGCAAGTCACACCCAAAATTAACAGAAGTAGTGCAGTACTCACTATGAAATCAGAGTTGCACCGATTAGAACAGTTCCATTGCCGATCATTGGATATGATTTGACTTATTGCATCAGTGTAAACCAGGGCTAAAATGCAGGTGTAGTAAATGAATTAAAATGTCCTTGCAACTTTATAAGTTAAATACCTGGGAATGTTTATACCAGAATGTATAAGCAGAATGTCCATTAGTGCATTTCCCCATAGCAATCTTTCTACAGCTACCCCCAGTGGCTAGGCATTTGCAGAAGGAAGGCTACAGGGTTCTGCAGTTGATGTGGATTGTCATAAATGTAGCATACCCCAATAAGAAGAGTTAGAGATTGTAGCAGGTTGTTATTACAGCAAAAGCTTGCTTGATTAGCCTAAACTGTTAGCCAAGGTAAAGGTCTGTCCAATTTTAAGCGTTACAGATTTCCTATTAGATAACTAAGCAGAAACATCACATCACATTCTTTAGCAAAACACTGATTGGGAACACAAACTGGGACAAACTATACAAGTGTATCAATTTGTGATTCTCACAGTATAACATATTAATAACAGAAATACTACAGTAGGTAATGGCTGTTGTTTCTAGGATCAATCAGGGATTTTTTTTATACAAGGCAGTCTCTGATTGGACATGGGTAGATTGGGGTAGATTCGCAAAAGCTGGTGCACTCAGAATCTGGTGCAGTTGTGCATGGTAGCCAATCAGTTTTTAACTTCAGCTTGTTCAATTCAGCTTTGGCAATAAAACCTGGAAGCTGATTGGTTTCTATGCAAAGTTGCACCAGATTTTGCACGTTCCTGTTTTCGTAAATAAACCCAATTGCAACATCATCCTCCCGCATGCCTTCCACTCAGAGAACGCCTTGTATTACTTGAAAAAAAAACACATGACGTCTTCTGAATGGTGGTAGTACAAAACAATAGAGAAGCTGTATGCGGAGGGGAAGCCACTTGAGTCAGAAGATCCCAGCTATCACTGTATTTAGCATGGGCTACTACAGGGGTTTTCAGCTACCCTCCAGAAATAAGATATGTATAGTTACATTGTACCAAGCTGGACCAAGTTAGAAAATATTATAATTACTGGAGTTCTGCTTAAAAATACACTAATGCAACTACTACATCTAAGTGGGGCAGCACAGTGGCTAAGTGGTTAGCACTTCCACCTGGCAGCACTAGGGGAGTTGGTCCAAATCCGAACTACCTGCCTGGAGTTTGCATGTTCTCCCTGTGTCTGTGTGGGTTTCCTGCAGGTACTCCAATTTCCTCCCAGTCTAAAGTGGTCCTAGCATGTGAATGTATGAATGTGAGTTACGCACCTTAGATTTGAAGGCAGGGACTGACGTGAAGGTATTTTACATATGTAAAGTGTTGCGTAAATTGTTGGCACTATATAATTACTTGTCATAAATGAGTAAGCTGCAATATATAACAATTTTGTTTTTAGGTTTAATTACACTTTAAAGGAACCCTTTGCAAAGAGATAAATAGAAGCTGTAATTGCTGATATCCTTGAAAATGTTAATTGCTGATATCCTTGAAAATGCTAATTGCTGATATCCTTGAAAAAGATGGAAAAGCTGTCCATCTTTGAGAAACAAACCCAGGTAAAGGCATGCAGCTAAGGACTTCAGATGTTCTTTGACTTTCCTCAAATGCTTACTTATTCCATTTCAGTGGCTCAGGAAGAACTGACGCCAAGGAATCAGCTTACGAGCCATGTAACTAGCATTTTTAGAAGGAAATCAGCCATGGTTGAATAAATATTTCTCTTAAGAAATATACCCTTTATTATTATAACATTCTGTTTTCCTACAATGACTAATACTTCTGCCATAGGAAACTTTGAAGGTAGGTCTCCAGCATAGATCACATACAAAACTGTGTGGAGCAATCAGGCAAGGTTTGCTCAGAAACACTATTTCCCCCGTCCACTTAACAAGGAGAACAAACCAGCCAGAGTGGCAGGTTGCAAGCTTCAGTGGGATCATAATGTCAACATTTACTTAGTCTACTGTGCTACCTTCAGCACACAAAGAGAGCAGTGAACCATACCAGCCTCAAACTAAATTAGCATCCAAGAAGTGTGCTCTGTTTTGTAAATTGTGAAAAACTACTTGTCACCTAACATTTTCAGCTATAAGACGCCGTTTGGCCTGCCATAACAGTGATAAGGCAATTTATTCTCCTGTGATTTGCACGCAATCAATTTGTATCCAGCATGTGCTAAAAGGTGATTGCTTTGCACTGTATAAGGTCTTAAGCTAATGTTATCTTTATGCCGTGTCTTCTAATACACAGATCGTACATCCATTAAATACTCACATCTGTTTAGTACTTCTTATACATTTAAAGTTGATCTTTATGGAACAAAAAGTTTGTTTAGGGTGATATTAAAGCTTATGTGAAGAGACTAAATAGCACACTGTGATATTTAAAACCATTGCTATTTGTCGAACAGTAGTCTATTTTCTTAACCTCCCTGGCGGTATGATTATTTCAGATTATTGGTGCTGAAAGCAGTACATTATTTTGCATGGAAATATGTAGTTTTTTTTATTGTAGGCCTGTAATTTTTAGGAATAACTCACTGAAATCTGTCCAAACAAGAGTCTAGTAAAAATTCCGGATAGGATAAAACTTGAAACACGAAATCATAAATTATAATTTAATAAATAATCATAAAAAATAATGATATAATATGAATAAATTTAATTCAATAATATAATCAAACCAAAAACATTGAAATTTGAAATAGAGCGCCAAGTTCGCACATCGCTGAGCAAAGTCGCAGAATTGTTTTCAGTGTCTGATGACGAATTTCCCCCACGAATCATTATCACTCAATTCTGCAAGTGGTTCTGATTTACTATCGCTGTTCTCTAGCTGGTCTAAAACCGATTTTGACCTAAAGGGACGCTTTTTGGACGCCATGGACTTTTCCCAATTTCCAGGCAGAAAGAACAGTCAAAATGCAGGCAGGGCACAGGACAAAGTAGTAGGGACAAAATGTATGTGAAATGCTTTTAAAGAGCAATGTTTTGCTATGTAATATTCGTTTTAAAAAAAATGAAATTTTTTAAAACTTTCAAATTTGCCGCCGGTTTCGGCGCCCGTATGTCCCGACGTCACAGGGACCGGAACACGGAAGCCGGATGCCGGCATCGGCCGGAAGAGATGGCCGGGGATGCTGCAGGGGACACATCGTGGGAGCTAAGGACAAGGTAAGCGCTGCAGGGACTCCCTGAGCAACGCCGCATGGTAAGACCGAGTGTACATGGTACTGAAACTTTACCCCGAGCTACACTCGGGAATACCGCCAGGGAGGTTAAACCCCCCCCCCCAAAAAAAAACAGGTCTTTGACTTTTATTTAGCATTCACATGACCACACGGCTTCCTCACCCTCTATTTGAGTGCTGGGGAGTGGTGGGGGGGTTGGGTACATTGAGTAAAGGCAGGCAGTAGTATGACATATAGGGCACTACATTACTATAGAATCATTTTCATTTGCTTCAGTATACTATAGGTCCCACCTGTCTCAATACTTCCTTTTGATGGCAAAGCTCCTGCTAGGATCAGACTGAACAAGGCTGGGTGGGGGATATCATCCAGGCTGACTACAGGACTATAGGCATATCGTGTGATGGCACTGTATTCTGTAGCTTTGATTAAGGGCTGAGGGAACCAAACTGACCACACCAGCACAGATCTGTTTCCATGCTTAGGTGTACGTTTAATAAATTGTGCTAATTCTTGCATTATCACAGTTCTCTTAACATTCTCTAACACAGCCAAGTTTTACTCCTGCTTAGAGGCTGTTTAACAGATGATGTAGTTTAACTCCAGGCCTGTGATAAGCGGTGTTAGATAGCAGCGTTAGCACTGTGTTAGCCCTGGTTCACATAAACGCGGCCGTGCGTGCCGAGTTTCGCACAGGCCAAGAGCCCATTCATTTGAATGGACTCCCGTGCCCTGTGACACTCAGGGAAGAAGTCCCTGCACTTCTTCTGAAAACTCAGCCCGCACTGGAACCTCGGTTCCTAGTACGGTTGCATTTTCCAGTGCGGGCGGCTTGCCCTTAGAATTAATGGCACCCGCCCGCGGGTTCGCATTTCTCTGTGCGGGTGGTGTGGCTGCACAAATTTTTGTGCGGATCCGCAGCAGCACCACCCGCACTTATGTGAACCAAGCCTTAGGAAGTGAAAGGAATTATTATTATTATTATTATACAGGATTTATACAGCACCAACAGTTTGCGCAGCACAATATATAATTTACAATATAGCAGGAGGTAATACAGCAACAATACAGTTCAATACAAGAGGGTCAGGAATGTGAGGAAGGTTCAGCTAGCTACACAGCATCCATCCTGTGTGGGGAAACCTATGATCCACATTAAGGAATCAAAGGTTAATCCTCAAAATTGTTTAAAAATAAACACATGTAAAAGCACATGTACACCCTTACTAAAATTATAAAGTATATATACATATAAATATATATATATATCATATATATATTTTTTTCTAATCTACTATTCCCCTACTATCCTTCACCCTAAAGGATCATAAATTAGTCCTCAGAAATGAGTTATAGGGTTAAATTAAAACTTAAAAACACACACATTTATAGCATATATGCCATTATTAAAATAATAAAGTATATAAGCATATAAAAGATTTTTTTATATTACCCTGCCATCCCTCCCACCCATAGCTAACTGCATTCATCTCCAAACACATTTATTTTTGTCTTTACGCTAAGTTCACACCTACGCAGGCAACCATCCGCAGCCAAAATGTGCTGCTCTTAACAGGCGCACAGGGATGCCATTGATTCTTAATGGCACCCCCATGCCTCTGCAAACGCAGTGCATTTGCAGGTGCGGGAATGTGCAGTAACTTCCCTGCCACTGCATTTTAAAAAAGTTGCAGGAAGCTTTTTCCTGTATCAAATGCAGACACAGCAGCCCATTCAAAATAATGGGCTGCCATGCCAATACAAACGCGGCTCGCAGAATCGCAAAGGTGAGAATGAAGCCTTGAAGCCCATTCTGTTGTTACAAAGAACAGCACAACAGGAAGAGGCCGGTTCTCAATCAGGAGCGACTAAAAGTGAGTGAATGAGTATATTTAGTTTAGGTTCACAATAATGTGGTGAGGGAAACGCCACTATTGCATTTTTCCTACACCACATTCCAATCGCACTGCCCTTGCTATCTGCAGCGGGTGTCAGTGCAATCTTAATGACACCCCAAGCGTAGGTCACAAATGCAGTGCGTTTGCCTGCAACACAATGGAACGCTTGGTACAAAACAACCATGCTATGCAGTTGCAGTGTGGTTCCTAAATTTGTGCATACACTTCTTTGGTGCGATGTGGTACGATTTCAGCCCATTCAAAATGTATGGGCTGAAAGCGCACCACACTGAATTGCATGTGAATTACACAGGAATGCAGTGCGGTTCCTGTGCGATTCACAAGCAATTCATAGTGTGAAACCAGGCTTAGAAAGAGTACCTATCTGACCTACTTGACAGCTGCCAAGCCTCACACATGCGAAGGCTGGCCATAACTTGATCATTTGTTTGGGGGTCTCAACCAGCGAGTTGAACTAAAAAAGTGACTTGATTCCCCCATCCACACAGATCATGTGTAGGGAAGGGGGAATTCTTCCCACTGACCTATTATGCTCTGACGACAGAGAGACTTCTCTGTCAGAATACACTGATCAGTACTGCAGGCTATAGCCAGCAGGACTAAGGCTCCATTCACACACAGCGCCTGAAAAAGCGGGGCGTTTTTGTGGTGATCACAGCATGTTTTTACGCTCCACAAATGTGCTGCATTTATCACGCAAAAAATCGTGCTGCAATTGTGGTAGAAACACCTACCATTTGCAGGTGCCATTGAAATGAATGGCACCTGAACACGCTAATGTGCGTTTGCATATTTTAACAGCTTGTTTTCAAATCATGGGCAGAATCATGGCGATTCCGTCCATGATATAAAATGCCTATGTGTGAATGGAGCCTAATCGATCAGGAAAAACCTGACAGGGTGGTTGTACAGAAGTTGATCTACCCCTCAATGTCTGTACAACCAGCCTGCCCATACATGGATTGAAATCCAGCTAGTCCTTGCCGAACCAGCCGAATTCAACAAGGACCAGCTGAATTAAAGCAGATTCATGCAGTAGCAAATATGCACTCTCTGTCATTGAGGTCTACCACTCTCCTGTTTCTCAGCATAGATGTCCATTCTGCACAGCCATTAATTATATAGGATATGTGAGTGCTGCAGACATAGGGTTCTACAGGAACACATACCCTGCACTGTCTGACAGTGTTGTCCCGAAGCCAGGGGCGGGCTGACCATTTGAATACTTGGGCACTGCCCAAGGGCCCGGGGTCAGTAGGGGGCCCCATGAGATGCCCCTGGTACCTTTCAATGGCTTTTTCATAGGCTTTTTTGGGTGTTGGTGAGGACACAGGGGCCCCATGATCCCCTATTGCCCGGGGGCCCCATGAGTTCTTAGTCCGCCCCTGCCCGAAGCACAGATTGACCATAATGAGCTGTATTAGCTTTGTCACTAGGTGCTACAGTGAAAGTTTGTCTTCTACACTGAAAAATGGCTTCAAAACCTGGTCTGATGTGGTGTTAAATTCAGGGGATTAACAAAGTTTACACCGGTGTTAACACTCTTGTGAGCCTAACACAGTCTATTAAACAAGTAAATTGCTATACTATCACTGTAGTTATCACAGAGACAACACATTAAAGTGAAGGGAAGAGATATTTGGTTTCTACCTTGGTTAACTCTCTATGGAATTACCACCCTGATTCGCTGTCATAAGGCTTAACACAACTCATCACCCGCTTAACACAGTTTATTAAACGTACAACTAAGTGTGGTAAGATCATTGTGTGGTGGAAGAAAGATGTAGAAAGATGCACATGGGGGCCATCTCGCTTCATTCTGTAGAAAACTTTGGGAAAGCAGACATCTAGGTGCCACCTGGCTTTCACAGTGGCTCCTTCATTGACGCAACAGGGTTTAACAAGATTTAACAACAAACAAAATTGTGAACATTGTTTTACCACATGGCATACAGCACCTAACCTTTACTGGGACCTCGAAGCATTTGGGAAGCCAACCAAATGATTTTTGGTTTCAGGCATAACTGACTGCCATTCAGTAGCCTGGTGTTGAGTTGGCGGTTCTTCTCCCTAATCACGTGATATAGCATCCTGCAATCTTTGGTTATATTCAAAGGCCAACGAAACTCTGCCTATGAAAGTTTTTAAAAATGTGCCATGAGCACTATGAAGCTGTGGATAGTGAGTTGGACAAATTGACTGAGGATGATTTTGTGTCATGCTTTGACCATTAGATTAAAGCTCATGAAAAGTGAATCACACTAGAAGGTGACTATGTTAAAATATGTTGTGAATAAGTGTGATTTTTTTCAGAAAATGTTTTCTTCTTGAAAAGCTCAGGACTTTCTGAATACCCCTTATAAATATTTCACCACAGTGCTTGTGGTTCAACCTGCCTGGCACTGCATTGAAATGTATGCAGGCATGTGCTGCTTATGTAAATGGACCTAAAGAAAGGATCAGCTTTAGACAGGGGTGGAGATGATTCTGGCACTGGTAAAGTATATGTAAACCCTCAGCTTGGAAAACAACCCATTCAATCTAAAAAAAAAATAAAAGGCAAAACATTTGTGTAAACATTATATAAATATTGTTATTTCCTCTTTTTTATAAGTGTTCACATACCCTCTGTTCTCATCTGCATAAGGGGCTCAGATAGCTGTGCATGCAGGGAGTGCAACATGTCAGCCTGGCCATTACAGGAGAGCAGGCTGAATTCCCAGCACAGCTAGAAAATTGATCACACTGTGCTCTCCTGCCTAGTGTGGTCATTTTTTAATAAGAAAGCAGAAGGACTGGCAGGCACACGAGGGATTTCATGCAGAGGCAGCAATACAAGCAGGCACATATCAGGAGTATGCAATGTTGGATTTACATATTCTTTAAAGGATAACTCTGGGATAAGCAAAAACACTGATTAGTACACATCATAAACAAAACACTAAACAGTTAATAACATTTTGAAAGACCTTACCATCTAGGAGAAAAGTCTAACTGAATTTTCATGACCTCATCTCTGTAATTCAAAAGATAACAGCATCTGCTCTGCCAAGGAGGAGGTATACAGCAGGGGTCACATCATATCCTAACCTCTCTCTGTGCAGTAAAAGGAAACTACAGTTCCCATCAACCACAAGGAATTTTTGTGACTGTGGGTGGGCACAGTAGGTCTGTACATGTTGAATGTGTCTGATAGTCTCAGTCCACCCAATTACATCACTGGTTTTGAAAAAGGAACTACAGAAGGGATGTGCCAAAACCAGTGGCTGGGGAATAGGAGGTATAGCAGCCACTGGTCTTACAAACAGGAAACCAAAGAGAATTAACAGTTTGATCTGAAAATTAATAGGCTATTTTAGAACAACTACTGAGTGAACCAGAAGATGGATGACATATTCAATGAAGGTAGGAAATCAACAACAATAAAACTAATAAAACCTCCAGGACACTGGGACCTGTACCTCCATATAAATCATACTTCCATATTACCTCTGTCACCTATCTGCTTCTCCTAACATCTGGAGACATTTCCCCAAATCCTGGGCTACCATATTTTTCCTTTGACCAACTATTCCTCTTCTTCCTAGAACCAGCCTCCCTTTTTCTTGTGCCCTTTGGAATGCTCGCTCTGTCTGAAACAAACTCACCTCTGTCCATGACCTTTTTATCACAAACTCCTTTAACACACTTGGAATTACGGAAACCTTGCTTCACAAATCTGACTTACCCTCTCCTGCTGCCCTCTCCAATGGTGGTCTCCTCTGGACTCACTCACCCAGGACTAGTAGACAGAAAGGAGGTGGAGTTGGAATCCTCCTATCCCCTCAAAGCACTTTTCAGGTCCTTCACCTCCATCTCTGTTCCTCTCCTTATTTGAAGTTCACTGTATTTGTATCTATTCTCTCCAGTTTCTTTAAGAATTGCTGTGATCTATTGGCCTCCTGGACCGTATCAAGCTTCCTTGATGACTTCTTTGCCTGGCTACCTTACTTTCTCTCTTCTGAAATTCCCACAATCATTCTTGGTGACTTCAACATTCCTGTTAATCTTAACACTCCTGCTACTTTAAACTGAGCCTAACCACTTCTTTTGACCTAAAACAATGGACACATGCTTCTACTCACTCTATTGGTAACTGCCTCAACCTTGTATTCTCCTACCTAAGCATTTCTTGCAACCTCACCAACTTTCCTTTTCCTCTCTCTGATCACTCCCTTACTAGCTTCACTCTCTCCTTGTCTTTCAACTACCAAACAGTTACCTGTACAAAACCTTTCCAACCTTAACCCTTCTCTTCTTTTTTCTGCAACAGATTGTCTCTATAACAAAATCTCAGCCCTGTATTGCCTCAATCTGGCCACTTCTGTCTACAACAGCTCACTGTCATCCACCCTGGACACATTGGCCCCTCTCACTACACACAGAATTAGACTGCTACATCCCTGGCAAACAGACAATACCACATGCCTCAAACAATGTAGCCATGCTCTTGAGTGTTTATGACACAAGACTTCGACCAATATAAATCTGCCATTCAAAAATACAATTCCTGTCTCCACACTGCCAAACAGACCTATTTTATCACTCTCATTAACTCTCATTAACACCCTCTCACTCAGTCCCTGTTAACTCTTTTTTACCTTTAACTCTCTGCTTTGTCCTTCACTACCTCCACTAACTCTCTCACTGCCCAGGAGATTGCTAATCATTTCAAAATAAGATTGATACAATTTGTGATGAGATTTCCAATACCTTTCCAATTCCATTTCTATGCTGATGACACACAAATCTATCTCTCTACTCCTCAGCTCACCCCATCAATTTCCTCATACATATCAGACTGGATGTCACACCACTTCTTAAAACTCAATCTATCCAAAACTGAGCTCATAATATTCCTCCCCCACAAGCCTCTTCCCCTGATTTCCTGGTCAAGATCAATAGCACAACTATCAACCCATTCCAGCATGCCAGGGTGCTAGGGGTACCCCTGGATTGTGAACTATCCTTTCAGGCCCACGTTTAATCTCTGTACAAATCATACCACCTCAACCTCCTCAACATCTACAGAATACACCCCTTTTTAACCAATTATACCACAAAGCTCTCTGGTTATCTCTCGCCTCGACTACTGCAACTTCCTCCTCATTGGCTTACCTTTACCTAGACTATCCCCCCTCCAGTCCATCATGAATGCTGCTGCCAGACTCATCCACCTTACCAACTGTTCAGTGTCTGCTACCCCTCTCTGCCAATCCCTCCACTGGCTTCCAATCACCTAACGAATAAAATTCAGAATACTAACAATAACTTACAAAGCCACCCACAACTCTGCCCCCAGCTACATCACCAACCTGGTCTCAAAATATCAACCAAACCGCTCTCTTTGATCCTCTCAAGACCTTCTGTTCTCTAGTTCCCATGTAACCTCCTCCCATGCTCGCCTCCAGGACTTCTTCTGAGCTTCTCCCATCCTATGGAACTCCGTACCCCAATCTGTCAGACTATCTCCTAATCTATCCATTTTTAAACGATCCCTGGAAACCGTTCTCTTTAAAGAAGCCTATCCTGCTTCTAACTATTAAACTGCTTTTTATTTCCTCCATCAGCTCATCCCCCACATCTATTACCTTTTGTATCACTCAACCCTTCCTCTTAGATTGTAAGCTCTAACGAGGAGGGCCGTCTGTTTCCTCTTGTACCAAATTGTATTGTAACTGTAATGTCTACCTTCATTTTGTAAAGCACTGCACAAACTATTGGCACTATATAAATCCTGTATAATAATAACAAGGACATGTAAAGAAAATTTTGACTGGAGTTCTGCTTGAAAGAAAATCTAAATTGTTTCACATTCCTGCGGCCCTAGTCTATGGAATATTCAGTATATATGTGCTTTTATGCAAACACTGCAGGGTACCTGTCAGAATTTCTAACACTACAGTCACAAATGTTAGCTATTATTGTGGCACCCAGGTACTATTAGAAAAAGCTGTCATCCACGGGGCACAGGGGTAATTCACAATCATACAGTAACATCATCCAGAATAACCCCATGGAAGACCTAAGGTCATTTTAAGAGATGCACATTAGCTTTCTGCTACCGAGCAACATGCATATAAGTGGTTTGTTAGATGTTTTCTATACAGAAAAACAAGCAATAAAATGTCAAAGTAAAAATGTGTTACAAACAAACTATAGTTATTTTTGTCATATCGTCTTATACTGCCAGGTAACATAGGGTGATATATACATTTTACATTCAATGAAAAGTCCAGATTTAATGGAAAAAAAAGTTACTTTAATCACAGTTATGGACCAAAGTTCAATTTACAGCCTCCTAAAAACATGTAAATTATTAGTTAACATTATTTTTTAAAATGCGATAGACATGCAATTAAGTATTTTGTGGCCTTCATCTTTTTTTTTTCCACATTCAAACTCAGCACCACTGAAGCTAACAGACCTCCACTAAATATTTATGATAGTAAAATAAGCAGTCTCAATACAACTGTAAATTTATTATTCATTGGTTATAAAATAAAACTTAATGGGAACTGATAAATTTCCTTTATGGGTCTTTTTAGTTGTTAAAGAGCAATGCACATTCATTTCTCACCAAGAGAGAGCAAACATTTATTGTGTCACAAGGGGACAGTCAACATATGCTTTGAATGAACTTGAGCAGATGCTGCTAATTCCCAACATAACAGTCAACCCTATCATTCATTATTTCAAGGAATCACAAATTAACAATGTTTCACAGCATACTTAAAGGTTCAAGTGTGTACAGGAATAATATTCTAATGCAATTATGTGTTTAATTTATCCATTCCAAATGCCTTTCTATTAAAATGTGTAAATATAGCCACATATACAGGCTTATGACCTGATCCTTGGGCTCCTTAAACAGTAGGTTTCACATCTGCCATGTACATCCATGTAATAGTTCATGTTGTGAAAGTGTTCCATAGAGCAATACATGCCGTACCAATTACCTTTGTTTAACAACATATATCAAGAGAATTCCAAGAAACCGGCTCAGCCTCCTAGTTTATCCTCTAACAGTCATAGCTCTTTTGGTGAAATTGTTCTATGTACATATGTTGTCAAAGCAACACACAATTGCATCTCTCTTTTTTGCAACAATTTCACTGTGTCTGGGTTTCTTAAAGTGATACTAAAGGTTCACATTTAAAAAAAAAAAAAAATAACAAACACGTCATACTTACCTGCTCTGTGTAATGGTTTTACAGAGGCCAGCCCCAATCCTGCTTTTCTGGGGTACTCCATTGGCACTCTTGGGTCCTCCCCCCGGGCTGAATGCCCCCATAGCAAGCTGCTTGCTCTTGGGGCACTCATGTGTCGCCTTTGTCTTTTCTACACAGAGCATGACTTGGCCCCGCCCCCTACTCCCTCCTCACTGGCTGCCAATAACTCCTACTGCTGTGCCTGAGCCAATGATCAGAGAGAGACCCAAGAGAGCTGCTGCTCTCATGCACATGTCTCGTAAGCCCTCAATTCCATCTCTACCCATCCCTCTTGTTACTGGTGTGTATGTACTGCCCTGAAGAAAACAGTGACTTGAGACTGTTACAGAAATGGCAGACAGAAAGGGCAGACATGTTTTTCATATGGCGGCTGTCATTGACAGCTTGGCTTCAGCCTGGTGAAAGGCACCCAACAACATAATTTTTGTATGCTGATTATACACCAGTGAGTTGATTTCTTGGGCAGTACTTTCTATAAAATAGTGGAAATGAAAAAAACTGGAAGGTTGGCTTTTATTCAAAGAGATTATTATAAAATGTAAAGGATTTTGTGCCTGTATGTATTAGGGCATGAAAGATCCAAAATTTGAAGCATCAGATATTGTTTGCAGTTAGGTAAGTTGCAATTTTGCTCTCTACTTGAAAAGATCACTTTACAGGTATGTACAGAAGAGCTCGTGATTGAGATATGTGGGGTGAATGAGTTCCACTGTCCCAAGTTATTCTGCTGTAGAGACAGGATGTATACATATCAATCTAGGCAGAAATTAAGTGGTTGATTTGCTAAAGGCAAATAGACTAAGCACTTTGCAAGTGCAATAGTGCTACTTTTCCCCAGAGCTTAGTAAATGTGGTAAAGCCCTACTGATTTCCATCATCCAATCATGTGCAAGCAAAAACTCTGTTTTTTCTTTTAATTCTCCTTGCATCTGATTGGATAATCTTTGTAAAGTGAAGCTTTACTACTTTTATTAAGGTCTGGGGAAAATAAGTGCAATTAGTAAATCCACTCCATAGTGACACCATATTTAGGAGGCCCACTAGTGAGCACACAAGTCAGGTTGTTACTTAAAAACACATTTAAACCCCAAAACTAAAATGTAACATATTGTTAAATCACTCTGGGAGTGTCATAGTTCTTCTGACCTATCACTCTCACTTTTATGAAAAAAAATAAATAAAGACGCGAAATTAAAGGGAAATCACATACTGCATGCTCTTATTACATGTATTAAAGTATAATAGAAGGCAAACTTATTTTTTAGTTTTATAAGAGAGAGTTTATTTCATTGCTGTCTGAGCCCGTCGGGAGATTCTCACTCTCTATTTGCCTTAAAGAGTATGTAAAGTCAATATTTCATATTCCTGATATGTGCCTGCTGTACCATGTACTTGTATGAAAAAGTATCCGTTCTCTTAGTATTGCTTCCTTTGTGTGAAATCCCTGCTGTTCCTGCCAGTCCCTCTGTTTTTCTATTAAAAACTGACCACACTTAATACGACCACACTGGAGGCAGCCTATAAGGTATTGTTTCGTTGGTACTGGGTTCCGGCTCGGTTGGCCCGGGCTAACCCTACCTGTAGTGATCAATGTTTTCGGGGTTGTGGCCATCGTGGAGATGTATTGCATATCTGGTGGTCATGCCCGAGATTGTTTCGTTTTTGGTCTCGTGTGTTTGGCCTCCTTTTCACCTTGTTCCATCTCTCCATACACCGGGATGCTCGGTATGCTTTGCTTCATTGCCCCATACTGGGCCTCTTGGCTCACCAGCAGAAGTTGGCTTCCTATCTGTTTTTATCGGCCACTAGAACAATTGCTCAGGCCTGGAAGAGTCCGTTTGTTCCTCTTCAGGGGGTGCGGGATCGTATGACCACTATGATGCTCAACGAACAGATGTCGAGTATCCGCAACGACTCCCAATGTAAATTTTTGAAAATATGGGAGCTGTGGTTGCAATATGCCTTTCCCTCACTCCCCCCGGCTAGTCTGGGGATGTAATGGCGTTCGGTATTGGCGCTCTTGGACCCCTGCTCTTTGCCCCCCCTTTTTTTTTCTCCTCTTTCTTCCTTTTTCTCTCTCTCTCTGTTTTCGGTGTGACTGGACAGCTGCATTTAGTTGTTATAGTCAGTTACATTAATGTTTTGTAACTTATGTGCCATTGATAGCCCCTGCGTGGGCGTACCTTTTGCCCTGTTGGCGTTAGAGCGCTGTTTTTCCTTTTTTTTAATTTTGCATTTTGTTTATCTGTGCAATTGATAGCCCCTGCGTGGGCGTGTTTTATTGCCTCTGTTTTATACTGTTTAAAAAATTAATAAAAACCATTGAAATAGAAATAAAGTAGGACTCGGGTGACGGGGGTGCCGGGATATGGAAGTGTTTCATGGAGCCGTGGGCATCGCTCGTGCTGACGCGTTTCAAGGGACAGGACCTCTTTCTCAGAGCATAGTTTGTCTGTATCTGGAGGACGTAGACTCATCCCTTGGGACGCTTCAGCATGTGCATCTGAGTGGTGCTTGGGTCTCTGTGGAGCACTTTCACATTTTGGCCTTGTTGGCACTTGGATTTTGCTCAGTGTCTTTAGCCATTTGGTTTTTGTGAGATTGGTTATGCCATTTTTGATTTCTAATAAACTTTCATAAGGAAACGCAAAAAAAAAAAAAATCTGACCACACTAGGCATGCCAGCAAAGCATGGTCAGTCTTCTAACTACGCCGGGCCCTCAGTCTGCTCTCCTCCAATGATCAGACTTGTCCTGACATGCCTCCCCCTCTCAACACACACACACAGCCATTCACTGGGAAGAGCAGTGTGCTGCTCTCAGCTCTCTGTGCATCTGAGAACATATGGTCACTTATAAAAAAAAGGGAAAGAAAGGTCTTTATCATTTTTTTTAAACTTATGCACAAATGGTTTGCCTATCATTTCTGTTTTAAACTGAAAGGGTTGTTTTAAAAGCTGTGGGTTTACAATCAGTTTAAGTTCTTCTTTAACCACTTGCCGTCTGCCTGCTGTTTCTAAACGGCAGGAAGGTGGCACTCCAGGCCAATCAGTGGCCAATCAGTGATCACATGCAAAGTAGTAGTAAGCAAGATGTCACTTGTGACATCATTGCTTACTACGTGTGAAATCTGTGAATGATCACAGAGGTCACATGGTACAAGGCTATTCACAACAGCCTTGTACCATGTGACAAGCTCACTTAGTAGTTTTAAATGGCTGCAAGAACGCAGACAGAGAGAAAGAGAAATTATTGCTTTTACATCCTATAAGGGTGTAAAAGCAATCACTGTAAAAAAAAAAAAAATCTTCATCACCCCCCACAAGTAGTACAGTGTCACCATGGTGACACTGTACTGCTAGGGTGACAGTATGTAAAAAAACCCCATAAATAATAATATAAAAAATTAAATAAAAATGTAAAAAAAAATGTTTAAAAATTATAATTTTTGGTTATAAACAAATTTGGCTTATTTTTTTTTCACTAAAAAGATAACGGAATACATTTTGGCCAAGATTTATGATGAAAGATTATTTATTTATTTATAAGAAAAACACTTTTTTTCAAAATTTTTGGACATTTTCATTTACATAGCAAAAAAAATAAAAATCCCAGCGGTGAATAAATACCACCAAAATAAAGCTTTATCTGTCTCAAAAAAATGGTAAAAAATTCATATGGGTACAGTGTTGCATGACCGCGCAATTGTCATTCAAAGTGAGATAGCGCTGAAAGCTGAAAATTGCCCTGGACAGGAAGGGGGTAAAAGTGTCCGGTCTTGAAGTGGTTAACCACTTACAATTATGGGAATACAACTTGTCCCGTATTATAATTTGTAGGTGGGTATTTCGCATTACGTACTGTATATCATTTTCTCATTTTCGCATTACGAACTGTATATCATTTTCTAGTACTTATTTCAAATACGAGCAAAAGACGAATCAATCTGCTCCATATAAATAATTTACCTTAATTTTATATAGCCTTTCCCAACCTCTTTCTCTCCAAAATGCGGGGGTATATTTTACTGCTCTGCCGTAAGTGGCAATCAGTGATGTCCAACTTTCTTCCAGCTAATGATATCAGAAGTGCTGATTGGCAGAGCAGGGCAGACCTCCAGAAGTGGCCAGATCACAGATGGGTTCTTTTCAATACCTGTTAACTCCATTAGTTAATTTCTTATATAAATCTAAAATATCATTGCTTTTTCCTTTTGGTTCACTTATTAAATTTCTGAAGGCTTATTTGTTAAGAAAAGTAGAAAAAAAATCGATATCTTTCTAGCAAATGTGCAGATGGTGAGAAAGTAAACAGCCCAGCTTTCTTCATGACACCTAGATTAATACACAGATGCGTTAAAGCATCGGAAAGTACATCACATGCTTTGGATTGACACTGATCAAAGTAACACTTTTTTTTTCTCAACACTCATCAAAAACATAAAGTCATTAAGGATAAAAAGAACACTTTCCATACAGCTAAACTCCAAGGCAGAGAGTTTGAGATATACAGCAACATAACTTTCTGTAGTACTTTCCTTAGGACTAGATTACATGTAGGTGCACTTACAGTTTAACATACTGTAGATAACATTTACAATGCAGGGAAATGGAACAGACGGCAGCTTCAGCTGTCCATCTAACCATCTATCCACCCACATACTAACACCGTCAATCTGTATTATATGAGATAATTTCCATTATTCTGGAAAGCTTACTATACAGTATATATTCGGGTTGATTTACTAAAACTGGAGCGTGCAAAATCTGGTGCAAATCTGCACAGGAACCTATCAGCTTCCAGGTTTTATTTCCAATGCTCAATTGAACAAGCTACTATTTATTTATTACAGGTACTTATATAACAGCGTCAATTTATGCAGTACTTTTCATATGTTGTATGTTCACATCAGTCCCTAACCCTCAAGGGGTGTACAATCTAAGTTCCCTAACTCACATTCATACATACACATACTAGGGCTAATTTATACAGGAGCCAATTAACCTACCAGCATGTCTTTGGAGTGTTGGAGGAAACCCACATAGGCACAGGGAGAACATCCAAACTCCAGGTAGGTGGCGTCATGAATGAGATTCAAACCAACGACCCCAGTGCTGCCAGGCAGAAGTACTAACCTTTTAGCCACTATGCTGCCCATGCACAGCAGTACCGGAGTTTGCACTCTCTAGTTTTAGTAAATCAAACCCAGTATGTTTCTGACAAAGTAGATTTTATGTACAGAAGATACTCTGTTGTTACATTTAGTAGACCCATACTGTACCCACCTCTACCTAACAACTGGAATTTTGTTTTCCTGCCACCCTATAGTAGAACTACTGCTACAGGGCGGTAGTGCTCCGCAAAATCATGTAAATATATATATATATGTGATTTGCATTTCCAGGTGGGGGGGGTGTGGGCACTGCCCTACCCATGCCACCATTGGTGTCTAGGGATGTCAATCACTGGGTCCTGGCCAAAGATTCTCTGCCAGTACCAGGCAATCGTCGGACAAAGCTGACATGGGAGAGATTGTGTGTAAACAACACAGGTCTCTCTCCTGCCAGTAAGGACATGCTGCTTTGTATTTCTCTGCACAGCAGAGAAATGCAAAGCAGCATGTCTCCCTAGTAAAATACACACAGCACATCATGTAAAACAGCACACAGTTAACTCTTTGATCGCCCCGGATATTAAACTCTTCCTGCGCAGTGTCATTAGAACAATGTCAGTGCTTTTTATTATTATTATTTGAGGTACTTATATAGCACAGTCAATTTATGCAGCACTTTACATAAATATTGTACATTCACATAAGTCCTCAACCCTCAAGGGGTGTACAATCTAAGGTCCCTAACTCACATTCATACATACACATATTAGGGCCAATTTAGACAGGAGCCAATTAACCTCCCAGTATGTCTTTGGAGTGTGGGAGGAAATTGGAGTACCTGGAGGAAACCCACGCAGGTACAGGGAGAACATGCAAACTCCAGACAGGTGGTGCAGTGGTTGGGATTCAAACCAACGACTCTAGTACTGCCAGGTGGAAGTGCTAACCATTTAGCCACTGTGCTGCCCATTATTAGCAGTGATCCCTGTATATGTGTCATTGGGATGTCAGCGGCAGTTAGTCAGTTCCCCCCAGTGTCAGAATGCCAGCCGCAGTCCCATTATAAGTCGCTGATCGCCGCCATTACTAAAAAAAATAAAAATAAAAATTCCAGTATATATACCACCATTTGTAGATGCTATAAATTTCACGTAAACCAATTAATTTACATGTATTGGGATTTTTTTTAGCAAAGACATATAGCAGAATACATTTTGTCCTAAATTTCTGACGAAATGTGATTTTTTAAACATTTTTCACTATATGTTTTATAGCAAAAAGTAAAAAATATTTTTTTAAATTGTCGGTCTTTTTTTGTTTATAGCACAAAAAATAAAAACCGCACAAATGATCAAATACCTTCAAAAGAAAGCTCTATCTGTGGGAAATAAGGACATTAATTTAATTTATGTACAGCGTTGCATGACTGTGCAATTGTCAGTTAAAGTAATGCAGTGCCGTATCGCAAAAAATGGCCTGGTCATCTTCCATAGTTATTACCGTTTGGATCAGGTGTCTCTACTTTTAGATTGTAAGCTCTCATGAGCAGGGCCCTCCTAATCTTCTTGTATTGAATTGTATAATAAAAACTGCATTTTATATAGCCGCTTTAATGTGACTGTACATACATACATATCCCTCTATAGTGTGTACTTGTTTCAATTAAGAGCACTAAATGTCATTTCTGTCTGCTGCTTTGTTCCTCTGCTATCATCAAGAATCATTTTTGAATAGTTTCCCAAGAGAAAAATAGTAGCGGGAAGAGCGCTTGCACAGATTGACAGCCTCAGCTTAGCTCCTGTGCGCTGTGTGAATGTGGGGGGGGGGGGGTCTCTTCCCTCCAATCAGCTCTCAGAGCGTTCCTCACTGATGTAACTTCAGCTCTCCGCCCTTTGCTTTTCAGTGCTGAGATATCCTGTGTGAATTTTGCACATTGAATGGATGTAGGGAAAAGATGGCTATAGATAAACAGGTACAACTTTTTAGGAGGATTTGTTTCGCCTCTGTGTATCTCCTGAGACTTCAACTCAGTATATGTTTGGGATTTACAACCACTTTAAAGGTAGCTTCCAAAAGTGCTTTAAAGAGAAACACACAGAATAAATCAAAGGGGAAAAAAGGACAATTATGTGAAAGCATGCCTAAAAAGAAAAACGTTTTTACGTTTGAACAGGGGCAGACTGACAACTCATGGGGCCCCTGGGCAATAGGGGATCATGGGGCCCCTGTGTCCTTGCCCAAACTCAAAAAAGCCTTTGAAAAAGGTACCAGGGGCATCTCATGGGGCCCCCTACTGACCCCGCGCCCTCGGGCAGTGCCCAGGTTTCCAAATGGTCAGTCCGCCCCTGCGTTTGAATTAAATGAGTTTAGAGACGATGCACTGTTATGGTAATGGTACTATTTCCCTTTATTTTATAAAGCAATCTGTTGGTGCTCTAAAAATCCCAAATAATGATAATAATAAGGACATTACTATACTTCACTATTCTGTTCATGATGCCCAAAAGAAGACAGTTCATCAAAAAATGCATAACTAGAATCAGATGTGCTCTGGGAATGTATTCACCTTACATTTAGCTGTCATACAGTTGTTAGAGAAAATGTATAAGTTAGATAGCTGGTGATTAGCTGTGTGAATCTAGAAGCGCTTCGGACCTCTCTTGGTGAAGTGAGTTTAGGTACCCTATTAGATTCACATACTGTATGTGTTTCAGCACCTAAGGCTTCCACCTTCTTGGTTTTTGAGACAGCCTTGGGGCGGTAGGCAGGACTGGTGTAGTACAGTATTCAAAGCACCAGGGGCGGACTGACAACTCATGGGGCCCCCGGGCAAAAGGGGATCATGGGGCCCCTGTGTCCTTGCCCAAACTCAAAAAAGCCTATGAAAAAAGGTACCAGAGGCATTTCATGGGGTCCTCTACTGACCCCGGGCCCTCGGGCAGTGCCCGAGTTTCCAAATGGTCAGTCCGCCCCTGCAAAGCACACATGACTGATCCTTGCTGAGGAGTAAAAAGTATAGCTAGGCAGAGCCTAGAGATACCTCCCCAGCTGGACATCTGAGACAGGTAAGGAGTACAAAGTACAGATGATTGAA
Organism: Staurois parvus; assembly: GCF_062004578.1. Classification (NCBI taxonomy): domain Eukaryota; kingdom Metazoa; phylum Chordata; class Amphibia; order Anura; family Ranidae; genus Staurois; species Staurois parvus. The sequence goes on along the minus strand of NW_028317949.1, from coordinate 19,893,148 downwards.
AACCTTGTGCACTAAGGCAGGGAGAATGAGACACTGAAGAGTTTTTAAGACAGCCAATGTATTGAAAAAGCTGTGAAAAAAAAGAATGAGAAAGTTTTGAGCCAAGTTAAGGAAAGTGTATTGAGACTGCAAAAAAAAAAGGTGGGGGGGGGGGGAATACAGCAGAAGAGTACAAGTGGAGAGCAGGCAGAGCAGATAAATTGGCTGGGGAAGCAGATAGGACACAAGTTTTGGGTTAGGGTGCTGCTTTTGTTCTGTATTTTTCAGAATGCGGTGTTTATATGTCCATCCTTCTCCACCATATAAGTACATAATAGTCCTAGTTAGTAAATCTCTAATAAAGACAACCTTTTGCACTGGCCCTACCTAAACCTAATTAAAGCAGCCAACACTTAGAGGTTGATTTACCAAAACTGGACAGTGCAAAATTGGGTGCAGCTCTGCAGAGAAACCAATCAGCTTCCAGTTTTTTTTTTTTTGGGACAAAGCTTAATTGAACAAACTGAAGTTAGAAGCTGATTGAAAAAAAATGAAAGCCAGTGCTACAACAAAAGAAAAAATAAAGCTGCTTGCAATAAGAAGTCAACATACAACCTTAAAGCGGAGCTCCACCCAAAAGGGGAAGTTCCACTTTAAGTCTTTGTTCCCCACTCCTCACTAAGGATTGGCACCTTTGGGGAATGGGTACCCGAATTTGACAGGTACCCACTTCCACTTCCGCTGTGATCGCCTAGACGATCGGAAGCGGAATTCATCCTCCCTCCCTCCCCGTAGTCTTCTGGGACACGTGACAGGTCCCACAAGCCTACGGGACCATTCACAAAGCGCAGCGCTTCTTGCGCATTGGGCACCCAACTGTGAAGCCGTAAACTGCCACAGCCGGGTGCCCACACTGAAGATGCCGGCGCCAGGGAGAGAAGACAGCCGGTGAAACCAGCCGTGATGAGGATACCGCTGGACTGAGGGACAGGTAAGTGACTGTATTTTAAAAGTCAGCAGCTACAGTTTTTGTATCTACTGACTTTTATTTATTTTTTTTTCAGGTGGAACTCCGCTTTAGCTCAAAATAAATAAATAACAATTACAGCACTGAAAAAATAGAAAAAAAAACCCTAATCACTATTAATGTTAAAGTCCTTATGAAACATCAGTTTTTCAAGTCTCTTTTAAAGGATCCTTCACAGAGGGGAAATACTCCATAGGTGATCTTATATCTTCCTTTAAATAAGTAGATTGCCAACACACCAGAGATAGAGGCTTTCTTAACCAGAAGTGCAGCATAATTGCATCAGAACAACATTAGAATTGACATTCCAATCCTCCAGCTTGTAATAGACAACTTCATCCACTCATCCACTTCTGTTATGTGCTCATAGACCGTCCAAAAAACCATATTGTGTAGTTTTTTACCAATATCACATCAACAATCACCCGTGATATCCATGTACTAATGTGATAAAGTGCGTGCCCAAAGACTTCCTCCACCACACATATGAATTGCTCACTCAACTGTAAAGGCTACCCAGTAACAGTGCAACAAGATTTCCCACAAATCCAGTGCAGGTAGTGATTATTCATCTTATGAACAATACTCTCACTCTTCTATATTCTCCTATAGGGGGGAGCTGCCTTGTTCTTGTAATTCAGCATCACCATAAGACATTACGAACAAGACCGCCATATAGTCTAGTATTTAGCGGTGCACAGAAATGAAAATTCTAGTTCTGAAACCAAAACCAAAAATTCAAAATGCACTTGGCCGAAAACCGAAACCGAAATGTGCAGTTTTTAAAAATGAATATATATTTTTTGGGAAAAAATACACTTTGATTAAAGAAAAAATATATATCTCGATTTTTTTGTAAAATATGAAAGAGGGTGCTATGACAAGTAAATAGAAACCCAACATGTCACGCTTTCAAATTGTGCACGCTCGTGGAATGGCGTGAAACTGCGGTACTTAAAAATCTCCATGGGTGATGCTTTAAAAATTTCTACAGTTTATCAGTGTAAAGTTACAGAGGAGGTCTAGTGCGAGAATTATTGCTCTTGCTGCGAAGTTCAAGGCGATATCTCACATGTGTGGTGTGAACACAATTTACATATGTGGGCATGGTCTACGTATGCGTTCACCACTATGTGTGAGCACGGGGGGACGGGGGCACTTTAAACTTTTTTAAAAAATTATTTAATGTGGTTTTTTTTTTTGCACTGTTCCTTTAAAAAAAAATGTAATCACTTTTATTCATGCATCCCTTGTGATAGAAATAATTAGTGACAGGCCCTCTTTATGGAGAGATATGGGGTCAACAAGACCCCACATCTCTCCTCTGCAATGTAAAGCATTGGATCAAAAATAGCATTGATCTAGTACTTTAAATTAAAAAAAAGAATGGCTGGAACTGGAAGTGACATCACTCCAGTTCTCCAAGGGCATAGAGATGTGTGGCGGCCATCTTTCCTTCACTCATCTCTATGCCCAGCGCTGGGATCGATGGTTTCTCAGGTAAGGCTGAACTACTGAGCGGTGGCCGGTGGCGGCAAGGGACTTTTTTTGGCACCTGTATCGGTGCTTTTTTTCATTTTGTCCGACAGCCGTTTTTGGCCAAAACGTTTTGGCCACCGAAATTTTGGTGCATCCCTAGTAGTATTTATTAAACTTAGAAAATACCAGCCCAAAACATTAAAAACATTCAATAAAAAGCCATAAACCTACTGAAAACCCGCTGACACTTACATCAAACATCGCCATTTGGGTACAAATGGCGCACCCTCTTGCTCTCTGTATTGCCTTGCCTTACATGCATTTCACATGACTGTGAACCAGATTTTCCACTCTCCACTTTACGAAAAACAGGCGTTGGGGAGCGTTAGGGCTTGTTCACACTTGACTAATTTCTAACGCTTGCCAAACACCCCTAGGAGCATTTTTTAGACGATTGATAGGCGTTTGCCAAGCATTAGAACCGCAACACAAATGCCTACACTGACGTTTATTGGTATTAATGCTCCACAAACGCCTCACAAGCGCCCTGCAAAGGCCTGCCAGGCAGCTGAGGAGCGTCACCATAGACTTGAATGGGAGATTTCAAAGCCTCCTGGCTCTACATGAGGCGTCAGTTTTGCCACGACGTGGCGCTAACGCTTCAGTGTGAACAGCACTGTGTACTGCCATGTGTAAAATTTTCATAAGTGTTTGAGGAACATTAAAAACGCTTCCCACACGCCTGCTAACAAAGTTGTGTGAATTTAGCCTTAATACCATTAAACCTCATTGTAGGCGTTTGTGGTGCGGATTTAACGCTTGGCAAACGCCTATCAAACACCTAAGAAAGCTCATAGAGTGTTTGGGGAGCATTTGAGGAGTGTTAAAAAAAGTTTCCCAACATCCTGTCTAATGCCTGTCAAAGGCTATAGGGGCGTTTGGCAAACGTTAGAAAGTATGAATGAGCCCTAAAAGTCCTGTCTGCTGCAGGTGGTTTGTAGTTCTCAATGAACTGCAAGGGTGCTGATGAGCGCCTTCATGGTTCATTCACATGCACTGACCATTTGGAAACTCGGGCACTGCCCGAGGGCCCAGGGTCAGTAGGGGGCCCCATGAGATGCCCCTGGTACCTTTTTCATAGGCTTTTTTGAGTTTGGGCAAGGACACAGGGGCCCCATGATCCCCTATTGCCTGGGGGCCCCATGAGTTGTCAGTCCGCCCCTGTTCACATGCCTGCAGCTTTCAAACAGATGGCACATACAGAGGTACGTGCTGAAGGCTGTAGGGCATGTTTGCAGGAGCCTGACATTGCTCTTCAGACTCCTGCGTGAAAAAAATAATAAATGCACAATTTTTTTTCTGCAAAAATATGTGCATTTTAATTATTTTTTTTCCCAGAAGGTGGACGTATCCTTTAAGTTGTGCATATAGTGGGATAGGTTCATTCTTCTATCAGTTTTTGTTGCTTATTGCATCCAAATTGATATAATCTTCCCTTAAGCCATGACCCCAAGGGCATTGCTGTAAGATGAAATTCCTGTGCTCTCTCCCTGAAATGCATTTACCATTTTTTCCAATGATGTTCACAGCCCCAATGGCAACCTATTCCACTATGCAGGTAGGCTGGACAGCTTTTAAAGAAGCGTTAAGTTTCATGCAACCAGCAACTAGCTAGGATCACCATGTTAAAGAAGGTTAAATGTTGCTTTGTTAAAAAAAAAAAAAATCAGAATTTGGATTTTGTTATAAGGATGTGCAGAAAAAGATATTCAATTCAACTCAATAAAGAGCCAACAAGTCGAAGGAATCAAGAAACATTCAAACAGTTGCCTGTATATTTACTTTTTCTTCTACTAAATTGGTCAGACACTTCATCGCCCTTTGCATTAAGTCTTTAAATATGACCCCAATACATCTAAATGCTGATGGATGAGCTATAGCCAGCAAGTTATTATTGCTTTTCCTGTTATCATGAATACTTTCTTCTTCCTATAATACGCCCACATACAGCATCTAGCCAGCTACTGAGGTAGGTCAAATTGCAAAGAATTATCATTATGGTAACTCATATTCAGCTTTCAGTATGCATTAGTTACCTATAGGAATTTCCCCTGCTGCTTTAAATACATGCCTCTGAAAAACCTTCTACCCATACAGATCTCTTAGAGCTTCTGAAAAGGGAATAAAGTCCCATTGCGCAGAAATATGAAGTAAATAACTAGAGCATTTTCACAAATACAGTGCAATAAAATAAAATACTTTACACAGAGATTAAAAATCATACAGTACGTCAACCTTGAAATCTGTGGAAGGAAATTTTATGGTTCAATTATTTTTTTATGCGAGTTGTAATTCTTATTTGCAACAATGCTGAACAAGAAAAATACGATGTTTTCTGTAATTATTTAAAGAATTTCCTACAGTTTACATTGTATGCATGCAAACATTGGGATTTTTTAATAAACTGAATTCAATTGTGCAGGATAATTCCTGTTTTTTTTCTCTGCACAGAGCTAAATGTTTGATATACACACACTAAAAAAATAAAGAAAAAAAAGTACATTATGTTCATTTTCTTAAAGGGAATGTAAAATGGTTTTGAACATATGTCCTTTGTTTATAATAGTCAGGATTAAAACATATTTTTTAAATATGTTTCCTTTTGTTTGGTCAGGTAAATCTAAAATGGTACATTGAATGATTCGAATGACATGAATGATTTGTATTTTCATATGTAGCTATTAAGAGGAGCTCTTGGCTCCCTTTTACTTTTTTAATTTCTCTTCACCTCTCGTTAAAGAAAAAATAAAACAAAACAACAAACAAAAACAAAAGCAAAAAAATATATATATATACATGTATATATATATATATATATATATATATATATATATATATATATATATATATTCTCTACAAAATTATCCACATGGAAGAAAAATATGTTTTAAATATATTTTTTGAATATTCCTCCCAAATATATTGACATATATTTGAAATGCTACATATGCATACACATTTGGCCATATTCAATATATTTCATAATAAGCTCGAATGAGCAGGGCCCTCGAACCCTGTATTGTATTGTTTCTGTCTTGTCTCATGTTCTGTCCCCCTTGCTATTGTACAGCGCTGAGCAAACCCTTTGGCGCTATATAAATACTGTATAATAATAATAAATATATATATATATATATATATATATACTGTATGTTGAAAATGCGTTTTTATTACAAAATATATGAAAAATATTTTTAAAAATACATTTCAGATATACTGTAGGTCTTTAAAAATACAAATCTACATTTATGGAATGCATTTACAAATATATGTAAAAATATATGTTAAAATTACTTTTTTATATGTTGAAAAAAAATCTGAAGAATATATTTAAAAAATACATATTTTCTGTGTCTCATCTACAAGGATAAATCTAACACAGACCTGTGTAAATCTGTTGCAGTCAGCTTGTCTGGGGTTCCAGCCACACGGGGTTGCAAGTACACAGCAAAACCGATGCATAGACCTATTAGACAAAGGCAGCCCATAGATGATTCTATTTTCTTTCTTTCCACCACGGGAGGAAGGAAAAAAAATTGCTCAGTTCCCCCACTCAACACAGTCAGTGTTTATGGAGCAATGCCTTCCACAGTGCTATTGTGTTCTGCCGGTCTGTCTGGCCTGCAGAACAGTGATTACTGATAATATTTATGGCCACTGGCAGCAATCGCATGTAAAAAAAGCCCAAAACAACAATCAGCTTGTCCATACATCCCTGGTGAATCAGCCAATTTTTGATCCATGTATGCCTGGACTGAATAACAGGCAGCCTGATTTACATCTAATTGTGTTGCTAATTTCCTTGATATACGTCACCCAATGAGTACAATTAAGGATTGTACATAATTATGTGTTCAACATGCAATCACTGTATAGAATTCAGCATTTAACACAGGGATAGTCTACAAATGTACATCTGAAATATGTACTACCATCAGGTATATTTAAATGTAACTATTGATATCCTACGATGTGCTATCTCAGAGGTGTGGAAATTTAAAAAAAAATAAATCGGGGTCCCAATGTACTTGTCTCTCATGACAATCTACTTGTCCTGATAAAAAAAATAATAATTTTAACACCTCCCTGCCTGTCTCCAGCACTAGTCAGGAAAGAGTATGTCGGGCACTCTTAAATCTCAGCAGAAGTGCATCTGCTGTCCCTATTCCACACCCTGACACTCCTAACTCTGCCCTCACACACAGCATACTCCAGCACTAGCAGTGCTTCTCACGGTCTCCCTGTCCGCACACACAGACACACTCTGTCCCTTACAACAACTTGTCCACCCTTCCCATGACACCATGTGACACCGGAGCACCCCACACCCATCTTGCTTGCTTGCAGCTGATAAATGTCCTTGCTCAGTGCCAGTGTTTGTCCATCACACTGGAACAGAATATCAGCAACAGGGCCACCATCTTGAGATGCTAGCATGGTTGCTAGGGCATATTGCCCCTTCCCTGAAGGATCTGTGTGCATTGTGCTGGCAAGGCCTAGCCTCCACCAGACCCCTTTGCCTCACATACATCCCCAAACAATAAGCACTAGACTACTAACAGTTCTTCCAGGGAAATGGGGGGAAAATATTGGGACCCTGGCAGAAAAAAAATGGAGCACATCCCAGGGGTCTTATGGGGACCAACAACTCTTTCCAACAATCTGTGCTAAAAGAAAAAAGACAGCAATAAAAGAGGCACCACATAAAAAACGCCTGATTCCGCTGATCCTATCATTTAGAGAGGGCAACAGGAATGCAGGGCTGGTCAGGGTAGATCTCTCCCCATCGGTCCATTGCTTTCCGTATGCTGCCTGTTCTTTTTGGTTGTCTGGGCCTACATCCAACTGCCCATGGAGGAGAACAGGCTGTGTCCGTGTGCATTCCACGTATGCAGGACCTGTCACCCACCCACTCTGCTCTGCTAAGTGGGGATCAGTGGACAGGTCCCCTGCTAAGCAAGTCGATTACAGGTTTAGTCCACCCCGTGTGAAAGGGTCCTTAAACAAAAGGACCACAAAAGTTCTAGTGCAGAAGGAGTGGTAGAGGCAGTGACATTGAGCTCTGCAGTGTTTGCAGTACTTGCACTATGTGCTACCAAGCATACCTGGGAGTCTTACTTGGCATCTGGGGTAGCAGGGGCCTTGGTCTGTCCTCCTCTCTCTCCTCCACACCAGGCAAGTCCCAGTAGCATAAGATACATGGGATGCAGTGGTGGAATTAATCTTGGCTGCAGAGCGAGTTGCCTGTGTCTGGGTGGCAAAGAAGGAAGAGAGGGTTCCCACTCCTGTGCCTGATCCAGCATTCAGGGCCACTATTATGGACACTAGCAGCTGCTGCTGTACTCGGGTCTGAGCCCTTTTCCTCCTGGGCATATCCAGACTTCGGAGCCTCAGAAATGACAAAGGTGACACCAGGGTTCAGCAGTATCAACACTGTGGGAAGCTATGGGACTGACGCTATTGCCGGTCACAGCATTTGCCGGGGAGAGCAGCTTTGTTCGGCTCACCTATGTCTTACCACCGGCCACATCCAGACAACTCTGGGCTTATAGTAAGGTAGGGGCCTGGAGCTGCAGCTCCAGTAGCCCCTACGTTAATCTGTCCCTGGACAGACTGATCTCACAGCCATGTGTTTTGCTGTTTACAGTAGGTTTAGAGGTCACAATTTCTGACTAATTCACCTTTATAACAGATTGCAGAGATTGACTTCAATGAATAATTCAGTTTTATTGGGAATCTGCTTAGCAGAACAAAATCCGCCTATTACGTGCAGCCTAAAACAGAACACAATTTCCCTTTTTAATAACATGCTCATCTTACAAAAGCTTCATTTCCACATAGTGCTATACAACACCTGCAGCTGAAATACTGGCAAACTGTCAGAGAAGGAAGAGAAGAAATGATTAGCCGCAAACATTTGTATAATTGGTTAGAGGAAAATTCTTGATTTGTGAGCCATGTATCAGGGATGGCAGAACATATTTCCTTACACAAGTCACTCATTCAGTTACTGGTAGCAGATGCTGTCCCTTTTACGGAGATAAATTATGGGGAAAGACTAGACTTATCTCTGTGTATACCATATCCCTTCTGTCTGCTTCCAACCTGGAGCAAGTCTGACATACCCATACAAGCTTTAAAGAAACAAAGTAATTCAATATAAAATATATAAAATATTCAAGCAGTCAACAAACAGCCACAAGCTACCTAAAGTACACTTGACTCTGTCATTGCCCCCATGCAATATCTGAATTTTCCAGACTGTGTTTGCGTAGAAAGAAAGCATTTTTGGAGCGCACATCGATGCCTCTTCAGGAGTTACGATATATGCTCTGAAACATGTTGAGTTTTAATTACTTTTACTACATTTGGAGTTTTATTTTCTATAAATAAACACCATTAAATGTGCTTGAGGTGAGTGATATTATACCCGGCATCAAAATCTGGTGAGTCTTTTTCTGTGGGTACATCTCTGCTGTCAGATGTAACTACACTTAGATGTTAGATCCTCTTATCCACTATTGATTGAAGATCACTGGGAATGCATTAAAATCCAACACCTACAAAGGTGAACAGTTTACATTGATTCACTTTCCAGATCTGGGTTTGTTGATACTCTTAAAAGTGCCCTGTTTTTTTTATTACTTTCAGTCTACTTTCCCTTATGAGGGTCTTTGTATAGCTGGTTGAGTAGTGCTTACTATACATAGGATTTATTTTTGTGTTAGATGGCCAGACACCCCCTATTTGTAAAGGGTTTTTGGACTTTGAGCTAGTTTTTATTACTGTGGTTGGTGACACCCATTGTACAGATCTCCTCTTATTTCCTGTTGGGACAGAAGTATTGGGAAATCTCTGCAGCAAGGACACAGACTACGGCATAACATATTTTTTTAAGTTAAACTGGGAAGGGTTAGAATGTCTGTATGGCTAAAAAGAAAATGTGAATGGAAATGGCACACCTACTGTTGCAAAGGTCCAGGTATGACTTTATTCCAGTAAAGTTAATGGGGACAATAGAAAGAGTATCCAATGCATTTTGGTGGCCAACAAATGCCCCCTTCATCAGGGCTAGAAAAATATAAGGACATCTCCATATCAACACAATATCCCCCACTTGAGGTCATAGTTAAACCCAAATTCCCAGTAGCCAAAATCAATGGATGTATAACAAATGTGAAAATTAGAATAATTAAACAAAGCTATATCCCTGGGGATGGGATATTATATCGATGTTGTATTGATATGGAGATATGCTTATGTTTTTTCCAGCAATGATGAAATGGGCGCCTTTGGACCCCAGAAACATAGTGGCTACTCTTTTGATAGTCCCTTGACCTTAATTGGAATAAAGTCATATCTGGACCTTTCTGCAGTGGTGGGGCACTTCAATTCACATTTTTAGCAAATTAAACTACAATCCAAGAAAATTGCTGTCATTCTCTGTGTTGTTACGGCTTCCTGCCTGAGAACCAGATCACTTTTATCAATATTATTACATTAAGATATGATAGCAATATCAATAAAATATTTTCAAGGGTCCAGTGCTATTTTAGTTTAGTTTAGTTTTACTATCCGTGTCATACTGTTCCAATGACAACCTCTCTCCTCATATTTTGTCCTGATGTCAAAGGTTGTCACGGGTGGCAGGAGAATAATAAACACTCAAGAGTGTTTACTCTTCCCAAGTCTACCTAAAACTAAAAAAGAATCTAGCTTAAGTTGTGATTTCGTCATTAATTATGACTAAAACTAATTGTAATGAATTTTAGTCTGATAACTATAAGCTATTGTATATTAATACTTTGTATATTCATATACTGCCAACAGGTGGAACTGTTGGCTCCTTTTTAGATCTCTTTTTAGATCTCTAAGACACTCTAGTTACTCTGAAAAATACCAGTTGAATACAGAGCTGGACAGCTCAAACTAAATGTGTACACAAGTAAATGAGCCAGAGAAGTAAACCATTCCCTCCTCCATCTAAAGGGAAAACCGCTTCTCTATTACAAAGAAATAATGCTCTATGAATCCTGTATCATATCCTGCAAATACCATGTAATAAATATTTATTTATAAAACGCACATTCTTAAATACAGAACGGCAATGCCAATATTAAACATTAGTGTACATATAAACTGTTTCTATGCTGCAAAGTCTCATGTCTCATCCTTTAACAACTGACTCAGGCATTCCAACTGTCAGTCTGATACAATATTTTAGCCAGTGTGCAATAGTTAGTGAGAAATTAAAATAAAGAAAGAGGTCATTAAACACAGAGGTTTTTTTTTAAAAAAAGAAAAATATTGTTATACATTGTTTACACACGGTAAACGTATGGAATAAATTGAGAATTTTACATTTGATTACAACTCTGCAAATTGTAATTATGAAACAAGCAATACCTTGCCGACGTACTGGTAATCCGTTCCTGTATATTCTTCAAGAAGGAAAAACTGATTCCACATCCAGCTTCTCTTAGATCGACTCTTTTCCATGTCATTGCTTTGGCCAGGTTCCTGCTCCTCTAGCACTGGCTCAGTGGTGGTGGTGGCAATAGTCCTATCCGGCAGTGGAGTTGTACAGCTTTTTCGCAGCTGATTCACCCAAAACACAAGCAGTAAAAAGCATCTGAAAGTCCTCATTTTGCAGAAACAGAGATGTGAGCAAAAAGCACACACGGGTGAAGTTTTCCTTTTAATTCCCAAACTGGGTTATTTCTTCCACTATATACAGCATCAATCTTCCCGCTGTCCCATTTCTAGGTCTCTGACTCTCAACGGATATCTGCAAGAAAATCCAACAGAAATTATAATTTGACATTACTGTACTTAAAGCTGCACAGTTAAACAAACAATAAAACCATCTAAAATGTGCCTTGCCATTTGAAGATCCTTTGGGAACACAGACTGAAAAAAAAGCATTTAACACATCATACTATGAAAAACTGCTACTTACACATATATACTGAAAATAACTGTTCTACACCAAGAGGAAAAAAATCTGTGTTACAAAGGCAGCCATAACAAATCTTTCTCTATCTATCTATCTATCTATCTATCTATCTATCTATCTATCTATCTATCTAGTATCTATCATCTATCTATCATCTATCTATCTATCTATCTATCTATCTATCTATCTATCTATCTATTATCTATCTATCTATCTATCTATCTATCTATCTATCTATTATCTATCTATTTATCTATCTATCTATCTATCTATCTACAGTATCTATCTATCTATCTACAGTATCTATCTATCTACAGTATCTATCTATTTATCTACAGTATCTATCTATTTATCTATCTATCTACAGTATCTATCTATCTATCTACAGTATCTATCTATCTATCTACAGTATCTTTCTGTCTGTCTGTCTGTCTGTCTGTCTGTCTGTCTGTCTGTCTGTCTGCCTGCCTGCCTGCCTGCCTGCCTATCTATCTATCTATCTATCTATCTATCTATCTATCTATCTATCTATCTATCTATCTATCTATACACACTATAGCACCCTCCTCCACCCCCTCAAAAGCTTGATCTGAGATTTAGAGGATAACTATGGAGAAGCCATTGTGGTTTAGAGGGCTCCTAAAAATGATGAAATGAGTTTTACTGCATAACTCAAAAAGGATGGCTAAGCAAGGTACTGAAGAGTAATACAGAGGACATGTAAGGAGGCCAGCTGAATTATGTTTGCACATAGAAATGAGTGGGTTTTGAAGAAGCAATGTGGAGGATAAGTATATATATATATATATATTTTATTTTTTTTTGTAAGAAGAAATATATATATACAGTATACAGGGGATGGACAAAAATATGGAAACGCTACATGATTTGCAGGTGTGAAAGTGACGACATATTTTGCATTGAAAGCAGAAGTCAAGTAACATTCTTTTGCTTCCGCTGTGTGATGAGACACCTAGCTAAGAGGTGGGAAGCCTCACTTTCATTCTTCACTGCATGCACTGCTAGTAATATGGAGTCATGTGAGAGCTTACTGAGTTTCAATAAGGGCAAATTGTTGGCGCCTGCTTAGCTGGTGACTCTGTGACTGAAGCCAATTTATTTGTGGTGTCATGAAGTACAGTATCAAAGGTTATGACAGCATATACAGTTTTCAGAAAAACGTTGTCTACTAAGCACAAGCGCAGTTGACATGGTCAACTGACTGAAAGAGTCAAAAGGACATTGTGCAGGATTATGACCCAGAATAAAAATACAAAACAAACAGGGTGCAGTGAGTGCTTGGAGATGAAAAAGCTGACAGCACTGAAAGGTGACCAACCCAAATGAAAAAAATAAACAACAAAAAGTGCAGCGCTAAAAATACTACATGTAAATTGTATATAGCAATTCTCAATGACAAAGTACAAGTGAATCACATAATACCATTATGAACCATGAGGCATAAAATGTTAGTAATAATAACATACATCAGTAAACACCAAAGAGTGAAAAGTGCAAAGTGTCTGATAAACAATAAAGTCCATTGACTGCTGAACATAAAAACCAGTGACATCAATCCATGGGACCGTGTTTGTTCCACCTACTGTTTATCAGACACCTGTACACTTGTACTCTGTGATTGTAGACACTTGATTCACTTGTATGTTGTGATTGAGAATTGCTATATACAATTTACATGCAGTATTTTTAGCGCTGCACATTTTGTTGCAGAATAAAAATACAACTGCTGCAAAAGTGACTGAAGAGCTCAATCTCAGTCTTCCAAAACCCATGTACACAAAAACTGTGAGTGTGGAATTCCATAAGCAAATCATTCATGGGCGAGCTGCAATTGCCAAACCACTAGTGACTGATAAAAATGCTCATAAGAGGAGAGAGTGGTGCAACAGACATAAGTCATGGACTATCACTAAATGGAATACTGTAAACTGCTCCAATGAATTGAGCTTCACCTTGTTCCCAACCACCAGACATGTTTATGTGTGGCAAACATGGCCCCAAACTTACAACCAGGTCTTGTGGCAATGGTAAAATATGATGTGGGCGCAATCATGGTTTGGGCAGCCATATCTTGGTATTCTGCAGGCCCAATTATCACCTTGAAAGGTAGAGTCACTACCAGTGACTATGTACAAATTTTGTCTGACCATGTGCACCCCATGGTGCAAACATTGTTTCCTGAAGACATTTACCAAGATAATGCTCCAATTCACACAGCTGGTTTTAAATTGTAGTTTGAGGAGCATGCAGATGAAGTCTTGCACCTTCCCTGGGAAACACAGGTGCTGGACCTCAATATCATAGAGCCACTATGGTAAATTTTGGGGAACATGGTTCTGGCTCGATTTCTGTCTGTGGCATCTCTGCGAGAACTGGAATGATTTTTGCATGAAGAGTGGTATCAGATTCCATTATACACCATCCAAGACTTATATTTGTCAATTCCCAGGAGAATTCAGGTCGTCTTGGATTACATTATATAAGGTAATGATTTTGTGTAGTAATATATACTATATTTATATATATATATATCCACAGTATATCAGAAGTTAATCCTCACAAGTAAACATAAAGGTCAGTGAAGGTCAGGGCCTTGAAAGAGCATGAATAATCTAAGGCTCTATTCACCTTATTGGGATTTTGCTCCTTCAAATACGTGTGAGTAAAAAGGGTTTAGTATTACCCGCGATTCTCATCCAGGCAGGTTGGGGGTCTCCAGGGTGCTTGTCTCACATGGATGTTTTTTTTTTTTTCAGTTCCTTACTGGTTGTTTAAACCTGGTCTGGTACCTGGAGATTTCCTAGAGACTTTGGTAGGATGAAATCTGGGCCATGGTTTTGGGAGCAACCAGCACAATGATTGTGTGGGTGTGTACAGTCAGGACTAAGGTTCTAGGATCCACCCATTATACGTAGGAGGGTCACACTCAGTACAATACGTAGGAGGGTCACACTCAGTACAATACGTAGGAGGGTCACACTCAGTACAATACGTAGGAGAGTCACACTCAGTACAATACGTAGGAGGGTCACACTCAGTACAATACGTAGGAGGGTCACACTCAGTACAATACGTAGGAGGGTCACACTCAGTACAATACGTAGGAGAGTCACACTCAGTACAATACGTAGGAGGGTCACACTCAGTACAATACGTAGGAGGGTCACACTCAGTACAATAGGTAGGAGGGTCACACTCAGTACAATACGTAGGAGGGTCACACTCAGTACAATACGTAGGAGAGTCACACTCAGTACAATACGTAGGAGGGTCACACTCAGTACAATACATAGGAGGGTCACACTCAGTACAATACGTAGGATGTACACACTCAGTACAATACGTGGGAGGGTCACACTCAGTACAATACGTAGGAGGGTCACACTCAGTACAACACGTAGGAGGGTCACACTCAGTACAATACGTAGGATGGACACACTCAGTACAACACGTAGGAGGGTCACACTCAGTACAATACGTAGGAGGGTCACACTCAGTACAATACGTAGGATGGACACACTCAGTACAATACGTAGGAGGGTTACACTCAGTACAATACGTAGGAGGGACACACTCAGTACAATACGTAGGAGGGTCACACTCAGTACAATACGTAGGATGGACACACTCAGTACAATACGTAGGAGGGTCACACTCAGTACAATACGTAGGATGGACACACTCAGTACAATACGTAGGAGGGTCACACTCAGTACAATACGTAGGAGGGTCACACTCAGTACAATACGTAGGATGGACACACTCAGTACAATACGTAGGAGGGTCACACTCAGTACAATACGTAGGAGGGTCACACTCAGTACAATACGTAGGAGGGTCACACTCAGTACAATACGTAGGAGGGTCACACTCAGTACAATAGGTAGGAGGGTCACACTCAGTACAATACGTAGGAGGGTCACACTCAGTACAATAAATACGAGGGTCACACTCAGTACAATACGTAGGAGGGTCACACTCAGTACAATACGTAGGAGGGTCACACTCAGTACAATACGTAGGAGGGTCACACTCAGTACAATAAGTAGGAGGGTCACACTCAGTACAATAGGTAAGAGGGTCACACTCAGTACAATACGTAGGAGGGTCACACTCAGTACAATAAATACGAGGGTCACACTCAGTACGATAAGTAGAAGGTTCACACTCAGTACAATACGTAGGAGGGTCACACTCAGTACAATACGTAGGATGGACACACTCAGTACAATACGTAGGAGGGTCACACTCAGTACAATACGTAGGATGGACACACTCAGTACAATACGTAGGAGGGTCACACTCAGTACAATACGTAGGAGGGTCACACTCAGTACAATACGTAGGAGGGTCACACTCAGTACAATACGTAGGAGGGTCACACTCAGTACAATAGGTAGGAGGGTCACACTCAGTACAATACGTAGGAGGGTCACACTCAGTACAATAAATACGAGGGTCACACTCAGTACAATACGTAGGAGGGTCACACTCAGTACAATACGTAGGAGGGTCACACTCAGTACAATACGTAGGAGGGTCACACTCAGTACAATAAGTAGGAGGGTCACACTCAGTACAATAGGTAGGAGGGTCACACTCAGTACAATACGTAGGAGGGTCACACTCAGTACAATAAATACGAGGGTCACACTCAGTACGATAAGTAGAAGGTTCACACTCAGTACAATAAATACGAGGGTCACACGCAGTACAATAGGTAGGAGGGTCACACTCAGTACAATACGTAGGAGGGTCACACTCAGTACAATAAATACGAGGGTCACACACACTATAATACGTAGGAGGTTCATATTCAGTACTCTGTGCCTTTAACAAAATCTTGATTGACGGAACACATCTTGCCAAGCTATAGAATGCAGTACATGATGATTCTGGGGTGTGAGAAGAAACATGTAAAGGTGAGTGATTAAAACTGTCTGTTAATCCTCATATCGCTGGTGCTGTGAAGCACTCAGGCTATGTAAGGGGATTGATTCAGGTGTTTGTGTTTGTTGAATAAAAGAGCTATGTGGAGGTGATCTGTCTTCCTTTCTTTGAGCTGTCCCACTGACTCATGTTGAAAGGTTTATTGCCTGTATTACAATCAAAGGGAGCTGAGGAGGATCTACACTAAGTGCTATATCCTTTCTTTAATAGGTGAGAGTTTTATTCTGCTGGTTTGGACACCTCAGTTTAGGAGAACACATTTTTATTAAGGAGAATCACAAGAATTTCTGAGGACTTTTAACTGTTTGGAAATTAATGGGAAGAAACTGGACAGATTAAATAGTCTTTTTGAGCGTCACTTATTGTTTTGCATTATATTATGTACTGTGTTTTGAACATGTTTTATTTCATAATAATTCGCTGCAGCAACTTATTTAGATATATTTACAGTGTAGTTTAGGTAAGTAGCACAGAAATTTATTATGAGTTCTATTGTTTTGTTTTGTTTTTCATATATTTGATCACACACTGAACAAGTGCCAATTTGTAAGATTATCTATGTTGGGAAAGAAAGCTGTGCATGGTTTTGGCACAAGCTACCTTGATCCTGATCAAAACAGAGAGGAATCCTGTTGTAGTGTAATCACTATCAGATTAAGATAACCGATTAAATGTAATTGATCAAAGTTGCCAGAGCTTACCTGCATTGCCAGCATAACTCTGATGACAGTAGAATCAGAGCCTCACCAAATAGTGCACCCTCCAGAATACAGGAAAATAGACATGCCCCCTTCCCCTCCCTCAGTACTGGAACAATATACAGTTCCTAAGCAACTCCTTTGTCAAGGATGATAACATTTCACATGGCAGCTATGATAACATGTCGCATGGGGTCTGGATACTATGCCTAAACCCAAACAGATAATGACTTTGAGAGAACCAGTAATTGTGTAGAAACATCTGCAGGGTAAGGTGGTCCTATTACATGAGTTATGCAGACAAGGCAAGTACAGTCTAGCCTACTTATAGTGCCAACTTCTCAGCACCTACCATAACTTCATACTGTTCACACAAGTACATCTCTAAACTATAGGCAAACAGCTAAATAAAGAGTTGGGACATATACAGGTGAAACTCGAAAAATTAGAATATCATGCAAAAGTTCATTTATTTCAGTAATGCAACTTAAAAGGTGAAACTAATATATGAGATAGACTCATTACATGCAAAGCAAGATAGTTCAAGCCGTGATTTGTCATAATTGTGATGATTATGGCTTACAGCTCATGAAAATCCCAAATCCACAATCTCAGAAAATTAGAATATTACATGCAATCAATAAAACAAGGGTTGTACATAGAACAATATTGGATCTCTGAAAAGTATAAGCATGCATATGTACTCAGTACTTGGTTTTGGCCCCTTTTGCAGCAATTACTGCCTCAATGCGGCGTGGCATGGAAGCTATCAGCCTGTGGCACTGCTGAGGTGTTATGGAAGACCAGGATGCTTCAATAGCGGCCTTCAGCTCTTCTGCATTGTTCGGTCTCATGTCTCTCATCTTTCTCTTGACAATGCCCCATAGATTTCCTATGGGGTTCAGGTCAGGCGAGTTTGCTGGCCAATCAAGCACAGTAATCCCACGGTCATTGAACCAGGTTCTGGTGCTTTTGGCAGTGTTGGCAGGTGCCAAGTCCTGCTGGAAAATGAAGTCAGCATCCGCAAAAAGCTTGTCTGTGGAAGGAAGCATGAAGTGCTCCACAATCTCCTGGTAGACAGCTGCGTTGACCTGGACTTAATGAAGCACAGTGGACCAACACCAGCAGATGACATGGCTCCCCAAATCAACACAGACTGTGGAAACTTCACACTGGACTTCAAGCACCTTGCAGTGTGTGCCTCTCCATTCTTCCTCCATACTCTGGGTCCTTGGTTTCCAAATGAGATGCAAAAGTTGCTCTCATCAGAAAAGAGGACTTTGGACCACTGAGCAACAGACCAGGTCTGTGTTTCTTTAGCCCAGGTAAGACGCTTCTGATGCTTGTTTGTTGTTTAGGAGCGGCTTGACAAGAGGAATACGACATTTGAAGCCCATGTCCAGGTTCCGCCTGTGTGTGGTGGCTCTTGATGCACTGACTCCAGCCTCAGTCCACTCCTTGTGAAAGTCCCTAACACTTTTGAATGGCCTTTTCCTGACAATCCTCTCCAGGCTGTGGTCATCCCTGCTGCTTGTGCACCTTTTTTCTTCCACACTTTTCCCTCCACATAACTTTCTATTAATGTGCTTTGATACAGCACTTTGGGAACATCCAACTTCTTTTACAGTTACCTTTTGAGGCTTTCCCTCCTTATGAAGGGTGTCAATGATGGTTTTCTGCACAACTGTCAGGTCAGCAGTCTTTCCCATGAATGTGATTCCTACTGAACCAGACTGAGAGACCATTTAAAGGCTCAGGAACCCTTTGCAGGTGTTATGGCTTAATTAGCTGATTAGAATGGGACACTTTGAGCCGAGAATATTGCACCTTTTCACAATATTCTAATTTTCAGAGATTGTGGATTTGGGGTTTTCATGAGCTGTAAGCCATAATCATCAAAATTATGACAAATCACGGCTTGAACTATCTTGCTTTGCATGTAATGAGTCTATTTCATATATTAGTTTCACCTTTTAAGTTGCATTACTAAAATAAATAAACTTTTGCACGATATTCTAATTTTTTGAGTTTCACCTGTATATTAACCTGCCAAACAGTGATATTTTGTTCAGCCAGTGCTGTGGTTCATTCATGTCTGCCACATTGTATAGCATTGCTTTGCAATTTTTTGTTGGTATATGACAACAATTCAGCCATGCAAATAAAAGGATTAATACCCGTGCAGACCCCTGACACCAAATGATGGGATTATGTCATTAGAATAGTGTGGTTGCATAACTTTCACATCTCCCATCCTGTTGTCAGACAATGAACATCTGCCTTGACTCATCCCATAGTGATTATATAAAGGTGACTGCTAGTTGTATGGATATAAATGCAGAGGTATGTTTCTGACACCCATTGAAACTGCAGACTCAGCTTGAATAAGCAATGAAACATATTCACATTACAGAACAACTCCAGCTGAATGTGACTAAATCTTCCTTATTCACCAGTTTATGAAAAAACAGAAAAATAAACACAAGTTTCTTTTGCTGTTATCCACCCCTGCCTATAGTGTTCTTTTAATTCAAAAGTCCCATCAGGAGTTAAATTCACACTCAAGTTTCTATGTTATCATTCAGTTATTCGTTAAGGATTTATAAAACAATCAGGGGGATATTAGTCTTTATGGAAAGGGACAAGAGTAGTACTCAGCTGGGGGCAATGGGGCATTTGCCCCCCCCCATGCCAGTACTAATAAGATAAGTTGGACTGATGAATGGAGGATGGGCAGATGAATGAAAAGTCCATCTCCTCCATTCATAGAGTGCTTTTCATTCATGGAAGCTATATTACAGGGTGGAAAATGTGGGCACCGCCAGCACTTTTGACAAGTGTCTGTGGCAGGTCCGAGGCTCATAATAGTGATAGTTTGGGGAGCAGAAGACTTCGGATTTCAAATTGAACAGTCAGCACTAGCACAAGGGACACTTAAATGAAAGTACCATCTCTCATGCTCATTTTTTTCAAAAAAAATGTTACTTAAATGTAGGTTTAAAAATTATCACTGTTCTTCTTTTACCCCAAGTTGTATACAGCCCCCTCTTGCATGTTTGCGGATTTATCCTAATTTAACTGGCTGCTAAGGAGACACTCGCATATGGATACTCCTGGACGGTGCGTTGCAAATCTACAGACACAGCCCTTGGCAAGCCATGCCCCTGCTCCCTCCTCCAAGGAATCTGACTGATGGTAGCAGGAGCCTATGCATTGTCCTTGGTTTTCTACTATAACCTGGAAGATCAGGGAAGTGGTGCAAATTAAGGAGGACATGGAGCATAAATATAGGACTGGTAGATCAGTGTTTGAGATAGGGGGGAATGGAGAGGTACTGGAAGACTTTTTACCTTAATGTCTTACATTTATTGCCACTTTTAAGGTTCTTTTGCTTAAAGGATATATATATACACTAAATACTAACCACAGCTTACAAAGCCATCCACAACACTGCCCCTAGCTACATCACCAACCTCATCCACAGATATCCCCCAAATCGCCCACTCAGCTCCTCCCAAGACATCTTCCTCTCTAGCTCCCTCATCACCTCCTCCCACACTCGCCTCCAGGACTTCTCCAGAGCATCTCCCATCCTCTGGCACTCCCTACCACAGTATATCCGGTCAGCCCCTACCCTGTCTGCTTTTAGGTGATCTTTGAAAACTCACTTATTCAGGGAAGCCTACCCCACCTCCACCTAAGAACTGTACTTGAATCACCTCCACCAGATCATCCCCCGCAGCTATCACCTTTTGTATCACCTCCCCCTTCCTTTAGATTGTAAGCTCCATGAGCAGGGCCCTCATATTCCTTCTGTACTGAAATGTATTGTAATTGTACTGTCTATCTTATGTTTTAAAGCGCTGCACAAACTGTTGGTGCTATATAAATCCTGTATTATAATAATAATAATAATTATATATATATATATATATATATATATATATAAAACATCTTTTTGCTTCTGTGACAAAACTGGGGGTGTTCTCTACAATGTTCTCAAACATGACATTTCATGATCCTGTGATTGGCTCACTGCTTTTGACATCTTTTTTTTTTTTCGATTTTAAATCTAAACACTGAGACTGATCAGGTGTCTATAATAAGGAGATCCTACCTCATAGCAGTCAGGATATAAGAAGTGATTGCAATTCATGCATCATGGATGACAATCATGCTCATTGCAAAAAAGAAAAGTGCGACAGTTGAGCTTAATAAAGGAAAAAAATCATTCATCTTAGGACACCTGAATAACTAAAAAAATAGTAAGTGAACTTTATATTGTTAATTAAAGAAAAAATAACCCTTCATAGAGAATAATTTTCCTTTGTGTTATGTAATTATTAATCGTATATTCATTTGAACAGAATGTTATTAATTCTCCTTGGCAATGTGCTTTAGGTCTTGAATATTTGCTCACCTTTCTTAACAAGCAAGAATATAAAAAGGAGCACCACTATGATACACATCTGGTCCTCTTGATCATTAAAAATAACAGAATAGCAAGCATCAATCAATACACAAACGTTAAAAGGCAACAACATATAACTGCAAGGAAGAACAGCTGTTGATCTTTGTGAACTATAATTGGTACAGACAACACTGCAGATTTCCTTACCTGTCTGAGTAAACATTGTAGCATCTTATCCTGTTAGATCTACTCAGAACCTGAATACGGGAATCATGCACTGAGTTTAGTTAATGAGGCAAAAAGTACTGTCCAAAGTGCAGGAACCCATAGCAACTAATAAAACATCATTCTGAAGCAAGCCTGTCACAAGATGCACTGCTGAAGAACTGCTGAACCAAATTCATGTGGACACTGACAGACAAGACAGAAACAAGCTACTCTAACTACAGGAGGTCCAATGCTTCTATTTTGGGGGGCATACTGTAGTAATTTATTGCTGATTGTTGTTTAGGTGTTATTGCACTTTGCTGACTCTTCCCTGATGGAAGTATAACTATAACAAAAAAAATGTAATTTGATAACTGTATGTGGTTAATATATGATATGAAACAAAAGCATTAAGGGTCCATGTACACTGACTTAAAAAAAAGTTGCTCCTACAGGAGTGTAGCATTTTGCCTGAAGAAGCAACTAATTTTTTTTTTTTCAAGTCCGCAAACGTGCAGATAATGAAAAAACCCGTAAGTGAATCACAAAAAAAGTGCAAGTGTAAAACACCACACGAAAAAGTGCACTTAGGGGTGTGCTTTGTCCTTCCCCCGAAGGGGATGGACCACTACCCTGATCCCCCGGTGCACGAAGCTCCTGACAGGGACAAGGTTCCCATTTGGTCCTCCTGGCCAAAATGCCTGGTGGACCACCGTTCCTTGTGGCCAGCCGAAGCCAGCCACTCAGTACTTGGTCAGGGGGCTCTCACGAAGAGAAAACCCCCCAGGGACAGGGGAGGAAGGAACCAAAAGGCCACACATCCTCCCCCTAGACTTCAGGGCAGGCCCGAGGACCCACACCCTCCATCCTGTGAGAAAAACACATACATAAGTAAGAAAAAGTGACAAAACGTGGGAGAGTGAATAAATTACATAAATAAAAAATAAAAAAGTGGTCGTGCCAAATTGTGCACAGACCAGGCCCTGAGGCAACTAATGTTATGCTATGTGTCCATGCACATTAGGTCATTAAGTGGTATATTTTAAGTTCAGTGATTAGAGGCAGAGAAAAAAACCCTTCTGACTTGCATTTTTGAGCGTTTTCTGGTAAAAAAAGATGCTAAATGCTCCTAAACGCTGTTAAACACTCCTAAACATTCCTAAATGCTACTCCTAAGCGCTAGTACAAAACCACTCAAAATTAGCGTTTTTTTTCTGCCAAGAGCACTGGCATTTTTTTAAGCCAGTTTGCATGGACAACAAGTATATTTATTCATTATTGTGTTTAGCATGTCTTTATTTATATTTTCCTCCATAACTATAAGGAAGCCAAATAGATAGATAGATAGATAGATAGATAGATAGATAGATAGATAGATAGATAGATAGATAGATAGATAGATAGGTAGGTAGACAGACAGACAGACAGACAGACAGATACTGTAGATAGATAGATAGATACTGTAGACAGCTAGATAGATAGATAGATAGATAGATAGATAGATAGATAGATAGATAGATAGATAGATAGATAGATAGATAGATACTGTAGATAGATAGATAGATAGATAGATAGATAGATAGATAGATAGATAGATAGATAGATAGAGAGAGATAGTGAGAGAGAGAGAGAGAGAGATAGAGAGATAGATAGATGGAGAGAGAGAGAGAGAGAGAGAGAGAGAGAGAGAGAGAGAGAGAGAGAGAGAGAGAGAGAGAGAGAGAGAGATTTATCTTTTATTCACATATAAGCCATATGAATAAAATGTGACCTTGATCACAACCCATAATAGTGTTATACTTAGTTACAATTCATATCACTGTTATTGAACATCCTGGTCTTTATGTAAATGTAATGAAAAATATAAATAGAGGTATGTAGAGCCGGAAAAAAAAAAAAAAATATATATATATATTTTTTTTTTTTTTTCTTGTGGATTAACCACATACAGCTCTCAGAATATAATCTTTTTAATCATAGAGAGCCTTCAATCAGCCTTGTTTATTAGGAAATGTCATACTATAATACAGTAATTCATTTGTATATTGACAGCTGATAACACTTTCTGTACATTTATATGAAGGATTCCAGACCTTCGCAAGCTATTAATGAAACTCAGTTTCAAGTCATGTTGTCAATGACAGGCTGACAAGTTAAACCAAACAAAACTGAATCTATACAAAGGATGTCATTACTACAAAAAAAAATAAAGAAGCTAGTCACTTGATGCCAGATGGAATGGATAGAATAGGGTCTCAGCAATGCAGTCACACTAATAATTATGTTGTCTTTTTATACCTGTCACTCGGCTGGTGGGTCATTCTAAATCTGTCAGAAATCGCAAGACCTGAAATGTGCAATTGTCTCTACGAGATCCTTTCCCTTCCCATCCATTCCTACTGCTTTCTCACTCTTGCTTCTCTCTCTGCCCTATTATAACCACCATGACATTAATACATGCTGCACTATTCTCCTAGGTACAATTACAGGAGAAGGAAGACAGTACGATCGGCATGCACTAGAAAACCAAGCCACATGCTGCACCATATACCGTTACAAACAGAGGAATTCTCCTCCTGTATACATTAAATCTACGGATAAAAAAAGAAACTATAACCCACATAGAAATTTATTTTAGCTCATTATGCTACTTACATTTTTAAACACTTCACTCATGTGTGGGCCCTGATAGGATGCATTGTCTCAGCATTTAAACAACCTTGCAATTTACTGCTGGCAGAGGTAAAGAGTGTCAAGTGTCTGCC
Source organism: Staurois parvus (assembly GCF_062004578.1). Classification (NCBI taxonomy): domain Eukaryota; kingdom Metazoa; phylum Chordata; class Amphibia; order Anura; family Ranidae; genus Staurois; species Staurois parvus. The sequence continues at coordinate 19,868,595 of NW_028317949.1, read as the reverse complement.
CAAGCGATCGGAAAATGAGACAGTACACAAAGGTTACTGTATCCACAGGAACAGCAGAATGTCCTATTAGAAGCTACCAGTTAATGACTATGACAGAAGCAACTGCAGTAGCGCTTGTATTTCCAGCACAGAAACATGTAGTTAAGCAGTTCCCAAGAAAACATCTGCTTTTTATTTCATTAGATGTGACTAATCAGCTACTGCTTTCTGCCAACTGCAGCAAGCTTTATAATTAGTTACTTACATTATTGTTACTGCTGTTTAATGTCCACTTGTGAAGTACCCGAAACATCGGAGCTCACTAAAAACAGTTAGCGTTATAATAAACTGCTACGTAAATAAGCCAACAACAAAACACCTTTGTAAACCAGTTGAGAAAATTAGATTTTTTTTTATTCCGTACTGGCTGCAAAGCACTTGACACTTTTCCTAGATTGGCGCCATGGTAGAAAATGACAAAAATGACCTTATTTATTAAGAGCGGTGTGCAAAGTGCTTGTTATGGGCTTCTTCGTTTTTACATTGTTGTTGCTCTTTGTGCTAGCTTGTTAAAGTGAACATGCCAGAGATTTTAAACTTAAAAGTAAAAGTCCTTCCAAAGAGCAGGCATCACAAGGAGCCTACTGTTACCTTTGTTAGCTGGAAAGCCTATTATGTGGGCCCTTTTGATCCTGGTTTCACAGGTACAGGAACATAGATTTAACTTATATTGATATGTTATATTGTATTAAAAGAAGTTAGCACCAATTACATAAGCTATACATACAATTTTATTCAATAAAAAAAAGAAATAAAATTCACATTTTGATAGTGCTATGAAATTTGTTAAACCAGATAATCCTGCACTACTCCCAAATTACGTCAACTCATCCAGAGATGGTAGATCTTCCCAGTATGGCATTAAACTCTTGTTTCTACCTATGCATTTCACCACACCGGACTTCATCAGGGCCGTGGGTCAGGGAATGTCCTACTATGATCTTTGTTCTGTCCTTGCTACACGTTTCCCTATGTGCACCTTGACATGCACCCAAACCATCCTATTCTGCAATAAGACAGACTGAATGTAATTTTGAAGCTTTATTAACCACTTGCCTACCAGGCACTTATACCCCTTCCTTACCAGGCCAATTTTCAGCTTTCAGCGCTGTTGCCCTTTGAATGACAATTGCGCTGTCATGGAACATTATACCCATATGAAATTTTTATCATTTTTTTCTCACAAATAGAGCTTTCTTTTGGTGGTATTAAATTGCTGCTGGGTATTTTACTTTTTGCGCTATAAACAAAAAAATAGCAAATATTTTGAAAAAAAAAAGTTTCTTTGTTTCTATTATAAAATTTTGCAAACAGGTAATTTTTCTCCTTCACTGATGTGTGTTGATGATGCTGCCCTGATGGGCACTGATAGGCGGCACTGATGGGCACTGATAGGCAGCACTGATGGGCACTGATAGACGGCACTATTGAGGTGGCACGGATAGGCTGCACTAATAGGTGGCACTGATGAGCTGGCACTGATGATGGGTACTGATAGGCAGCACTGCTGGGCGGCACTGACTGGCGGCACTGCTGGGCTGCGCTGGTGGGCACGGGTGGGTGCAACTTCTGGCCACAGGTGGGCAACATTGCTGGGCACAGGTGGGCACTGGTGGGCACAGGGGGGTGGAACTGCTGGGCACAGGTGGGAGACACTGCTGGGCACTTCTGGGCACTGGTGGGCGGCACTGCTGGGCACTTGTGGGCGGCACTGCTGAGCACTTGTGGGTGGAACTGGTGGGTGGCACTGCTGGGCACCGATCATCAGGGAACTGATCATCAGTGCCCTGATGATTGGTGCCTATCCCTGCTCTGACAATTGCCAGTTCTCGGCAGTACTTTCCTCATGCTCTGGCAGCGTGAGGAAAGTGGAGCCGAGAACCGGCAATTGCATTTGCCGGTGATCAGCATGTCCGTAGGACACAGCAATCACGTAGATCGCCAGGGGCGCGCAGGAGAGTGCGTTCTGGGAGGACATCAAATGACGCCCTCCCAGAACTGGCCAGCCACAGTGCAGCCATCAATTGACTATCTGCGGGCGGCAACTAGTTAACAAAACAGGGTAGGTGAAACTATTAGGGAACAACCTATGAGGAATACAAACCATCAATATATGAAATATACAGAAAACACAATGAATAGTTAGGCTATAGTTGGCGATAAGTGATTCTCACTATCATTGCTGCCGTTAGGGGATGCAAGCCTTAGTCCAGCTCTGATAGATGGTTCCTTCTGTCATAGTTCTTAAGTTGGAGTCTGAGCTCCAAAAATCATCTTTTTCTTTTCTCTCAGAAGTATGGAAATTTTTATTAACTCTTAACTAAACAATCTCTAGTTTAACCCCTAGACGCCAAGCGCACGCAAATATGCGGCCTCTGCGCGCTCCCAGCACATATGTCCGAGACTCACGGAAAATCTCCCCTTGCCATCTGGACGTTTTCCGATCATGTGACTGCCATGACAGCGAATCACGGTGGTCACATGACCTTATAACCCCGCCCTACCTTGCCTCCTGGCTTCTGAAACTCTTAAAGGGCTGGACTGCTCTGGTGCAAAGGGGTTAAGTAAAGCAGTAAATGTATTACCGGCTCCATCTAGTGGTCACATTTGCTATAGCAGGCAGGACAGGCGTAATATATTCTCCTGCTGGAGGCAGAACAATCTTTATCCACATTGTTTTATGTTATATACACCTTTTATTCATCCTTCACTAGATATCAGTGCTCTTGATCTTCTGAGGCTACTTTGCAGTCACATCCTCTTTATCGTATATACATGCATTCTAGCATAGCATTTCTCAGAGCATGTTGCCTGATGCTAACAACAGTGTAACCGTGCACCATGCCTATGTAATGTGTGTTGAAATTGCCACTTGCAGTCTCTATTGAACTCCCATGACAGCGCAGAAGCACAACTGGTAGACAAGAAAACAGAGTTGTCACCCTCTATGTGGACATGCCTTAACACTGAACTTCATGGCAGGATCACCAGATATTATTTTAATGAAATCTGTGTTTTTAAATTACATTTACATTTTGAAGCTCTTATGAGGTTTAATGATGGGAATTATGTGAAGATTCACTTTGGAAAATAAACAGATTCTCTTCCTTTAGTAAATCGATCACAATTGGTCAAGATGACATGCCAGTTAACTGGCATTTTCAGAAGGAAATCAAATAGCAACCTTTGTATTTCTCATAAAACAGGTTTACTTTAACAAGTCATGATCAATTATTTCATTGTTTAAATTTTTTTTAAATAAAATGGTGAATTCTGCATAAATACAGATAATGTGAATAATTACATTTTTGAGAAAAAAAGGTTTGTGAACTCTTAGGAATTTTCTGGATGTCTGCATAAACATTTCCTCATATGGGATTTGCATCAAAGTCATGATAATAATTATAAAGAGTGTCTTAATTAACAAACAGCACATATATTTAAAATATCATATTTTACTGAACAAATGGTTTAAAAAGTCAAGGTCATACATGAAAAGTATGTGAATATCTAGGATAATGGCAATAAAAAGATGGGCTGTTCGAGTTAGGAATATCTCAATTATCAAAAGCTCTAGTAAGTTCAAGTGTGCATTTAGCAAGCACTAAAAAAAAAAAAACTCTGCTGAAGTGCAATATGGGCTGGTAAAAATACAGAAAAGCTCATAATACTGGAAATTGTTACAAAAGGTCTTTACTGACAAATATACATGATGAAGATCAAAACACATTTAAGATCTGGGCATGTTCAAAACGTAGCTCTTTTTGGACAGAGGTGCATCGCATTATGCAAAAATTCACCGATCAGGAATTACACCTGGAACCGGCCCTGTGCCTATTGCACCATCATAATATTGCCAGGTCGGTGTACAAACACTGGATTATACCACTTTTGATTAATGCAACTTGACGCTGCATCCCAATGTTTTAGAAAACACAACAATCACCCTCTATAGGGTTCTGGCTCACCAAAGTACAATAAATTAATGATATGAGCAGGGGCGGACTGACCATTTGGAAACTCGGGCACTGCACGAGGGCCCGGGGTCAGTAGGGGGCCCCATGAGATGCCCCTAGTACCTTTTTCATAGGCTTTTTTGAGTTTGGGCAAGGACACAGGGGCCCCATGATCCCCTATTGCCCGGGGGCCCCATGAGTTGTCAGTCTGCCCCTGAAGATGAGACACATTCCTGAAAAATGGTTTTACTGGCATAATTTCTCTTACTCAACTGAATGTTCAGCTTTGTTAAAAGACAATGAAAAGGTCCAGTAGAGGGGGGAAACTGTAGCCCTTCTCTTTCCCTTTTTCCATCCCCACCTCCCTTTTTATCCTTTAGTAGCATAATACCAACTCTCATGGAAGAGACCATCAGTCTATTATTATTATTATTATACAGGATTTATATAGCGCCAACAGTTTGCGCAGCGCTTTGGTCTATGGTGAACTATGTGTCCAACGTTTACAGGCAACTTCCTAGAGGTAGATAACTAGCCAGACATTGGCCTTCACAGCCTTGACACATGTTTTATGATGTGACTTCATGTACCAAAATGTTTCATATGGTGTGGATTACACCTAGGTATCAGTTGGGTGTAGCACAATCCTCCTTTGTTTTTGAAATTCCTGAGCACATACACTTTTGTTGGCACAATTGCACATCCAGTGTCCAAGAACAGACCAGCGTTGACAGATTCTGACTCCATGCTATGGTACACCCACTTTAAACAGATGGGACTGAAAAAAACTTTTTTTAGATTTGATTACTAGGTGACAGCAGCACGAACAAAAAAAAGGGATTTCAGTGTTCTTCAGCACTGCGATCTAGTTTCACAAGTGACAGAATAGCTTGAAATAAACCCAAAAGAACATTATTTAATAACACTGCTGTTCAAAATTCAATAACCTACCGCAATCAATGAAAAAGCATCAGACTAAGGCAATAATAGCAGAATTGGTTTCTATGGGCATCTGCATACAATACATTTCCTCATTAAATATGCCCTAATTTGTTATATTTTTTTTTAAAAATGTTTCTTTTTTTGTGACCAATCTCTAGTAAACGTATTCAGCTTACAGGGGATACAGCACACTCTTAATTAAACATGCTTGTATAGTAAGGTGACAGAGAAATCACCTTTCTACAGCTAATTACAGCGGTATGAGACATGCATGCTGAAAGCAATACTCTGTTCATTTTCTTTCCACTGTAAAGTTATTAGGCAATAATTCTATAGAAAGCATTTCAGGAAGGCTGCACAATTATAAATTCAAGCACTTTATAGGTTAATAAATCTTGTTAATTTACTTGTCCTATTCACTTGCTAGTCCTGTTACCACAGTGCAAAATATACAATAGCAAAGGTAAGAAAAATCAATATTAATATCTGTCCAATGAAAATGAATAAATGTGAAGCTGTTCATAAGTAGCCCATGCAGATTTTAAACCTATCTAATGTAGGTCATTTAAAACAATAAGTATTCAGGTTACACCATTTATTGGATTTTTACTGTACTTTCAGGATTTTCCATTAGAAATAATTTTATTTCAGTTTTCACAGGGGTTCTTCTGGGCATATTTTATTAATTTCTGTTGAAGCAGGAGAGCAGTGAGCACATAGCACATGACACGATGAAATTCTGGTGATGGGTGGTCTACAGCGCTGGCTATATGCAGCTCAAATTTTGGGAATTCTTGGGAATCGGATGAATTTTGAGCCATGGGTGGACTAGGCAACATCACCTAGCTCAATAAACTTTGGACAGCTTAACCGCCATCTGTCTCCGGTTTTCTATTTGTGTTTCATAGGATTGGGCAGGTATTCTGCTCAGCAAGTTCAAAATGACTAGAGCAGGGTGTCAAAGAGAAATCTGCAGGAGAGAATATCTACCCTATTCATGGACGCATGTCTTTTTATAACTGTAGAAAGAGTCCTAATCTGGCCATACATCGTGAATTTCAGCTGATTCCTTCAAAACTGGCTGAAATTCAAACTATGGGTGGCCCCACAACCCCCATCCAGGTTGAAAAATGTTGATATAAAAATTGGCTAAGCAGGGTGGAGCATTATCAGACTAAACATTGACTGCATCCTATCAGATGCAGCTGCTGTTCTAGAATGACACAGGATCCAGACAGCTGCAGGAGCTGTAGAATACAATAGCCAGCAGAGGCGATTCCTCCATCCACGCTGTTAGCGTGGACAGGAGAATCAATTGATTTTCTTTTGTTCAGCCCACAGGGTCAATGAGAGAAAATGGGGCTGTTTATAGTTAATTTTGCACTTTCTTATTACAGAATCAGTTTAACACTCTGGCACAGCCTTTGTCATACCGGGTTTCTGTGGAACCCTTGGGTCCTTCCAAAGGCTGCCAGTGGTTCCTTGAGCAATGGGCTATTCCTGTCTCTCAGACTAATGACACCAATAATTTTTTTAGCTATTTGTAAGGGGATGGGGTTATTCCCAATGGCCACAAATGTAAGGCACATTTTTCCCAGTGACCATCAGCATAATATACTATGAGTTGTCTATCTGTAAGGGGATGGGGTTATTCCCAATGGCCACAAATGTAAGGCGCATTTTTCCCAGTGACCATCAGCATAAAATACTATCAGTTGTCTATCTGTAAGGGGATGGGGTTATCCCTAATGACCACAAATGTAAGGCACATTCTTCCCAGTGACCATCACGCTAATGTACTATGAGTTGCCTATCTGTAAGGGGATGGGGTTATTCTCAATGACCACAAATGTAAGGCGCATTTTTCCCAGTGACCATCAGCATAATATACTATGAGTTGTCTATCTGTAAGGGGATGGGGTTATCCCTAATGACCACAAATGTAAGGCACATTCTTCCCAGTGACCATCACGCTAATGTACTATGAGTTGTCTATCTGTAAGGGCATGGGGCTATTCCCAATGACCACAAAGGTAAGGTGCATGCTTCCCAGTGACCATCACGCTAATGTACTATGCCTTGTCTATCTGAAAGGGGATGAGGTGATTCCAAATTACCACAAATGTAAGGCGCATTTTTCTTAGTGACCATCAGCATAATATACTATAAGTTGTCTATCTGTAAGGGGATGGGGTTATCCCTAATGACCACAAATGTAAGGCACATTCTTCCCAGTGACCATCACGCTAATGTACTATGAGTTGTCTATCTGTACAGGTATGGGGCTATTTCCAATGACTACAAAGGTAAGGTGCATGCTTCCCAGTGACCATCAAGCTAATGTACTATGCCTTGTCTATCTGAAAGGGGATGAGGTGATTCCAAATTACCACAAATGTAAGACGCATTTTTCCTAGTAACCATCATGTTAACGTACTATGATTTGTCTTTGTGTAAGGGAATGGGGTTATTCCCAATGACCACAAAAGTAATGCACATTCTTCCCAGTACTCACCACGCTAATGTGTTACAGGTTGTAGATAAAGTAATTATTAATCGGGGTTCCCTTAGCCTGGAAAGTTATTTCAAGGGTTCCTCCATGTCAAAATGTTTGAGAAAAGCTGCTCTGGCACATAGAATCAGTTTAACAATCTATAGCACATTTTTTTCTACTACATAGCAGTGTCCTATCTCTTACACATAGAAGAAACAGTCTCTTGTAACATACTACTAGCTTAATTAACTCCTCTCTCCCTTTTGTCTTAGCTATTTTTGGATGTTTTGTTATATTCAAATGTTTCTCTTTTTCTTTTTTTCCGCTAAAACATTCCTAACAAAAATGTTTTACTTTTTTATCTATATATAGCAATGACATTTTTTAAAAGCATCACTGATCAAACTAGAATTTTTTTTTTCTTCATTTTACCTTTATATATGCCAAATATATATGCATTTTAGTACAAAAAAGTAGTGACAATAGTAATGATTAGATTGTTGCTGATCTATTAGGATGATAGATCAATGTATGAAAAAAATGTCCTGGTCTATGCAAGTAAACAGGTGCAAGAGTTTGAGTCGTTAAGTGAGGGGGTGATTTTGGGGTAAGATATTTTTTCTTAAAAGTTTTGGTTTTGATTAAAACGACACCACCAAAAACACAATAAATATACAGCTGAAGTATACCATCAATCATACATAAAAGAAACTTACAACTGGTTCCTCATCTTCATCACATGCCTAAATTAAATGTACTTTTATACTTAGTATTTTATACTCTTTACATTGATATCACAAAATTACTCAAATTGGAAAGTTCGAATTATAAGCCAGAATTTGCTAGATATAGTAGTATTACTATGCATATATTTCTATGAATATTTAGCTAACATACAAGCTGGAGCTAAATGACCCTTACATTTTAGTAAAATGGCTTTTTTATCATAAAACAATATCGTTCTTAAAATAATCCTTTTGTTTAGGCGGTGAACAAAGTCTCTGACTGGGGGAAAGATCTTGCATTGCTTGTCCCCATGTTCCCTTTAATGTGGACCAGTTTTCATCTTCAGCCAGTTTTTCATCTTAGTTTTAGATGTTCATTCTTTTCTTTATAATTACTTTCCTCTGATAGTGATTATACAATAGATAAAAAAAATAGAACCTGTGCTGCTAAAGCTCTTGAATCAATTAATAATGATTCAGTTATCAATTATTTATAAACTTCCAGCAAATTAACTCCAACTGTGACTCATTTCACATGGGATATATTGTTCTACTCCCTTGTTTCCAAATTTATACATTTCTGGCTTTGTATTAAATTTGGTTATTGCAAGTAAATGAATGTTTTAAATGTGTTCAGTGTTGGCTTCCTAAAGCACACTTAGGAACAACTCATAAATCTAACCTTGTGGGTTGATAGACACCATGCAGTACCTAAAGATAGTAGATACAAACTACTCCCCAGTAGCCCTTGTACTAGTTTCCAGAGTTCCACAAGAAGCCACATCTCATAATGCAATGCTGGAGTCTTGGTGCCCAGATGAACTGATGTATTGGGGGCATACCTATGCACCACTGTGAAAAATGGAAAATTGTAGTGGACTATGTAATGGAACCGGAACCCAGACCTCACTTGGGTATCTCCGTTATACTGCAGCTTCCCCTGTCCACACCATCCACGGACCACACCACCTGATCATGCAGGAAAATAGGACAGCACCCAGCTCTTCTTAAAACAGGAAGTGGACTCTCTTTATTTTACACAAACAATAATTATATACACAGGGGGTGGGGAAACACAACCAGGAACAGGAAACACATAATCAGCCCGCCCCATCAGTGGGAAGGGCTACAGTATGGGCAGGGAACACATAATCACCCCTCCCCAATCCCACCAAGACACAGAACAATGGGATGCAGCCATGTGGCAAAGGACATTGACCAACCCCCACACCAATACACAAACAGTACATCCCATAATAGTTTGCTGGCCAGCAAGACACAATACAATTGGGGGTAGCACATGGCATACAAACAATGGACAGCCATGTGGCCGAGAACAATAGACAACCACATGGCAGAGAACAATCCCCCCCACCAATACACAATACACAATAGACATTCACATACACACCCTGTACCCTAACAGGCACAGGGTCACTGAAACATAAGAATTTGGGGAGATGATACAGAGGTCCCCCCACCCCCAAAAGTCACTCCTGTCACAGACTGCTTGTGGTATCATGAAGTGCAGGTATGACACTTTAAAGTAAGTGACAGTGATCTGTAGACATCACAGTTATGTGTTGTACCTAAATACTAAATACAAGTACGCTTTAACTGGAATGCCTGATTGTTTTTTTTTCATTTTGTGGGAAAGTATAGTAAGTATAGACTTCATATGAAACCTGTTATCAAATTAGTTACTTAGTTGCCTAGTTTAGTCTTCATCAAGCCGAAACTCCAACCAATGTTTGTTTTTTGTTTTTGGATATATGGAGGAAGGGTTATGTCAGGTTTGTATTGCTGCCTCATCCCCAAGACACATCAGGAAGTCGGGGGAATAACAGCAAAACTAAGGCAGCTCATAGATGACCTAGTAGGCTGAACGAAAAAAAAAGCCTTGATTCCCCCTTCCACACATTCAATGTGGAGGAGTGACTCCTACAGCTATGTAATTGTATTTTAATTGAAAACGGGGAGACTTCCCTACCATCAGAATACACTGATCAATACTTCCCACTATAGCTGGCGGTGCTGATTGAATGGGGAAAATCCGACAGGGCAGTTGTACAGAAATCGATCAGTAGATAGAATTCTGTATAACCTCCCTGCCTATGCATGGATCAAAATTCAGCCAGTCCAGCTGAACCAGTCAAATTTCGATCCATGTATGGCTGGCTTTAGGCGAAATGCCACTATTAAAGTGGAGTTAGGCTCTCCTATCCTTTACAGCCATGGAGGCTGCCATCTAAGCATCTATTTGATCTGCAGTTGCCATGGTTCTGCAGATGTGATCAGTTATGAGCTTGATTGAAAGCAGAAGCAGCTGTGAGAGTAATCATTTACGGCACACCTTGAATGTAACTGTTTTTTGGAACAGTTAAATTGATGGGTTTAGTTTCACTTTAACAGATGTCAGTGGAACAAGCGTCCCTGTTGTATAACGTCTCAACTACTGTTGTTCTGATGACAACTCAAAAACCTTAAATTTTCGCTCACTTTCTGTCTTGGTGGCAAAACAATGCTCAGTGCTATAGATTTTCTGGCAGAAATACTGTATCTAAAAAATTCTATTGCATACATTAATATGATAATGAAGGATAACTGTGTGCTGCTTAACTGAGAGACACCTTTGAGACATGTTTATTTCTACATGTTTAGATCTACAATTATATTTACCAACAAACATAGGATATCAGTTGTTGTTTAGAAAACATTTGACTATGAAAAGGTCTGCAGCAGGGGTGGACTGACAACTCATGGGGCCCCTGGGCAATAGGGGATCATGGGGCCCTTGTGTCCTTGACCAAACTCAAAAAAGCCTATGAAAAAGGTACCAGCCCCTTCCTTTCCTGAATGAACACAATGAATGATCGGTACCAGACACTCACTATGTTCATTCATAACTGAAACATAGCAAACTGTGCTTCTTTTGGGGGGGGGTGGGGCCCTGTCAGGTTGGCTGTATGGGGCCCCATGGTCTCTAACAGCAGCCCTGCCTGTGCTATTTTGTGCAACATCATTGCAACTGGCATTGACATCTGTTGAAGTCACACTGAGAGGCAGCAAGCCTCAATTAGGTTGCACAGAATAGTCTGCTGCAGGGCGGACTGACAACTCATGGAGCCCCCAGGCAATAGGGGATCAAAGGGGCCCCTGTGTCCTTGCCCAAACTCAAAAAAGCCTATGAAAAAGGTACCAGGGGCATCTCATGGGGCCCCCTACTGACCCCGAGCCCCCTACTGACCCCGGGCCCTCGGCCAGTGCCCGAGTTTCCAAATGGTCAGTCCGCCCCTGGTCTGCAGTTTGTAAAATTTTGCATAGGCAGGTACTCTACTGTGGATTACAGATGCCTGGAATCTCTCCTTGGACTTTGAGCTCTGATCAAATTATTAATTAAATCAGTATGTTGTAACAGGACAAGAAGAGTGTAATATTGCTATCCACACAAAAAAACCCACAAATTACTTCTTTAACAGCTTGAGTCCCAGAGCCTTTTTCTCTCTTTAAACCCAGAGCATTTTTTATTTGTTTAGGAGTTGTTTCCTTATACATTTTAGCTTTTGTAGGTTACCCTTAGACAATATACACTTTTCCAAAATTAGAAGTGGACTTGTATGCATCAATTTTTAATTTAGAAGAAACAGTAAATAATTTGAAATAATAGGGAACACTGGGAACTCAATGTTTAAAAACCATTAAGGCCAAGTTCACACTGTTGCGCTGAGCTAATGTATGCATTACTTTACTACACGCTATGCATATTGGTTTGCTGCAGTGCCATCTTTTCCTTATGGCAACCCAACTCACCTTGCCAATGCATGGGTGGTGCAGCATTGTGGTGCTTTACATTACAGAAAAACTACATGCACCTTTTTTGGTGTGTATTGGTGCATTAGGCAGCCAATTCAAATGAGTGGGCTAGTTTTTGCAATGCACATTAGGGCACTAAATAATACAACAGTGTGAATCCAGCCTAAATGCATTTTGAAATGAAATTAAAGTACCTGGATCTGTCTATATATATATCCCTTGTAACCCCTGTACAGCAGCACTCCAGCTTGGAGATGAGGAGCTAATAATCTGAGCCAATAAGGCTCTGCTGTATGCACATGTGCAGACAGGATAGATATGACCTCAACAATGTGCTGCTTCTCCTTTATTACTTAAAGTAAAACCTCACCCAAAAGAGGAAGTTTCACTTTTCTGCCTCTCCCACCTTTGGACAGTTTCTGTTTGGTTTTGACAGGTACCAGGTCACTCCTCTGGTTAGACTGCTGCAGGGGATCCAAGAGAATTCCCCCTCCGCCCAAAATTTTCTAGAACACATCGATGGTCCCAGATGGCTGCAGGGCCATTCCCAAAGTGTGGCTCGCACATGCACAGTGGGCAGCTGGTTGTGTAGCTGCAAAGAGTCACACCTGGCAGCCCACAGGTATCATAGTGGTGCTAGGGACCCGAAGACCAGTGAAGAACCAGCATGGGTGAGGACAGCGCTGGATCCTGGGACAGGTGAGTGTCTTTTTATTAAAAGTCAGCAGCTACAGTATTTGTATCTGCTGACTTTACAATTTTTTGTACCTAGGGTGCAGAACTGCTTTAAAAAAGAATTTGGGGTTTGAAAAAAAAAAACATAAATGCATACCTCTATGCTGCAGCATTGGTGTGATGCTGCATCTCTCCCATGTTGGCTCTAAGACAGAGCCGGCATGGGACAAATTTCGATCCATGTATGGCTGGCTTTAGGAGAAATGCCACCATTAAAGCGGAGATAAACTCTTCTATCCTTTACAGCCATGGAGGCTGCCATCTAAGCATCTATTTGATCTGCAGTTGCAATGGTTCTGCAGATGTGATCCGTTACGAGCTTGATTGAAAGCAGAAGCAGCTGTGAGAGTAATCATTTACGATACACCTTGAATGTAACTGTTTTTGGAAACAGTTAAATTGATGGGTTTAGTTTCACTTTAACAGATGTCAGTGGAACAAGCGTCCCTGTTGTATAACTTCTCAACTACTGTTGTTCCGATGACAACTCAAAAACAATTGAGTACTGTCCGTGATACTTTTTTATTTGCACTAACATACAATTTTGAGGACAAGCTTTCGGGGTATGTCCCCAAAAACCTTAAATTTTCGCTCACTTTCTGTCTTGGTGGCAAAACAATGCTCAGTGCTACAGATTTTCTGACAAAAATACTGTATTTAAAAAATTCTATTGCATACATTAATATGAAAATGAAGAATAATTGCATGCTGCTTAACTGAGAGACACCTTTGAGACATGTTTCTTTGAAAAAAAACATACATACTTACGTCTATGCTGCAGCATCGGTGTGATGCTGCATCTGTCCAATGATATCTCTAATACAGGGAACTGAGAAATCACATGACCACTGATCGCTCAGTTCTTGGTCTGCTCGGAACAGAGAGCACTGACTGTCAGTCACTGTTCTCTGTTCTGCTCCTGCAGTGTCCATTGAAGCATCGGACAGAGGAGAGGGCAAGTACAGCTGGCTCCAGTTGTCAGCCATGCACCAAGAGTCAGAGTTAGCTGCCAATCAGGCAGCTGGGTGGATCCTGACAAAGTTGTAGGGATCTTTCCAGGGCCTGGAGCAGCTCTGCCACATCAGCTGATGGTGGGATATAGGGTTACAGTACAGCAAAAGTAAGGGTACTCCATTGACCCACTGCATCTGGGGTGAATATACTCTTAGGGTTTAAAATGTAAAAATTTTAATATGCTCACATTTGGGCATCTACTATATATTGTGACCCAGATTACGCAAGAAAGGCTTTTCCTGGAGATTATCTGCTGGTAGCAGTCTGTGAGTAAATCGGCTTTGCCGCAGACTTTACTTTTTGTTTCTCCCAGTTGTTACAACTAAATACTTTTAGAACAGCACAAGCTTTGTACTGTGGTGTTTGTGATACTATAGTATCAAAGAGATTGAGTTTATATAAAATAGTTGATAATTGAAACAAACAGTTGGACCTGAGGTGGGGAGCGCGGCGTGCTTTATGAAATGTGTTTTATTTAATGTGAGTTTGGCAGCACTCTATGCGCCTGCTGCTAGTAACACAAACGTATTAGTGTTGCTTCATACACTTTACTGGATTGTTTAATAATAATAATAATAATAATAATAATAATAATAATAATAACAACCCACTTTTCTTTAGCTCAAAAGAAATAATGTCCTGAATTCCCTTTATACTAAGGAACCCAATTTCCTCCTTCCAGACTATTATCATATCACTACTGGTTGCTATACAAATAGCATTCTACATTCCTCCTTTGTAAATTCTGATTCTTACATGTTTGGTCAGCATCCAGACACTCTGTAAACACTCACTTAACCAAAAAGATTGTAAAGACAATGTAGAAAGTGAACCGCTGAGCCATCTCTGCTCGAATAAACAAATAAAATTAGGTTCAGCCTCTATTTTCTTTTCATATCACATATGGTGTGATTATACAAATCATCTTGTGAGAGGATATTTTCGTAAGAAACGCCTCATTGAGTAGTGGGGCAGTGAAAGGCTCTGAGCTTTCAGACTGCACAGTGTCATGCTGATTTCTAACGTTTCTTTATTAGAAATGTATTTTTTTGCATTCAAAAGAACAATACAAGGAGAAGACATAACAGAGCATCATTTGATGTATACATTTTGTCTGAGCAATGGGGTAATGAGAGAAAAATATAAGCAGAATGGAAAATAAAATGCACAGTGCCTATACATGGGCTGATCATCGGCTAGATTCAGTGAACATTAGGTTTACATCAAACAGGAGGGATGGAATTTATAACATGTATGAGGTCAAACTTTCCAAAGAGTTTCACCACTCCCAAGCTTTTTTAAAGTCAGCAGGCTTTCAACCTGGGTGCACAATTTCCAACACAAAGATAAACAAGTGGAATGAAATTCCCACTTTTAAGCCAGCCATAGATGGAGCAATTTTCTTTCTTGCAGAAACTGGTTACAGGAAAGAAAATCTCTTGATTCCCCCATCCATACAGTCAGTTTTGATGGGGAATCCCTCCCGCAGAGCTATTGTGTTCTCCTGGCAGGGGGAGCCATATTAATATAATAGCCCCTAGCAATAATCACATGATAAATTCATAAGGCTGGTTGTACCCAGGTTGATCGTACATGGTTTGAATCTTGGCCAGTCCCTGCTGAACCGGATGAGATTTGAACATGGCTGGCTTTATGCCCCTAGCATGTGAAGGGTCCGATCAGGCCTGCCTGACAGTTTATTAGATAGACCTGATCGGACAGTCTATTCACAGTCTATTCACTCCTATAGACCGGTGGGTGTAAACAGACTTGTGTCTATTTACACCCACCTACCTCCAGTCCGATCTGGTCTTCTAAAAAAAACAACTGGGGATCCGTCTTCCTAAATCTAGGAGGATGAGATTGGAGGGCAGTTGGGTGTAAGCCAGGGGTGTCCAAACTATGGCCCTCCAGCTGTTGAAGTACTATAAGTCCCATCATGCCTCTGCCTCTGGGTGTCTTGCCTGTGGATGTCAAAGTCTTGCAAGGCCTCATGGGACTTGCAGTTCCTCAACACCTAGAGGGCCAAAGTTTGGACACCCCTGGTGTAAGCGGACAGCCAAGTCCGATAACTCCCAGCCACCTACACAGCAGAGTGGGTTCTGACCATGTCTGCTCTGCATTGTGGACAAGGAACTGTCATCCACTCGCCTTGCTCTGATAAGCAGGGTATCAAAGGACAGACCCCTTTCTGTTCAAAATGGAGTCTGCTCCCATATGAAAGGGTCTTAATGTGTATAAATGCTCCTCCCCCTTCCTATACATTGAAGATTACTGTTTTTGGATACATGCTATATATTCTTCTGCAAATCTGGGGGGGCGCTAAAAAATGTCCACAACACCCAACTCCGAAACACTTTAAAATGGAACCTCACTATCTCAATTAACACTGACTATTTTTAATCCTATTGCTGCTAGTATTAGTAAATACATAGGAAAGCATATCATATTTGTTTGTTTTAAACATTTTTTTTACATGTCTTCAGTTACTTCCTGGTTTCCTGCCTAGGCAAATGATGTCATACATCCCAGGAATCTTCTAGAGAGGAGGAGAGGTTTTCTCAGCCAAGCACGCCCTCCTGCTTGTATGCCTGAACTAAGGGCAAATGGATCCAGGAAGTTAATGCTACATGATCCATCTGTCCTTACGCAAGATGGCCACAGCTAGAAATGCTAGAGGGTGTTTTTCAAAGTGATTTCTCAGCACAATAAAGCACGGAGACAAGGATGGATTGGGGAGTTTGCTTTGAATATTAAAAAATGAATTAAATAGCATTTTTGCTTTGTGGTGCTCAGATGAAGTGTAGTTCCAGTTTAAGGACCCCATTCAATTCACACATTGTGCTATGCTTGTGGATAACATTAAAGGAAATCTATGAAAATCATATACTTTCATTTTATTACATCAGCATTTAATGACAATACAAACAATAGCTGTTTTTGAGAATCCAGTATAAGCTTTCTTGAAAAATCTCCTTTACTGTTTTAAGTTCCTTCCCTTTCCTTTAGATTGTAAGCTCCAAGGAGCAGGTCCCTCATATTCCTTCTATACTGAAATGTATTGTTGCTGTATTGTCTCCTGTTATATTGTAAAGCACTGAGCAAACTGTTGGTGCTATATAAATCCTGTATAATAATAATAATAATAATAATAATGTGTTACCTGTCTGCTGGTTGTCTCTTTAATAGTAAACAGTAGAGGAGAAGCTGCACAACATAATGGATTTCCAGTATACTTTGCAGCTTCTTCTTTGCTGTTTACCAACATTTTCTAAAGACTACATACCCCATGGTACCGTGCTGCCTGCAGGCAGTGATTCCTACACTGACTCCGCCTCCTGAAACTCCTCCCCTCATTTCCTCTGTAGTTCAGAAGGCAGGTTTTGTGTCAGCAGCGCCTACTCACAGGGCATAGTGATACGCATGTGTCACAGAATTCAAGGAAGTAAATGTGTGGACATTTTCACAAAGTAAGTTTGCAAACATCAAGGTTGTTCAGATTAATAGGAGAAGGTTAGAAATTACAATGTGAAAATGGATATACAATTTTACATTTTGACCACAGATTTTTAAAGTGTTCCTAAACCCATAACCCAGCATTCACTATACCTGGTCTTCCACAGTACACAGTACATGGAAATGCAATTATTTTAGTAAATATAAACTGCTAACTACCTTTTCTCATCAGCAGTTAGAGCAGTCTTGTGGCTTCTATCATTTCTGGACGAGCACTGGTTAATCTTGTAGGAGGAGTTTCCATTCTCCTCTGACTGTCCTATGAGGCTGCATAACCCCTGACCCTCTGTCTGGACAGCACTGATTGGCCCTGTGCTGATCACATGCCCTCTCCCAAAAAAAAAACCCTCTATCAACACACCCCAAACTAAAAATGTGCAGGGTGATTCCTAGAGCTCTGTACTGTCAGCAGATGGATTAGGACAGTAGAAGACGGGGAGGATCAAAGAAGACAGGACCAAACAGCCTTTTTATACAATGCAGAGAATTAACCCCACAGATTCCACAGTGAGAATAACAAGCAAGCTTTACTGTATATACTGACTGATTTTACTATTGTGGGTTTAGTAATTCTGTAATTCTGTATAACTTTGAAAAAAGTAATATTATTGCTAATGAACAACTGCCCTCAAATGCCCGTGGACATCTTTAAAGTGTACATATAGCCCGAATGTCATATTTTACTTTTGAAGAGTATAGGAAAGTGTTAAAAAGGTTATTCTTTGCTGTCTGTGTACCACTGGGAAAATTTCCTTTCACTTCCTGCCTTGGAGATGCAACAGGAAGTTAGAGGTAATCTCCCACAGTGATGTGAATTACCCTTTTCGGTCATCATAACAGGTCTTTCCATTGGAAGATTTACATTACTTCTTGTTTTGGTGGATTTCCACTTTTTTTTCTTTCTAGGCAACAATGGCTCCCCAGACAAATAGGGAGGTATGTGGATATAAACAGGGATACAATAAAAACTTAACGAGTCTAACCCTTCCCTACTCTATTTAAAACTAAGGTTTTTACATACACTTTAAAATTTCATTCGGAGTTGAGAAAAAAATAATATTTTATGCAGTTAGCCATTTCACGTTATAGAGAGACAAGCTGCAGTGTGTCTCAATGATATTCACTGACATAAAGTCAATCGTGTATACATATCTATCAGGATGACTGCTTAATTTCAACTCTTTTCAGCTCCGATACCTCTGTAAATGATAATCAGACCTTTGTGAAATAAGACAGCTTGTATTCCAGGTTTATTTGTCCTGTACAATATTTATACCGTACTTCTTCTGTCTCTTCTTTACCTTTGCTGTCTAGCCTATACACTCAATAACATTCTGGAATTTAGACATCTCTACAGACTCTGATTATTGATTTATTTATTAGTGGAGCTCCTTGGAGAATTCCCATGGATCAGTCAGTGAAGAAAATTATTTGATTCTAGCCCATGGTGCTATTCATTGGGTTTCTCTGTTTTGTCTATGTGTATGTGAGTTTTCCATTATTCACCTGAGAATATAAACACATTCTAGTAATGAATCTTGACTAAACTGACCGTGATGTGTTGTATAACGGTGGTTGGAGAAGTGGCTTGTAAGCTCTGCTGGGACACAGACTAATATTTAATAATTGATTTTAACATTTTCAAACAAAAGGTTGTTTTTTATTTACTTTACCTCCACTATTTCCATTTTGTCTATAAAGACAATGGGATTTTTTACTTACAAACTTCAATTAGACTTTCCATCAACATTTTTTTCTACATGGTCTTCAAATCAATTGACCACCTTTCTCCTTCTTTTACTTTCTCTAGATTAGCACAACTGTCATTAAGTATGTGCACCCTCCTAAAGGATCAGTATTACCTGTGACGCATCATATGAGATATAGTAAGAAGACCTTAAAATAAACTGACTTTGAAACCTTTACAGGGATAAGTATGGAAACTGAAAGGCTTTCAATTTTGGGTTGAATCAAGGGTTTATTTTTAACCAGGCAATTTCAATGCTGAGATCTCTTTGCTGTGAAGTGTTCCTACTGTCATCTGTACTGACACCATCATTATACCTGAGGAAAATTACCAGGGTAAATGACCACATTACTATATATCTAGAGTGTACGTTCCATAGCAACTTGGTCTTTTCGATATAGAAATGGCTACATTTCTGGAATACTGTATAGCTATTGATGAGCATGGCAATCATGGTTAAACAGCTCCTTAGAATCAGTAATATTGCTTTTGATTTAAGGGTACAGTTTTGATCTTGATAGCAAATGGTACCCCCGGAATATATTAATGAAATGAATTGGAGTGTCCTAGGTTGCTTCATTCGGAGTGCATAATTTGCACCACTTGGAAATGACAACAAGAGGCACAGTTATGATGACAGATTCTGGCAATGGGACTATGAAATTGATTAAAAACATGGGAACATTTCCTAATACCCAAACTTCAAAGTGTATTGTCAGTTATGGGCATAAACATTCTTATTATTAATATACAGGATTATTTACGGCCAACAGTTTGCATAGCGCCTTACAAAATAAAGGGAGGTGGTATGGTTACAAACTGTGCAAAACAAGAAGGTTAGAAGGGCCCGGCTAACATCTTTAAAAACAATCAGAGGCATTAAATCATTATCATATTCTAACACCTTGCATTAATATTACAGATAGCTCCTATGATAGCACAGCAAGTGTTTTTTTTCTAGAAAATATCATGCTGCTCAATAATTATCTTATGAAAATTGCTTGGTTATTATTAGGCATATATTTGAACTAGCAAATGTGTGCCTATTCTGTACACAGAAAAGATCATGACAATTAAAGCAACCCGATATTGGGGGAAGAGGAAGAAAAAGAATAAAGGGGGATTAGCAACGTAACTAAAATATAGACTTTTCAAACACAAAAGGGAATGACTATAGTGGTACCATGCGGTGTAACTAGTATATAATTTATAGAACATGCAGGGGGTCATAGAAAAGGATGGCACAGTCTAGTATGTATAGTGTGCAGTCATTTTTCTTAAAATTATTAAAATATAGACCCATTTATAAAAACCAATGCTTACTGAGTACCCCAAAGTGTGGGTCACCTAATATCAAGCACCATTTAAATACGGCAGACATATTTTTTCTAATCAGTTCTATTTATCAACATACTGTATGTACCCATTTATACGAGTCTATGTTTACTGAGTACCCCAAAGTATGGGTCATCTAATATCAAGCACCATTTAACTACGGCAGACATATTTTTTCTAATCAGTTCTATTTATCAACATACTGTATGTACCCATTTATACGAGCCTATGTTTACTGAGTACCCCAAAGTGTGGGTCACCTAATATCAAGCACCATTTGACTACGGCAGACATATTCTTTCTAATCAGTTCTATTTATCAATATACTGTATGTACCCATTTATACGAGTCTATGTTTACTGAGTACCCCAAAGTGTGGGTCACCTAATATCAAGCACCATTTGACTACGGCAGCCATATTTTTTCTAGTCAGTACCATTTATCAACATATGTACCCATATATATGATTCAATGTTTAATGAGTACCCCAAAGTGTGGATAACCTAATATCAAGCACCATTTGACTAAGACAGACATATATTTTCTAATCAGTCCAATCATATATAGTGTGTACAGCCGAGCATTGAGTAATATATATTGTACAGCACAGTGTTACAGTGTTAGAAATATAATGCAAAGCTCAGTGCCTAACGCCAAGCAGCAAGAGATATAAAATTTACAGCAAAGGGGTACAGCTGAGAAGGTAGTTTACACTGTATATTGTACAGCATTGTACTATTTAAAGCAGAACACTGTGAATTATATAAGGAATAGTAAATTGCATACAGTGTGACAAATACAAGCAAATAAAAGCACCGCACCATGCACCAGTGTATGCAACTGAGCGGTGTGTGCAATATAAAACACAGAACACTTGGGGGGAGATTTACTAAAACTAGAGAGTGCAAAATCTGGTGCAGCTCTGCATGATAACCAATCAGCTTCCAGGCTTTATTATCAAAGCTTAAATGAACAAGCTAAAGTCAGAAGCTGATTGGCTACCACGCACAGCTGCATCAGATTTATTAAATCTTCCCCATGGTGTAAAGCTAAGCAGTGTGAAGTATAAAATATACTCTGCACTGTATAGGCTATATTGCCCTTCTGTATTCGCCGCTTCCTGACCGCCCTATAGCAGAAGTACTGATACAGGGCGGCAGGGATGCACAAGATCATATATATATATATATATATATATATATATATATATATATATGATTTGCATTTTCGGGTAGGGGCGCATGCGCCCATGCATGCACTCCCTACCCGTACTGCTATTGTCTCCACAGCATGTCAATCACCGGGTCCCAACTGCCGATTCTCAGCCGGGACTCTGTGGCCATCAGCGGAGATGACAAGGGAGAGGTCTGTGTGTAAACAACACGGATCTCTCCCCTGTCAGCATGAACAGGCTGCTTTGTATTGCTCTGCATAGCTTGTCTACATAGTAAAACACACACAGCACACTATGTAAAACACAACACAGCACACTGTTAACCCTTTAATCGCCCCAGATGTTAACCCCTTTCTGCTTTTTATTAGCACTGATCACTGTATTAGTGTCACTGGAGATTTCAGTGGCAGTTAGTTCCCACCCAGTGTCAGAATACCCACCGCAGTCCTGCAATAAGTCACTCCATTCCAGTATATATACTGCCATTTGCACACACTATAACTTTCACGTAAAACTATTAATTTACAAGTATTAGGATTTCTTTTTTAGCAAAGACATGTAGCAGAATACATTTTGGCCTAAATTTATGAAGAAATTTTAGTTTTTAAAAATTTTTACTGGATATGTTTTATAGCAAAAAGTAAAAAATACAGTTTTTTTGCAAAATTGTTGGTCTTTTTTTGTTTATAGTGCAATAAATAAAAAACGCATTAGTGATCAAATACCACCGAAAGAATGCTCTATTTGTGGGGAAAAAAGGACATACATTTAATTTATGTACAATGTTGCATGACCACGTAATTGTCAGTTAAAGTAGTGCAGCGCCGTATCGCAAAAAATAACCTGGTCAGGAAGAGGGGTAAATCCTCTGGAGGGCAAGTGGTTAAACTTCTGACCATGCACAGGTTGTATGTTAAACCCCTGAACTCTGCACTCATCATATGCTATTTTGTACATTGTACTTACCACTGCGCTGTATAGGCTATGTTGTATGTTAAAGCCCTGAACTCTGCGCTCAGCATATGCTATTTTGTCTATTGTACATTGTACTCCTGAACATTGCACTGTATTCCCTATGTTGCACACTGTATACACTATGATGTACATTACACTCCTGACCCCTGCACTATATACTGTATGCTATGTTGTACATTATACTCCTGACCCCTGCACTATATATGCTATGTTGTACATTATACTCCTGACCGTTGCACTGCAATTCCTATGTTGTACACTGTATACACTATGATGTACATTACACTCCTGACCCCTGCACTATATACTGTATTCTACGTTGTACATTATACTCCTGACCCCTGCACTATATACTGTATTCTACGTTGTACATTATACTCCTGACCCCTGCACTATATATGCTATGTTGTACATTACACTCCTGACCCCTGCACTATATATGCTATGTTGTACATTATACTCCTGACCTTTGCACTGCAATTCCTATGTTGTACACTGTATACACTATGATGTACATTACACTCCTGACCCCTGCACTATATACTGTATTCTACGTTGTACATTATACTCCTGACCCCTGCACTATATATGCTATGTTGTACATTACACTCCTGACCCCTGCACTATATATGCTATGTTGTACATTATACTCCTGACCTTTGCACTGCAATTCCTATGTTGTACACTGTATACACTATGATGTACATTACACTCCTGACCCCTGCACTATATACTGTATTCTACGTTGTACATTATACTCCTGACCCCTGCACTATATATGCTATGTTGTACATTACACTCCTGACCCCTGCACTATATATGCTATGTTGTACATTATACTCCTGACCTTTGCACTGCAATTCCTATGTTGTACACTGTATACACTATGATGTACATTATACTTCTGACCCCTGCGCTGTATATACTATGTTTTACATTATACTCCTGATCGTTGCACTGCACTCCCTATGTTGTACACTGTATACACTATGATGTACATTATACTTCTGACCCCTGCACTATATACTGTATTCTACGTTGTACATTATACTTCTGACCCCTGATCTGTATATGCTATGTTGATTGTAAATGATATTAAGCTGGGCAGAGTCCTAATTAATATTACACAGAATTTTTGCCACTTACAAAACGTTTAACCACCAGCAGCCACAACAGTCAGAGTATGGTGCAGAAAGGTCAGTGTCAAATTAGGTTTTCTAAATATTTTACTTCAAATGTGTTTTCAGTGTGATTGGTGTTTATCAGTGTATTCTCTGCAAGAACTGTTGAGTTGTCATACTTTAAATGGACTATATGAACTAAACATTGTAGCTAGCTAAACAAATATGTGAGTATTTTTACTAATGAACAATACATTTTTGGTTGTGTTTCAGTCTTTATTATGATAAATCTTACTTTATATACAGTGTAATACAGTGAAACGAAAGAGTACAATAGCTTGGCAGGGAGCACAAGATCACTCTCTTGTAGAAACATGCTCATTTTAAATGCTCATTTGCATTGCACGTAAAAAAAAAATGTGCATTTATTATTTGTTGTTTGTAGAGCCTCTAAAGCATTGCACCAGCAATCAGTAGATCGCTGATGTCATGCAGGTCTCCCCCTGACCTGTCATTATATCTGCTTGCTCGTAAATCCCGTACCGGGAAGCAGATATCTACTGACAGGAAGGTTCAATGAACTACCACGGCACTGTGGAGCACCGTGGTAGTCCATTGAGGCTACAAGCCAACATCTGCAAAGGCTGCCGGGACTTGTAGTTTTTCCATTCACAGAACACTGAATGAGCAACGCGGTCGGGCCGCGTTTTAAAAAAAAATTGTGACAGCTAGCGGGGAGAAGAAAATCCACCACTAGCTGTCACAACAGGGATTCGGGGGATGCGGGGGCTGGTCTGATCGAAACATATTACACGCTGAATATGGGTGTAACATGTAACAAGTTACGAAAAGGTGAACTTATCCTTTTTAATAAATTCTCCACCTACAATGACTCGCTGAATGCACAGCAAGAAAAAGTGCCCCTGGAAATTTTTTGGAAATGTTGGCAACTATGCAAGTGCAGGGGAATTTAACCCCTTGGAGCCGGTGCCTCCCATCCCTTAAAGGGGTTCAGAAGCTGAGAGGCCGGGTGGGGTTCTAGGGTCATGTGATCAAAGTGATTCGCTGTCACGGCGGTCACATGATCGGGAAAGGTCCCGATCGCAAGAGGAGAGTGGGACCTTTCCGTGAGTACCGGACATGTGTGCTGAGAGTGTGCAGGGCGTGCGCTCCCAGCACATATGTTATTCTTAATTGCACGCAAATGTGCGGCTGCTCAGCGCCAAGGCCCAGATGCCGGGAGGCCGCACATTTGTGTGCGGCCGGCGCCAAGAGGTTAAAGTTGTATTAAACCCATAACAAAAAATGTATTATATTACAGGTTACCAGTCATTAGATGTGCTGTCATACACACGTGGAAGTCAACAGTAACACACACATGAGCACAGGAGGCACAGCAGACAGCAGCACTGTTGTTCTGGGGGGAGGGTAGTGTTAAATGTATTAGCAGAGTTAAATGCATTAACAAATTGAAGCCGAACTCCAGTTCATACTTTATAATTAGTTATAACAAACAGTTTTTTCTTCCTTTGGGATAAAGGTTTTGCATGAAAGCTGATCAGTGTAAGCATCCCTGTCAGTGTTAAGCAGTTTGTCTCATCCATGTAAACTGATACATTCTGCTGGAGAGTTTACGCTTTTTAAAAACAATAGACTTGCTGACTAGATCACCAGATTAAAATAAAAGAAAGAAAGCCTAAAAAAGCCTTTTAAAGCCGTCACATCTAAGAATCAGTAAGCTGCAATATAATGTGTGCTTTTGGGGTTTTTAATGCTTTCAAAACACTGTTTGTCTTGCACAGGAATGGATGTTTTAAGAAAACAGTATTACTATGAGTGCTAAGGAAATGTTCTCCATTTACTACTTCTTTGTAAATCAACCCTAATAAATTACATAAAACATTCAATATATCACCCAGTTCTCATAGGGACAAGCATTTGAGGCTATACTTACACCCATACTGGCCAACACATTATTATTATACAGTATTTATAAAGCGCCAATAGTTCGCTCAGCGCTGTACATTACAAAGGGGGACAGAACATGTGACAGAACAATAACAATACAATGCAAAACACGAGGGGTTCTAGGGCCCTGCTCTTTGGAGCTTACAATCTAGGAGGGAGGGGATGGTGGCACAGGAGGACAAAGCTGTGGGGGATGGAGTGGTAGGAAGAGTGGAGGAGGTCGGTCAATTTAGCAGGGGGTGGGGTAGGCTTCCCTGAAGAGATGGGTTTTCAGGGTGCGCCTAAAGGAGAGGAGAGTAGGTGATAATCTGATGGGTTGGGGCAGGGAGTTCCAAAGGATGGGTGACACCCTGGAGAAGTCTTGCAGGCGGGCATGGGAGAAGGAGACCAGGGAACTAGAGAGAAGGAGGTCTTGTGAGGAGCGGAGTGTGCGTGCTGGGCGGTACTTGGATATTAGGTCGGTGATGTAGTTCGGGGCAGTATGGTGGACAGCTTTGTATGTCAGTGTTAGGATTTTGAATTTGATCCGGACAGCCAGTGGAGGGATTGGCAGAGGGGGGTGGCAGAAACAGAGCGGTTGGAAAGGTGAATGAGTCTGGCAGCCGTATTCAGGATCGTCTGAAGCGGGGATAGCCAGCAGCGAGGCAGCCCAGTAAGGAGGGAGTTGCAGTAATCGAGTCGTGATATGATGAGGGAGTGGATGAGCTGTTTAGAGGTTTCTGGGGTTAGGAACGCGCGTATTTTGGCGATGTTGCGGAGGTGGAGTCTGCACAAGTTTGTTAAAGATTGGACTTGGGGCTGGAAGGATAGGTTGGAGTCCAGAACACATAATATGCATTATGAATGAAATCCCTGACGTGCATATAAAACAATTCAAATATCATAGACTGAATTACTTTTTCAGAAAGACTTTCATGAAGACTAGGAGGAAGAGGATCCAAAATTAATTAGATGTAGCATTACACAGTAAAAATAAAAGAAATTGAAAAATCAGCTTCTCTTGCAATTGTATGTATATGTCGTTTGCTTTTAAAATTACACAATTTGTAAAATGATTAGAAATGTCATTTATTCTAGACGGTTGGAGTTTTCAAAATGAATAACAAGGAGGATTACTTGCTCCAAAAGTCTAATCCTGTACTGTTATAGCCTTGATCACACTAATCAACATTTCATTTCTTTTACAACACAGGAAATCAATTTAAAAATACTGCAATGTGGACTCAGTAAACTCTTATTAAAAACCCCACTGTTTTCCATCCTCTACTATTTTCAGCTTTCTGAAAAGGAGCATTTTTAATGAGGATAATTGCAATCTTCCAGCCTTTCATATCGTACTGACTTTTTAAAGTGAATTCCTACAAAAGTATTAGCAGGGTGGTCTTGTTTGGAAGAAACCTGCCAAGGGTGATTTGCTATCACTGTCATTCCTTGCTGAGCAAAGGTCTATTTGCTGTGATGAATCACTCCTATAGAAAAGGAAAATAGGGTCAGGCAGGATCAATGTTAATGGTAAAGAAGACCAAGAAACACAAAAAAGAAAAATTATCTGTGGTCATTTCCTTTGGACACTTAAGTTTAATCGAGGTATTCAGTAGAAGATTGTGTTGAATGCTCTTGTCTTGTTAATGACAAAAACTCTAGTCAAGTCATAGGCAGAGGTGAAGATCTGATACCTCTGGAATAAATAAAATATCAAATTACACACAGTGAGCATAATTATTGATTCTTTTGTTAAGTCTTGGATAAGGTGGGAGAAGCTCTGGGCCCAGCGAGAGACGCAGGAGATCGACAATAGTTATTTGCAAGAAGAGGATTTATTCCGCATTTGAGTTTAGCAAATTAGTTAAATTAAAGCTAAACTTCAGACAAACAAGCAAAAAATACAAATGCAAAACACACAGTATATGGGAGCTATTGTACCTGCAAAAGGATTGATATTTCTGTCTATACAGTTCTGAGATTTACACAGCTCTGCCATACAACCCTGTTGAGGGAAATGGAAAAATAGCACTGGGCCCGTACAGTTATCTCACTAGTATTGATATTATAACCACTTCTCACCTGCCAGCAGTACATATACTGCGGGCAGGCGGCATGGGCAGGCTAAATATCGTACCTGTACATCACTTAGCACATGAGCATTGGCGTGCCCCCCCCCCCCCCCCGGATGCGCAGTGTGTCACTCCTGTGACTGCTGTGGTGGCCAGGATGTCACGTGATCGCTATGCAATCACATGATCTCAGTGTCAACACAACTGTTATGAATGGGTTTCATTCATAACAATTATACCTAGTATTGCTATGCTGTGATAAGCACGCAGCTATCACATGGTAGAGTGGGCCAATCAGAGCACCCTGTATCATGTGACCACAATACTAAGCACAGCTTTTATGAATAAACGCATTCATGACAGTTCAAAGAATTGCTGTTACAGTGATCATCACTGTAAGAGCAATCAAAGTGTGAAAGAAAAGAAAAACTGATCACCCTCCCAGAGAAGTACAGTGGTGACACTGAGCTACTCTGATGACAGGATGCAAAAAAAAAAAAATTATAAAAAAAAAAAAATCTAAAAAAGGAAAAAAAAAATCAAAAAAGTAAAAAAAATATAAAGTTTACAAAAATTGAACAAAACAATATTTATGTATTTATTTATTTTTAACCATACTGTCATCAGTCAGTGTCCCCGATCACAGCCACACCGCTCATGACACTGTATTGCACTGGTGACAGCATGTAAGAAAAATGTTATTTAATTTGTTCATTTTCCAAAAAATTGTAAAGCAAAATGACAACTTAAAAAAATTCACCATACCTCTGACTGTCTATTTGCCAAAACAGTGTAATTTGGGGGATATTTGTGCTGTCCTGGCAATTTAGGGCCACGAGAAATGAGATCCAGATACAACTTTGTTCCAGTAAAAGTCAGGGGGACAATCCAAAATCAAAACCAACAGCAAATAGACAGTATACTCATCCTATTTGCTGTTTTTCTCTCAAACCTGAACCCAATATCATAACATCATATATATGCCTTATATTTATTAGATAACATAAAAGGTATGATGATCCTCAATAGTTGGAGGTTCTGCATTTAGAGCAGGGTTTCTCAATCAGGGTTTTGTGGAACCCTAGGTTTCCTCCAGGGGTTGAGCAATGAGCAATTTCTGCCTCTCAGATAAATTCCCACTGACACCATTGATCTTTTTAGTTATCTATAAGGGGGTAATTCTTCCCAATGACCACAAATGTAAGAAACATGCTTCATACTGACCATCACACTAATGTAACATGAGTTGTAGATATAGTCATTTTTAGCAGGGGATCCCTGAGACCGGAAAGTTATTTAAAGAGTTCCTCTGTGTTGAATGGGTTGAGAAAGGCTGCTCTAGAGTATACAGGATGGACCCAAATGTGTGTGACCTTTTTTCATACTCTATAGATGTTGAACCTCCAACCATTGAGGATCACCAATTGAGGATTCTATCCAATAGCTACTGTATATGGCATAGATATGATGGTTTCTGGTCTAAGAATAAAAAATCATATAGGATGAGATATAGGCCTGATATTAGGGATCTGTGAATATACTGTCTATTTGACTGTTGGTTTTACTTGACTTTAACCTTACGTACACAATAAAATGTAAGAACCTTCTAGAAATGTAATAACCTTTTAAAATGGTTTGAGTTGTGACTTCATTCCTGAGAATTTGGCTCTGCAGAAAGTCTGATTACAATACAATTATAATTAGGGATGCAGTGTCACTCATAGTAACTTATGAGGTCCTAACCTATTGAACTGTATTGTTGCTGTATTGTCTCCCTTTATATTGTAAAGCGCTGAGCAAACTGTTGGCGCTATATAAATCCTGTATAATAATAATAATAGTAAATTGCATCCTTATGAGACAATGCTGGCCTTCAGATTGCGCCCCTGTAGTGGCAGCATTGCAGGGGAAATGTTTGGACTAAATGTCAATAATATAGCTAGTTTTGGTATTATTTATTTATTACAGGTACTTATATAGCACTGTCAATGTACGCAGCACTTTACATATATATTGTACATTCACATTAGTTCCTAACCCTCAATGGGTTTACAATCTATAGTTCCTAACTCACATTCATACATACACATACGAGGGCCAATGTAGACAGGACCCAATTAACCTACCAGCACTAGGTGGGAGGAAACCAGAGGAAACCCACGCAAGCATAGGGAGAACATGCTTGACTCCACCTCCGCAACATCGCCAAAATCCGCACATTCCTAACCCCAGAAACCACTAAACAGCTCATCCACTCCCTCATCATATCACGACTCGACTACTGCAACTCCCCCCTCACTGGCCTGCCTCGCCGCTGGCTATCCCCGCTTCAGTCGATCCTGAATACGGCTGCCAGACTCATTCAAAATCCTAACACTGACATACAAAGCTGTCCACCATACTGCCCCAAACTACATCACTGACCTAATATCAAAGTACCGCCCAGCACGCACACTCCGCTCCTCACAAGACCTCCTTCTCTCTAGTTCCCTGGTCTCCTCCTCCCATGCCCGCCTCCAGGACTTCTCCAGGGTGTCACCCATCCTCTGGAACTCCCTGCCCCAACCCATCAGATTATCACCTACTCTTCTCTCCTTTAGGCGCACCCTGAAAACCCATCTCTTCAGGGAAGCCTACCCCACCCCCTGCTAACTTGACCGACCTCCTCCACTCTTCCTACCACTCCATCCCCCACAGATATCTCCTCCTGTACCGCTATCCCCTCCCTCCTAGATTGTAAGCTCGAAAGAGCAGGGCCCTCGATCCCCTCGTGTTTTGCATTGTATTGTTGTTGTTCTGTCACATGTTCTGTCCCCCTTTGTAATGTACAGAGCTGAGCGAACTATTGGCACTTTATAAATACTGTATAATAATAATAATAACATGCAAACTCCAGGCAGGTGGTGCTGTGGTTTGGATTTGAACCAACAACCCTAGTACTGCCAGGTGGAAATGCTAACCATTTAGCAACTGTGCTGCCCTAATATTACATTTTAATGGGATATTCATTATCGTTTTGTTATTTTTGGCTGGAGTTCTGCTTTAAAGGAATTCTTGTGCTAAAAGAAAAATAGAGGCTGCTCTTGCTGACTTTGCCTTCTAAAAACTTCTGGTTGTTTAACTGCCTTGCCAGTCCAATGGTTTCAGTGGTTTCTGCTTCACTGACCTGGAACAAGCATACAGACAAGGAGCTCTGACTTCACTCTGACTTTCTACACGTTTGTTTCAGCTTGATAACTTGGAGGCTGGAGACAGCCAGGCAACTCACATTTTTCAACAATAGTAGCTCATGTATGACTGTTCGATGTTTCCTTTAAACCTTTCTCTAGCTCTACAAACTAACACCATCATAAATGAACAGAGAGCAGAGAGAATGAAGTTTATCTAAGTACGTTTAATGGCTTTGCGCAGCACAATATATTGAAGTGATGGCTTGTGACACAGGAACCATTGCTTATCTTTTTTTCATATCAATTATATGATTATATTGTTTCATTTTAATCTGCCTATTTTACAGCACTTATAAAAAATAAACACAAGGATACAAAGCAATTTAACAAGCAATAAAAGAGACAAATGCAGCATAAGGCTGGTTGACTTAGAGGATTATGGCTAACACTGTTAATGCATACTTCATTGTCCGCCTTATTCACATGTGACTAACGCTCATAAGCCAATCTATCTAATCATTTTTGCTAGTGTGCTTTTTGTATTTGAGGATAAAAAAAATCCTCATTTGTAGTCAGTAATCCTCATGCCATGCAGACTCTAATTTTAGGTTTTTCAGCAAAAGCTGCTGCTGTGGGAGATTCATCAATGTACTGTAGCTGCCTTCATAAATTATACTCCATTAAATTGAATGACAGTTAATGTGCAATTGTGGAGCTATTGTTGCTGTTGCCCTCTCTTCAGCTGTACCCTTGGCATCAAGATTTAAAAAAAAGCCTTCTTGCTTGCAACATTATTTGATTTTACACAATGTAAAGAAGCCCGCTGAGTGACATAAAGGAAAAAAATCATCATTGACATGAACCATTCTTTTCAGGCAAGAATAGATCTATGGATTATCAAACAGAGACAAATTATAACTAAGTTGGTTTCTGCAAAAATCTAATTAAACTTTGCTTTACACATGCTGAGATGTCAACTTCTCCAAGTCCCTTAGTAAGCTAATGATTTAACTGTTTTGAAGACAGGTTTTCTTTACTAAATTTGCATTAATTGAACCCTATGCAGCATTAAAAATAAAAGGCTAACTCATTATTTTATTTGCAACTTGGTGTTAGATGACATCTTTGCATAAATTCAAGATCAGCTTTAGGGTACATGTCACCAAGTGTACATTTTAGCTATGGTGTCCCCCCCCCCCCCCCCGCCAAGTGGAAAGATCACACCCTCTCACTTGTAACTGCCGCCACTTAATTTGACATCAAGATGATAAGCTTGTGCATGGTGTTCCTCCCTGATCTTCCATGTCCTTTACGTTATTACAATTTTCTACATGACATAGGATATTATTGCAGCAAAACATAGATCGATAATACCCCAATGTGATATGTTACTAACATGGTGCCAAGCTGCCTTAGTGATGGAGCGGTACCAGAAGGAATAAATCAGTTTTTGCCAGGATCCCGAAAAAAAGAGCTGTGGCATTCCATTCAACTCTTTGTGATTAGAAAGAAGAAAATGTAAGGGAAATGGGGCATGGCTTACTATAAGATATGTGGCTAAATAAGTGTTGTATAATGATCATAATGATCTTCAGTCTTGCTGTGAAATGGATTCTTTTAATGTCTTAATGGATTATCAATAAAGGCTATTTAATTTTATTTCAAGTGGCACCAAGCTGTCAGACTTTTACTTCTCTTGATCTTGGGTAGTATTATGACTACAGCTTTTAACGTTCTAACTTCCTACATGTAGATCCATTTTCCTTTTTTTATATATATTCATACAAGTGTGGGAAGAGAAAATTGTTTATTGGTTATATATGGACTACACTATTAAGCCACCTGGAATTACAAACAAGTCAGAAGGCTGTAAGTGTCCTTATCAATTGTTGCCTTCAATGTGAATATGTATAATAAAACTTTTTTTTTCCAATTTCTGTTTTCTCAATTGTGTTTGATTTATGGTTGTAACTTTTAACTATTATGTGCATATATGAGCATAGTGAAACTGGCACAACACGGGAGGAAGACCTTTTTTGGATGGCAACTTTTTTTCAGATTTTCAGCAGAACGATATCCAGCGTACTTTTATTTCCACAAGAAAAAGTACCCTTAAACAAAGCATGTGATACCATACAACTGTACATCTCACAGATATTACCTACATTTAAAAACATACAACCCCTCCACTCACCCCCCTAGAAGATAGAAGATAAATACACCAGTCCCTATAAAAAGGTATCACCTACCTGGGAACTCAAATGACAAAGACTTGTGTCAGTAAACCATACACAGAATATGTGTATGATGACTCACCCAGTAATATAATATATATATATATATATATATATATAATTACTGTATATAGTGTACAGTATGTATAATACAAAGTACAAAAATATGCAATTTTAAAACACCAGTAACCCCAACACAACCCCACCCAAATGTAAAGTAAATGAAAAAAACGAAGGTAAATGAGAACAATACTAAGCCTGCTAAAAGCTGAAAGATTATGTATTCTGAATCAGTGCTGAATCATGGCAGAGAGCTCTATATATATCATGGCTGCTTCATCAGCAGCAAAGTGCCAATTTGTTGGTGCTGGTTTGTTTTTTGAATGCCCTTTTCTAAGAAGCTGCTTTAATGATCTAAGAAGCCGTTAGATAGCCGTTAACTGTTGCATCCTTGTCTCAAGAGACTGCTAAAGAACAACAAAGATTTCCAACATGTAACTAAAGACTGTCACATACCACAAGCAATAATTTATTAAGATTCTTCCAGTTAAAAAATAATTATCCTGTTGTTACAGCAAATGTGTCCTTTCATACAACAACAGAACTACAAGTAACATTGGCTGTTAATC
Organism: Staurois parvus; assembly: GCF_062004578.1. NCBI lineage: Eukaryota > Metazoa > Chordata > Amphibia > Anura > Ranidae > Staurois > Staurois parvus. Next base: position 19,834,954 of record NW_028317949.1, on the reverse strand, counting down.
CATACAGGGAGTTAGGTACCGTAGCACCTACAAAATCCACTTACAGGGCAAAACTGTACTATGCACACTGGACATGCTACCATGACACTGTTAGTGAAACTTCTGAATTATTAAAACGTTAGTATTTGCACAAAAACTAACAGGGGCTGCAGAGGCACCGTTAGAACTCAGTAATATTAAATGTATGATCTGGCATGTTATGGTGCCTTCTATCAAGTAAGAATCTTAGATCAGCAAATGTGTCCACAAGTTTATTTTAATCACACAATACAGATAATGTATATAATATGAAATTACTAAAAGAATGTATTAAAAATTAAAGTGACAACTAATTTAAACTTCTATTACAGGTCACTACTGCTTCTAAGTAGTCTATAGCTAGAGCCTGGAATTCTCCTTCCTTATTATAAGTCAAGTGAAAATTAGAGTCACCCAAGCCATGATTCATTGTAAAATTGAAGCCCTGTACTTGGACAAAGTCTGTAAATATGAGAGCATGTGGCATCCCTGGATGACTCACTTTTTGCCTCCAAACTTTGATGAATCCTTACTATTACTACCTTTTATTTTCCTGCCCTAGGACCAAATCACCCCCTAGGATTATACCCTCTCTTTCTTTTCATCATCCTTCATGTAGTCTTTTTCTTCTCCTTCCTTCTTTTCTTTTCTTCACTGTCATTATTCCCACCAATCTGCAGTGCATACCAATCTATGCACTCTTTCCCCATATCTACCATTTGCATTGTATACCTATAAATTTATAACGCCATTCTGTTCCATGGCTCAGGTCATGTCACGATATGCTACTATTTTAGATGACCATTTTCACGATGTCTGTAAGATGTTGATTATATCTTTATTTTGTTGTGCTGTGAGTGCAACATTTTATATAACATGAATGCTATACCTATGGTCTTACTATCCCATTTGATTGTTATGCATGATATTTTGTATGCTCTATGTCCCTTTTCTTTTTTTTTTAAACATATTAAAGAAAACATTAAAATGACATCTGCTGTTGGCAGGTGATTTGAGAATCTGTTGTCAAGACCTCTCGTTGTGTTGTATATAAAGATAACTTATATAAAATATTGATGCATTGGTACAAAACCCCTGTAGTGCTTTGTGTCATCAACCCGAATCTGTCTGACAAGTGCTGGAGGTGCTTGGGAGGAGTAGGTACCTTGGGTTATTGTGCTATGGGTAAAATGGTCTTGGAGCAAGTACTCAATGTTTCTCTACCCCTAGACCGCCTACACTATCTTTTGGAGCTACCCTTTAAGCGTATCTCTAAGCAGTCTAAAAGGTTGGGAATACATATTCTGATGGCTGCTAGACAGGTGATACCATGATTTTGGAAATCAGTTGATGTTCCCACGCTAAGTCATCTCTTAAGAGCGATCTCTGAAGTCAGGGAAATGGAATATCTTACAGCCCTAGTGGGTGAATACTCAGGTCACTTTCGCTCTATTTGGGAACTATGGGATCATTCTCCCTTTGGTAGACTTCCTTCCTCTCCTCCCCTCCCCCCCTTATATAGTCCAGACACCTCTTTATGTATCAAGCCTCTGACTGATAATGTAACCCAACGATATGCAGGCTTATGTCATTTTGTGCCTTTGTATTGTGCAGTTTACCATGCTGTCTAATTATGTTCATATTTCTTCTGTTTTTGTCTTCTTTTATGCTGATTGTGGTTTTCCTCCAATGCAATGTTTACACCTAAAGTGTTATTGTAACTATGTTCTGAAAAAAAACGGGCTTTGGCCTTTAATAAAAATTTACAATATAAAAAAAAATGACATCTGCTAAGAAAAAACATGCTGATAGGTAGAGAAATCAGAGTGCCAGAGAGATTAATACATCAGTCTGCTGCTGCTCTTTTCACTGTCCAGTCATAAACTGGGGATGGGACAAGACCTGCAAGTGTTATTTAACTGCAACAGAAAAAAAATCAGGTCCCCAGTCCTGCCAGACAAGGCTGTGTACATCTCGGATCCTTGGCAGATAAAAGAACTCTCTTACACGTATTTCATCTGTGTATTTAGCTGTTTGCCTGGAGTTTAGCTTTAAGTATCAATCTTTTGCATAATTTCCACAGCTCAAATGTTTCACATATTGGACTGGATTTGGAATTGCATAGGTTTTCATGAATTATCGTAAACCTAGTTAAGATCCAAAATACATTCAATGTCATGCTAATATGCAGCCAGACCTTGATTTCACCCCAAACAGTCTTTGCATTTTCTAGTAAACAATTCATTTACTAGACAGAGCCATAAAAAGTGGATAAGACTTTCAATTTAGGCTCACTGTTGTATTCAACAAGCTCATTTAACGTCAATGTTTCCACACAGCTATAGTTTCAGAGTGTGCTCATTTCCAAATCTATGAAACGCTTAGCACATTTTTCAGAGCACTACAAAGTCATCTAGCTATAAATGCATTTCAACTTGCCCATTTTTAAAACCAAAATGTTGATGAATATGCAGTCTAATTGCTGAACTGTATTTGATTAGTTTACAAGATTATTCATGCATCTTTAATAGCTCCAAACACAGCAAAGAATCATGTACACTTATTATAGAGGCAGTGTTCTAAGAACAGCTGGTCTTGTCAAGAAAACCAGATCAGCTTAGCAACATTCTCTAGAATTTGTAAGCTGGGGGCCTTGAGAATGTACTTTTTTCTTTTATAATGGAATAACACACATTGGTGTAAACATCTTCCGCATCATACAAATGGTAAATATGATAGAGACTTAATTACATATTATGGAAGAACATAGGTATGACATACTGTTTACATTTATGGATTATAGTAAGCAAAAGTAGACCTAAACTCAAAAAGTGAAGGTACAATTCCTTTTCCCTGTGTTTGTCTTTTGAAGCCCATTTTCCAAAGCATAGGTCCTCTTTAATAATAATATTGATGCTTGATATCTACCCACGTCTTGTGAGTTTTTATAATCTTGTGTGCAATAAATTGTTATATTCCTACTGCACTTAGTCTGGCGCACTTCTCTCTTTTCTCTATTTCAATGAGAAGTGGATTGCAGGTTTAAAACCCCCTATGTGAATTAATATAAAAGGGATTCCCAACTCTTCACGCACCATATTAGCATCAGAGTGACCCTTGCCTTGGAGGATTCTGTTCATCCTTACAAATAGAAAAGCATTTTTAAAGTGATACTAAGCTCCGGTTTTAAAAAAAATCTATTCAAGTATGTAATCTCTACTCAGAAAAGTTCATTCTGTTGTTCTCAGACTCCTCCAAATCTCCAAATTCCTCTATTTTTGCTGTTGTGATCCGACTTCCTGTAAGAAAGTGGCAACGTTCATTCACTGCACGTAGGAACGTAGCCACCCTCTCGCTTACTTCAAAGATGGATTAGGAACTATAGACTAGGGGATGTGTCGTGTGCATAGAGCAGTGCACACAACCACAACTAATGTGCAAGTGACATGAGAAAAGGAGTAGTTTGGGAGCTCATACAGAATGTTACCAAGAGGAAGAAAAACACAGTAAGAAATTATGTAAAAGTACATTACAAGGCTATTAAATAATGGATGAGTATGAATTATTTTTGGAGAATAAGGATATGGTTTAGTGTCACTTTAATACATTTATATTATACATGAATGAACAAGGGGTGCTTTGGTTCAGGGGCAAACTGACAACTTATGGAGCCCCCAGGCAATAGGGGATCATGGGGCCCCTGTGTCCTCACCCACACTCAAACCACACCCAAAAAAGCCTATGAAAGGTACTAGGGGCATCTCATGGGGCCCCCTACTGACCCCGGGCCCTCAGGCAGTGCCCGAGTGCACAAATGGTCAGTCCGCCCCTGCTTTGGTTTTACTTTCATCTGATGATAAGCAAGGATGGGCTTCTTGAACCTGCACTCAGTCTGGAGATGAAATGGAAGAGCTAGTCTAGAGTGGTGTGTAGGGATGGGATGTTGCTAACCATTGCGTGTTGCTGCACTGAATAACTGAGTAAGGGAATCTGACAAAAGATCTTAAAGCCCCACACTCTGTTGGGCTAATTTACTAAGGAGCTGAGAATTTTTGCTCAATACATAAATATTTACTGCATTTATCCAATGAAAATCAGATGAAATACGCAAACAGGAGTTTGAGTTTCACATGACTGTATAACTGTAGTGAATATTCACACATTTATCATAGGTGGATTTTTAACTCCTTTAATAAATCTGCCTCAGAATGTATAAATTGTAGTTATATGCTTACTTGCAGAAGTATTAGGTCAAAGTCAATTTTATATGTTACCTTTAAACAATCAAAACAAAGATGAGTTAACTGTAAAATATTTGCAAAGGTGTGCTCACTGCCTGCTTAGTAGTACCACTTGGTGATCATCCTTTACTGCTCAACATGTGCTGAAACAAGTGGTCTGGTCTGGTTTATTAAAGAATAGATGCGTACACTAATAGAACTGCAAGCCTGGTTGAAAGCTAGTTTTTACGTTAATTACTAGCTACGAGTTTCTATCAAGTGTTTTTGGGGATAATGATTTTGCATGCACTTTTCATTTGGGAACATTACAGCAGGAAGTGAGCACTGATATCCCTAAGGCCATATTCACACTGTTGGTTTGACAGCTCAAATACACATGTTATACCAGGGGTGGACTGACCATTTGGAAACTCGGGCACTGTCCAAGGGCCTGGGGTCAGTAGGGGGCCCCATGAGATGCCCCTGGTACCTTTTTCATAGGCTTTTTTGAGTTTGGGCAAGGACACAGGGGCCCCATGATCCCCTATTGCCCGGGGGCCCCATGAGTTGTCAGTCCGCCCCTGTGTTATACCATTCTGAATGGCACCCAAATACACCTTCCTAAAGCATGTTCATTGCAGCACACTGTAATACATGGTAATGCACTTTTTTGCATAAGGCAGTCCATTCAAATAAATGCCACACGCTTTAATGTGCTGCACAGATGTAAATGTGACTTAAGTGACTGTAAAAAAACACTGAAGATAAAGAAGCTTTGCAGAGGATAATGGAGAGTGCACATTCAGCAGTGGAGGCTGTGACCATGGCAAGCGTGTATACATGATTTCAGTCACTTCTCCATCCTAATGCTAAAGGTCTACACTGAGGTCTGGAGCACAGCAAGATGCATGCTGAGCGCTGGAAGGCCACATGTTGGGCACCAGGGGCTTAGGTGAAGGAAGCTTATAACGGTTAGGGATTTATGGTTCAACGAGTAAAAAATACGGACTCCTAAAACCACCTTTATAATTCCAACCACCACTATATATCCAGCCACATTACAAACAAAGCTGGGGGGACAGGAAAGAAAAGCTTAACCCTTTCTTTCCTGTTCCCCATTGTGTTTGTAATATGGAAGGATAAATAGAGGTGGATGGAATAATAAAGGTGGTTTTAGGAGCTGTCCCGATTCCTTTCCTTGTTCATGCATACAGTTGGCGAGCTGGCACCCTTTCTGGAGCAGTGTGATAGGATGTGAATGAGTGGACCAGCCTTGAGACATGGTTCCTGTGTGAAATAGGGATTTATGGTAAAGGAGATAATGGGGTGAACATGACAGCTACAGGATATTCAAAATGCTACTCTTTGCATACTATAACGTTGCCAAGTTTTTCAAAATTTCACTTAAAAAGGAGAAATTCGATGGTGTAAGATAATTGTCTTTACTGTAAACCAAACTTTGATATCCTACTATGTACAACTTCACACTGTGATAATACACGCTATATTATTTGTGAACTGTCCTTGGCATTTAAATCCTTTAAACCTTTCTGTAAAATTATTGACATTTTGTTGCAGAAAAAGGTTACAAAGAAATACACTCCTTTAATTTTTCATGGTGAACACTGCTCATACATCTTTACAGAAACATTACGAGATGTAGCATCTTGGCCCTGACATGTTGGCATATGCACATTAGTAATAATTGGAGTACTGGGATAATTTGATATTTTGAAACCAGCGTTTTAATTAGGAACAAACAAACCTGAATTGCTTAATGTTCATCAGCAATAAACCTGGACCGCGACTGCTTTCATTATTTTATCATAAAAATAACCACAGAGGGATGAATAGTTAGTAGTGCATAATAGTAAAAAAAATACATATTCATACACAAAACCTGTACAAAGCACTCTAAGGACAACTTCACATTGACTTCCCAAACCCTCATCTGTTCCTCCATCCCCGGCATCTGATTATGATACTAAAATGATGCTAAAGTTAAATTTGGCATAGTGTACCTATCACTGTTAGTAAATGTGGTGTGTGGGCAATTCCTAAAAGATGAATTACTTATTACCACTGCATATTCATCAAACGACACCAATGCTAGAATTTATATGTATAGCTGGGGTATATGTGAGGACATTTAGAAATTATTTTGAATGTGTTTAACTTCATCTGTTCAGTTTAACATATCAACATAAGATAAGGATTAAAATCAGATTTATCAGTCCAAGTTTAAAATCTATATTTGCTACATGTCAATAATACTTGCATCTCGTTAAAACTAAGCTGCCAACAAACAACTAAATAGACAGTGTTAAGGCATATGAGCGTTTTATTTGATAAAGATGTATATGGGAAGTTTGGATTGCTTCTAGAACCAAAGGCATGGGAATGTGGGGGCATACCCATATTAGGTGGGGATGGTGTTATTTAAAGTGCAGTCATCTTGATGTATGCCCCTTACACACATAATGGGTCAATTGAATTTACCAAATTGGTAATGATTTGTAAAAGTGGAGAATACAATGCCTATTTGATCATTTTAGCCAAAGTTACCAATCAGATTTCAGCTCTTTTTTATTGCAGCTAAGAGTATGAGTTTAAATTGACCCTGTCAGGTTAAAGTGGTAATTAACTCAAATTTGCAAAAACCGCTGACGGGTAGGGTTTTTATAACAGAAAACACCCGAGTGGTCTCTTGCATCATAAATGCCTACCCCTGCCTGTCAGCGGTAATGTAATCTGAGCCAAGAATGTACAGCTCAGACCACAATTACAGAACTCGCTCTGTACCATGATGATGTGACTCAAGTGGCCAAACAGACAGAAGGAAAACTGGGAACAATTGCAAACACCCGTTGCCAGTGGGAGCAGTGACAGCGTATCGCTGGAGGGCTCCATTTGACTGTCTGTCATAACGTGCTATGTGCATACTTACCCAAAATGGCATTAATCTGCAGGACAGACATTTTTTCAAAACATTTTGGCAGAGTTTAATACCACTTTAATGAAAAATCTACATGATGGATTCCTGCAATGGAGGAGCTTTTATGTTCCCCACTCACACCTTCTACCTTCTTTCTACTCCATCACTTCAGCCTCTGTAAGGCTTTAAGGCCTTCAACATTTCTAGAAGTACTGAATGTCTGTTTCCTCTACCACTTGCTATGGTTCCATCCACTGACCACTATATTATTACACGCTGCAGCACTGGATTTTTCATCTGAATTTTTTTCACCCTGACAGAGGACCTTTGAGTAACTGCCATCGATCGGCAAGACAAACACTACACTTTTTTTTATACATTTCTACAGTTTACTAACTTACTTACTCTTTGGCACAAACCCTTAATCAACATTTGGCTTCAGCAAATTAAACTGGCTTTTTTAAAGCACGCCTGTAAGGACAGAAATAGGGAATGCCATTGCTGACCATCTTCTGCCTTTGGATAACAGATAACAGTCTGGCAACTATTAAAAGAAGTCTGTATCGGCAGCCCATATTTGTCCTCCATGCAGGTTTCTTTTAAAGTGTAAGCACAGTCATATCGTAGGATAGGGCCATAGATAAGTGGTTCCCACAAGTCCTTCTATATGGGACCCAGGCCAGCAGGGGTACCCAGGCAGCTGGGTGAATTGGATGTGAGTAGAAGGGTGATCAGCACAGCGGGGGGCAAATTACTGGACTTTATCCCCTGTATGTCTCTCTCTGCAGCAGCTGAAATCTGTCTTCTTCTCCTATCCTTCTTGCTGGCTTTCAAATGCTACAGAGAGAGCTACACATGGGATTGGTTGCCCCCCCCCGCCACATCCATCACCCTCCCTGTGCACCATACATTTCTCCCTTCTGCCCAGGCCCCCCCCCGAGTGCCCCCACCCCTGTAGTGCTGCTGACTTCCCTCCTCTCTTTTCCACCACCTGCTGCAAGCATACAATAGGATCTTTCAGGATGGACAGTGGTAGAAGGGTCTAGCAAATATGTCTAATTTACCAGCCCCTTCTTTTCCTGAATGAACACAATAAATGATCAGTACCGATCATTCATTGCCTTCATTACTAATGAAAGCATAGTGAAGTATGTGTGTTTTTGGGCGGACCTGCCAGATTGGCTGTATGGGGCCCCATCATTTCTAACAGCAGCCCCGTTTTTGGAAAAGGTCATAAAAAAGTTAGAAACCCTGTTAATTGTTTAATATTTTTGCTGTCTCTGTCTTGTTAGGGAGATTTCCATTCACATTGTTTCTTGGAGATGCAACTGAAAAAGTGAAAAAGCTCGCCATAAACAGTTTTTTTTTCATTCAGGAAGTGGGCTGCCTAAAGGAAGAGGAATTTCCCCCACCAGGACATATTATTCTGACATCTGCACCAGCAGCTGCTAGAATACACTGATTGTTGGCTGCAGACAAAGTTGTCTAACATGTCCCTTTGACAGGAGTCAATCAAACAACTTTGGTTAAGTGGGAACTTGCACACACTGAACAAAATGTCAGCCTGTCCCCACTGAACTGGCTGAATTTTGATCAGGGTATGGCCAACTTCATACAGTATTCACTGAAACAGGTATCCACACTGTAAGATTAGCCTTCGCCACCTGTTCTGGTGACTGGGAAAAACAGCAAGGTCACCAGGAGAAGAAGCATAGGTTAGATATATAAATAAAGAACCAGCGCCATGGAAATTATATAACACAGTAAGCTGCAAAACCTAGCCTATAAAATTATAGGATATACAAAACTTCAAAAAAATAGGTTGCGCTAAAATACATGCAAAAGTATAACAAGAAAATAAATAACAAAACAATAAAAAACAATATTATAAATCAAAATAAAATCCAGCAAAAACGAAAAAGTCCAAATAATCAATAATGTCCAAAATAATTCATCACCAAGTAAATCCACCACCAAAAATGGTTCAATAGAACCCACTAGAGTAATATGCTGATTGTTGAAAAACCACCATATAGTACTTGTTATTCTGGGAGAAATTAATAATATGGTGACAACAACACTGAAGAAATGAGGGATGAACTCCAACAGATGATGTGCTGCAAAGTAGAAAATCCACTCCAAAGGTGATTTAGTATCCAAACTGAGAGATGATCAGACTGTCAAAGCAAGGTGTCCAGACTGACACCAGTGTAAACAGCATGTATAATGAATATAGGCGACTCAGACCCAGCCAAACATGCACATATAACGTGCAGACAAACCAGGAGTATTCTGAACCTCACATCCAAAGGCACCACCCTAAGCTTTTCGTCATCGACGTCCTCACGGATAGGTTAGATATCCCTAGAAGGAACATAAGCTACAAACTGGACAGGGATTCTAATCCTTTTCTACTTTTTCTAAAATTAGGTTTTGGCTATACATGCACTTTATATATCCAATGCTTCTATAAGTTGCTTTGTTTATTTCTGTATAGAAATGTAAATGTTCAGCTCTTTGTTCACAAAGACTGTGTGCTATTTTATTTTTGATGACAAGCAATATATATGTATAACCTTTATTATTGTATTTATTCCAATCTAGCTTGTGTTCACACATGCAAGCGTTTAATTTCAGAACACCACTGAGAACCCTAGGCTTCTTAAAAGGACTTAAAATTATATTTGCATGTTTAATGTTTGAAGCATGCACAAACGTAAATAACAGAGACCTCAAACCACTTATTATTTCGTTGTTACTATTTTCTCACTTTGTTCTGTAAATCTAAAAGGGAACACAAAGTGAGCCAGCAGGCTTGCATGTAAAGTTAGATCTGCAGAAAATAATGAGCAATCGAAAAACCACATTTAATTAAATGATTGAAGATAACTACATCAACATGTTGTGCTTTGACCCAAAACAACATGAAAGTATCAATCTAAATAACAGGCTGATGAATACTAATGGATGTTTTTGACTTCCACCAACTTCTGGCTTGACTTGATTTGGGAAAGTTCTTCAGAATAACTTGTCTGATAATTTCTAGTTAAGACAATAATCTTCTCATTCATTAACTCACCTCATGCTTCTGGTAGTCACAAGCAAGCTAAAATATGCAGAGTGACTAAATCCTGTGAGTATTCTCCACAAGGGCTAAAATTAACATACACTTGGAAATCACTTGCCTCTACACCGGAATATAAATAAGTAAATAGAACAAAGAGTATAATAATTTACTGCAGATATTTTTTTTCTTTATATACCCTTATGAGCTGATAATTTATTACTAAATAAAAGAAGTAAATAAACATATTTAGATATAACTTTTATAAGGCAAGATTTGAATTCTTGACATTTTAATGTATATCCATATGACATATCGGTTGTCCAATCCAAACAACTTTAGCTATGGAGGTCAACTATTCCACATTCGTGGCCACCAGCTATAAAAATGTTAAACATTTTCCTGGCAAAATTCAACTTAGCACTGAGGATGTCTTTCTGCTTTCTCCAATCCCTTCCCCACAGCTATTGTGGATGTTTTTGGAAAAATCATTCCTATATGTTAAGTTGAACTCCAATGTCTAGTTTAGTATATGAATACCACTTCCTTAAATAACAAATTTAAATCAATCAATTAAATCCCCAAAGCACAAATAACACCTTCACCCTTGAAGATGTACAACAGTGATATAAAAAGTGCCAAAATTATATGTCAAAATATTATTTCAAAACAGTGTTTGTGCAATCAATCCTATTAAACCGCACATAAAGTGGCTAGACAAAAAAATCATTATTTCCTTTTTATACATAAAAAATACCAATATAAAGAAAAGTCCAAAATTAAAGTCCTTTCAATCCTTCCAATGCTTTCCCACGATGATACAACCTCAAAAAAAAGGAACTATCATATAGTGTATTATCTTTTAATATATCAAAAACTTGTGATGACACTCCAGTGAATACCCAAATAGGAATATAATTTTTCTTTTTAATAATTAGTGAAAAAAGTGAACCAAGTGAAAAAACGTGAATCCAAGCCGTGAAGAACACTTATATTCCTATTTGGGTATTCACTGGAGTGTCGTCACAAGTTTTTGATATATTAAAAGATAATACACTATATGATATTTCCTTTTTTTGAGGTTGTATCATCGTGGGAAAGCATTGAAAGGATTGAAAGGACTTTAATTTTGGACTTTTCTTTATATTGGTATTTTTTATGTATAAAAAGGAAATGATGATTTATTGTCTAGCCACTTTATGTGCGGTTTAATAGGATTGATTGCACAAACACTGTTTCGAAATAATATTTTGACATATTATTTTGGCATTTTTTATATCAATGTCTAGTTTAGATCTTTGAAAAAAGAATATATATTTACAAATAAATATGTAACTTGTATCTTTGCCCAAAACTTTTAAATAGGGATGCACCGATACCATTTTTTTAACCACTTGCCCTCCAGAAGATTTACCCCCCTACCTGATCAGGTCAGTTTTTTGCGATACATTGCTGTATTACTTTAACTGACAATTGCACAGTCATGCAATACTGTACATAAATAAAATTTATGTTCTTTTTTTTCCCACAAATAGAGTTTTCTTTCGGTGATATTTGATCACCTCTGTGTATTTTATTTTTTGCGCTATAAACAAAAAAAGACTGACATTTTTTAAATAAAATACAATATTTTTGACATTTTGATATAAAACATATCTAATAAAAAATGTAAAAAATGTAATTTCATTATAAATTTAGGCCACAATGTATTCTGCTACATGTCTTTGCTAAAAATCAAATCCCATTTAATTGGTTTACGTGAAAGTTATAGCATCTACACATGGCGGTATATATACTGGAATTTTTATTTTTATTTTTTTTTTATACTAGTATTGGTGGTGATCAGCAACTTATAGCGGGACTGTGGGAGTGCAGTGGGTAATCTGACACTGGGAGGGAACTGACTGCCACTGACATCTCCAGTGACACTAATACAGTGATCAGTGCTAATAAAAAGCACTAACACTGTACTAATGCCACTGGGCAGGAAGGGGTTAACATCTGGGGCGATCAAAGGGTTAAATGTGTGCTAGGGAGTGATTTTATTGTGTATTGTGTTGTGTTTTACTAAGGAGACCTGCCTCTTTTTATATCTCTACTGTGCAGAGAGAGAGAGAAAGCAGCACGTGCATGCTGACAGGAGCTATTCCCTCAGCTACTCCAAGCAATCCTTGACCCTCTGTTAGCTCCAGTACTATGTTGTTTACACACAGGTCTCTCCCCTCTCAGCTTTGCTGATGATCACCGAGTCCCAGCCAAAAATTGGCAGCCGGGACCCAGTGACTGAAATTCTCAGGAGCCATTAGCAGCGTGAGTAGGGAGGCACACACGCGCCCTCTACCCGGAAATACAAAATCACGTATATTTAGGGAATATTCAGGGAAGCCGCCCTGTAGCAGTACATCTGCTATGGGGCTCAGGTAAGTGGTTAACACCAAGTACAAGTACCAAGAGTTTTCTAAAAGTGCCCACCGATACCAATTAACAATACCTATTGCCTGGGAAGAGTAGGTAGAAGGGTGGTTTGGGAGGTGGGGAAGGAAGTTAGGGAATTGGAGTGTTAAACTGGGGTGGTAGAGGACTAAGAATTATTGGCACCCATGCGTGTCTGATAAAGGAAAAACATGCGATTTTGCACATGTTGCCGCACTACGCTTGGTGTGAACAATCCCTGAAATGAACTGTGAGGCAAAGTTGTCTGTAGGTTGTAAAACCTACCTTCCTCCCAAATCCATTCTCTTAGCACAAATCCCCCCATCCCCCCTCCTAGTACAACGTCACCCCTAAATCCCCCCTCCTAGCAACCCCCCCCAAATCCCCCCTCCTAGCACCCCTCCAATATCCCATCTTCCTAACACATATTCTGTCCCTACAGTAGTGACAACAGCAGGGAGGAGGAGAGAGCCAGGAGGGGGTATGGGATGTGCTCTCCCTCCCCCACCTACTCCAAGTGATCCTGGATCCTCTGTTAGCTCCTGTGCTATGTGAGGCAGAGAGCCCTGTAAAGTCCTGTGTACAGAAGATGCAGAGAGCTCACCTTCTCCTCCCTCACTCTCTGCTCCTCTCTGTACTCTTGCCAGCAAGTCCTTCATTGGTAGGATGCAGTCACGCGGCCAGCTCAGTTTTCTGTTTTGCCGGTAAGAGTACAGAGAGGAGCAGAGAGCGAGGGAAGTGCAGGCTGAGCTCTCTGCATCTTCTGTACACAGGACTTTACAGTGCTCTCTGCCTCACATAGCACAGGAGCTAACAGAGGATTGAGAATTGCTCATATGAATAGACAACTATTGCCAGCATTCTTTTTTTTTTACATTTCAGCTGTCAACAGGGGAATACTACTGTCAGCTGAAATGTCATCGGTTGTTGAGGACATGGCGACGGGGACGTGGCAACCCCAGCTGTCAGTGGGGGAATCCCACTGACAGCTGAATGAACTGAACCTGAAGGTATCAGTTTTTAGTATTGGAGCATTTGCATGAGTACCAATAATTGTGCAACTGCTTAGTATCGGCAACGATACTTGTATACTGGTATGGTGCAATCAGAGGCGGACTGACGCCTCATGGGGCCCCCGGGCAATAGGGGATCATGGGGCCCCTGTGTCTTTGCCCACACTTAAACAACACCCAAAAAGCCTATGAAATGTACCAGGGGCATCTCATGGGGCCCCCTGCTGACCCTGGGCCCTCGAGTTCCCAAATGGTCAGTCCACCCCTGGGTGCAATCCTACTTTTAAATCTAGTTTTGGATAGAATGCAAAAGTTTAGAATTCCTATCTGAATTTACTCCTACCCAGGGCTCTGTTAGGGAGATTTCCCCTTTCTTTCTGTTTTGGAGGCAACATGTTACCAGACAGGAAGATGGGGAAGTATGAACCAGGGGGAAAAAACAATAAAATGCTGACGTATTAAAACCTACTCCTGAATAACATGATAAACATTCTGTCTGCATTGCTGTTTGAGACATTTCTTCCTCACTTTCTGCCCTGTGGACAACTTGTGAAGTTGAGGAATTTTACCAATTTAGACTACAATGGCAGTGAAACTTAACAGGAGTTATAATCCTTCACAAATCTATTCAAAATTAAAAAAAAGATTTGAGTACAGACAAACTTTAGCATGAACCATATACTACAAATATAGCATTAAAATAGACATGGGCACACTTTTTTAACCTTGTAATTAGGACTAGTTCCCCCCCCCCAAATTATAAATAAAAACATATATCCAAATGGTCCTGTCTTTCCTGTTCCAAGCCCTTCTCTGCCCATAAACTTTCCTATATAGGGGCAACAGAATGAATGAACCACATACTGGTTCATAGAGCCCAGTTTTCTAAAAGAGAACGCACAAGAACAATAGGAAATTGTTATGAAGACTACAGTTTACACATGCAGATGTTCCCACCCCCAGCAAATGGAACCTATCATATGAATTAATACACTGCACACTCTTGTTAATTGTATACATTGTGGTACCTGTTTGCAGTGGCCATTCAGAGAAGGCCACTACAAGTGTACAGTAATAAAACCAATAACACTGTTCAACAGGTAAAAAGTTTTGGGCATAAAATCAGCTAATCTTACATAATTTTGGGGTGCTGAAAACGAAAATGACCCTCAAAAATGTTGATTGGCTCTAGTTTCCATGATATATTCACCCATCTAATGACGTAAGCCATTCAAAATTATGATGCAACTTCAGCTGCATATTGCGCAATTGATACTGGTGACCAATAGAAAATTGCATGTATACTGAGATGATGCAATATTAGCCTTTAATTGCATCACTTCACTGCATAAAAGCTGAAGTATCTGTAGCTGATTGTAGTTCGACAGCGTCTTTACATTTCGTTTTATGCTTATATAGGCTACTCAGTAATGCCTCGAACTTGTGTGAATAAAGCAGATAATTTCTGCTATATCTGCGCTGAAATAACTTTTATCTCACAAAAAAGGAGGATAACAGGAATGATTAAGAAAGCCTACAGCTTTTATTTTGGCTGCAAGATAGGAGACCAGGACAAGAGCTGGGCACCACATATATGCTGCAATTCTTGTGGGACGGCACTGGAGCAATGGTTGAATGGAAAAAAGGCATCTATGCCTTTCGCTGTGCCAATGATTTGGAGAGAGCCAACAGATCATGTTAGTAATTGTTACTTTTGTATGGTGCCTCCAATTGTAAAAGGGCTAAATAAGAAGAAAAAGTTATCTGTGCACTATCCAAATATTCCATCGGCAATACGTCCAGTTCCTCATGGAGAGGGGCTATCAATTCCTAAAGCACCAGAATCCTTCGTGGTTGAGTCAAGTGAGGAAGAACCTGAAGTGTGTAGTCACGTGCAGTTGTAAGAGATAGCCCTTTCCTCGAATACAAGAGAAAAGCCAAGAGAAGCAAAACCGACACAAACTGAAGACAAAACTAGTGAGAATCCTAAGTATTAAAATGATTCAACTTAGCTTATGGCTATAATTTTTCTTGGTAATCCTATGCAATATATTATGCCATTTAGGCTTTGTTATGTAGTCAATATCACTTGCTTTATATTTGTGGAAAGACATCTATCTATATAATTATTGTGCATTATGTAGTCATTACGCCTATAGTAGAAAACTTTCCGTTTACAGAAAAACTAGAGCCAATTGACACATTTCATTGTTATATTTGAACTCAGAATGTGAAATTCATTAAGAAATGGATCCTTTTGTTTCCAAAACTGGCAAAAAATAAAAATTTGTTGAACAGTGTAATAAATGAAATGCCACTTCCAAATATTTTGTGTGTCATTGAGTCCAATCTTTCTTTAAAAAGAAGATCCTAATAATAGTAGTTAAAGTTATACAGGTGTCAGAAAAAATATATATAAAAGCTAAATAGTGCCAAACTCAACAACTGCTGATTAAGGTAAGAAAAGAACATTTGTCATAGAAAAGAGCAGCTCCCAAGAAAACATATGCTGTATTCTTGAAAGAAATAAAACTGTGTAAGTATAGGCAATTATCATTAGCACATACAATCAAGTATGTGCACTTGTCATGACAATGCATGGGCTATTGCAACCATTAACTATAGATTCTTTGCTTTTAGTGGCTTTTAAACATGTGCCTTTGTTAAAATTAGAGCATACTTGACGATGGAGTATTTCTAACCCATCTATTCAAGTGCATGTACAGTTGATGGACTGATTAATATAAGATAGCCCTAAAACATACAATTTTGATTCTAGGTACTTTGCCACTTAGATGGTGTACACACAAACACTGGAGCTGGTACTGTTCAGTAAACTACAACTAGCGCAGCAGAGTGGTAGATTGTGTTAGCCATTGACTAAGTTTGGATTAAGGATGATACCATTTAATGCCTAGAAAGCTTGAATTACAATCTATTTATTATCTAATAAATGGTATCACCCTAAATCCACATTTGTAAGTGAATGGCCCTATATACACTGTCAAAGCTAAGCCAATCTCTGTAACCGTGTTGTGAGTCTGTAGTAAATCTTCACGTATGTTTGGCCTACTTTGTGGGCCCTTTGATGCAACAGTGAATTTGCATAGTAAGCAGTAAATCATGCCCGTTGACTAATCAAAGCCAGCCATAGATGCATCAAAATTTAGCCGGTTCAGCAGGAACCAGCCACATTTCCAACTGATCCATCTATGGGCAGACTGGTTATACTATTGCCGCCAGCTGTTATCATTTTATTCTGCTGGGGGGGAAAGCTCCCTGGGTGCTCTACCAGCAGAACACAATATTACTGCGGGAGGTATTGAAGGAAAGAAAATCACTCAATTCCCCCATCAACACTGACTGTGTTGATGGGGGAATTGAGTGATTTTCTTTCCTTCAACCCTGGCTGAAGAAAAGAAAATTGCATTATATGTGGTTAGCCTAAGAGAGGCCATAGATGGAGCCAACTTTTTTCCTGCAAAAATAGTTTGATTCCCCAATCAAAGCACAGTCAGTGTTGATATGGGAATCCCTCCCACCGAGCCCAGCAGAAGATAGAGATTACTGCTAGTGGCTATAATAGCTGCTAGCAATAATAACATGTGAAATCCGGCAGGCTGGTTGTACCCTTGGGTACATTCAGCCTGCCCATACATGGTTCGAATCTAGGCCGGTTCATGCTGAACCGCCTGAGATCTGAATCGTCTATGGCCGGCTTAAGTCAATCATTTATTCATAAGAAACATTATGATGCACATATTTCTTCTAGGTGCGCAGGTCATTTTCACATAACTTCCATCCAACATCTCTATACCTATACCTGGCCCATGATGAAGAGTATTTGGATTGTTATCATACTTATAAGAGCACATAAAAATGATCATACATAATACACTTGTATTCTTTATTTGTGGTTAGAAGTAGAAGCCCACATGCAGGCTTTGCTAGGTTTAAAAAAAAAGATGTTAGCTGGAATACCGGCTGATATTCCCTAAATATATTCACAAGAGATTTCAAATGCATAAGAACATCTACTGTTTAAATGAAATGCCTTGGCAGAACTGCAGTTGGAGTCAAATTATTCAAGCACAAGGGAAGCTAAAGAACAACAAACAATCAGAAAGCCTTTTTTTTACCTGACATGCACTTCTGCCATTCTTGTGCTTAGAACATTCAAGCCCCATGCATGGGGGAATATTGTGCAAAGTGCAAAAGTGCTTATGTAATGCAATGTATGGAGGCAATATATTATTGTATCTTTTTAGGAGCCCTTTTCACCGTGGACCTTCTTTCTTTC
Organism: Staurois parvus; assembly: GCF_062004578.1. Taxonomy (NCBI): domain Eukaryota; kingdom Metazoa; phylum Chordata; class Amphibia; order Anura; family Ranidae; genus Staurois; species Staurois parvus. The sequence continues at coordinate 19,816,971 of NW_028317949.1, read as the reverse complement.
AAATATAAAGCCAGCATATTTTAGAGTACATAAAACCAGCAGACTTTACCACAATGAAGCTTTTATTCTACTTTCCCAGCATCACTTATCCATGCAGCAACCTACTTCAAACAGTACTATATATTTTTTCACAGTGGTTGCCAAGGTTTACAACAGTTTACCTCCAAAATTACAATATCAAAGAATATGTCAATCTAATCACTGAAATCTAATATAAGCTTTAGCATGCCAATGTGGATTCAAAAGTAATTTTCAAGATTTTTCAAGTTGCTTTATTTCAGCTGATGATCCTGCTAGGTGCTTTATGACAATGTTTTGTCCCTGTTTCCTAACTGTGCTTGTCATCTTGTGACATAGATTTCCAATAGAGACTACAATTGATTGTTTCAGCACACAGGTATGGCCCACTGTTATCACTTACAAAAAAATGCCATATAGCCATCGCCGAAAGTCATGCAAGTGGCTGCATAAAAGCAGTAGGAGATCAGTATTAGTGGAATGCAAAGGATAACCAAGCAGAAGACAAGCATTTTTTTAAAATATTGTAATATTTTCATTGGCTAGCCCCTGCCATTACTCCTCCACATCTCCCAAAGGGTGATGGCTCTTTTCGTCTTATATATAAGTATGATGATGGTTCCACGTGGAAGCCCCATTCTGTCTTAATACTTTCTACTTCTGTACTTTTTTACTGCTTATTACAGGATACATACACAGTTTACTTCTCTGTACACCAAGCATTTTCATTCTCTCTGTATACTGTTCCCTGTTTTTATGAAAATTGCTCAATAAAACCTAATGAACAAGGAAAAAATATTGTAATATAAAAAAAATGGCAGTTGTTTATTATACATAGTGCTTAACCTCTAAGTGACCACGTAATGCAATGGCAGGGAGATGTGCACATAATCATCCACAGTGGCCAAGATTCTGAGTGCTGAGAGTCACTGTGAGATTCCAGCAAAGTGACTGAGCAGTCACAGACAGCAACCTCTTTCTGTTTATGATTGGGAGCCAGTGGGATGGGCTCCTGATCATGTGACCACTTTGACAGTCAATCACAGTGATCATGAGATCAGGAAGTCTTCCCTGCCTCCTGGTGTTAAGACCCAGTTAAAGGGCTATCAGGTGGGGGGTAGGGGGTCAAGCAAACTACATTTTGTTCAGTTAGGATTTATATACTTTAACCCAATACATGACTAGTTATGGTAGAAAATGTTCAATATGAAATGTTTTCATATTTTATGGAGTCCTTTTGTTAGACAAATATGGAGTAACTGTGAAGAAGGTATTGTGCAGCCTATGCAAATGATTTTTGTGAGAAAAAGAAAAACACCTACTGCACAGCCTATAAATCAGCTCCATTAAAATCTATCTCTGTCATTTTTTATAATATTTGTAAAAGACCATTAACCTAATGATACATGTGATAATGCTCTGTCTAAATATACTGTAAGTTCATCCAAAAATTAAAGCTTTCATTAACAACTTGCTTTAGACAGTCTGCATAAATATAATTACAGGTAAAACTAGGTTAAGAAGCTAGACTGATCTTCAGAGTCCAGGAATTTGGAGCATCGTCGTAAGAACAAAGAATGTTTTGTCATTAGCAAGATTCCGAGTACATCATTTGATTACTGATTCACTTGCATCTGCATAAATAGATCCTGAAAATCTGTACTCTTGAGGGCCCAAGTTCTGACTTTAGATAACACTGCACTAATACGCCTTGAAAATTTCATGTCTCCCTCTAAAAATAATTCATCAAACTCCTATTCAAATCAGTGGGAGGTTTGGCTGGAATTAGCACATTAACACTTCGAAGAGTTTGCTGGATAAGTTTTATTGCTATAAATGGCAGACTCTGCATGGTGTTGTTTTGAAAACGACACTGTTGTGACTGCCTATTAATTGGTTTTAGATGATTAACTCTGCTTGCTTGGAGCCAGATGAGCTTTACTTCTTAGCATCGACTTCAATTTTTGTCACTGGCTCACTAAAATAAGACAAGATCTAATGTTTCAAGATTATCCCCTTAAATGTTACTAACGTGTGGGCAAAATCTAAAGAGGAAAAAAAGACACTATGGCATTAACATTTATGCTATTAAAGTCAATGGTGATGAACTTGAGAAGTTTGTAGACTACAGGTTGCAATCAATATGTGTCCACGTGAGGGAGCTCTGTCCTTTGTGAAAGGCTCAGTCTCTGATTGAGCCTGCAAGCTTGTCAGATGGCATTTCACGTATCAAAGATTAAATATGACACGTGGTTATGTAAATAATCAGTGGGTTGAAATTAAATAAGAATCTACTTTCATTGAAACAAAGGGTCCCTTGCTGCATTAGGGATGATGGGGTGATAAGAATAGAAATCCTTTTAGTGTATCACTGGGGTTTAGGAAGTGTTTCTGTATGGACCTATATTTAAAAAATCATTAAACAAGTCAACTGGAATCAAAGAAAGAAGCACAATGTAAAATATTTACAGAGACCTAATACCCTTTATCAAGCTCACATTTTAGCTTTAGGAAACCAAGACATTTTTTACACTAGAGAGCTAATATAAAGTGCTATAAGGGTTTAGTACCAGAAAACTACAGCATTGCACAGGTCAACAATTCCCTGATATGTCTACTCTTGAGCCATACTTTGATCCATAACATAAAAAATACAGTTGCTGAGTAGAAATAAAAAATAATAACAGAAAAGAAGAAGGATTGAATACCACGCAGTGGTTACTAAAGAAGATTATTTTATAACCATGCATAAAGAATATGCTCCTAAAATCTGAATACATTAATCAGCAAAAATAAACGAAAACAAAAAACTACTTTGAACAGTTGTGCTATTCCCCGGTCCCTAATGAATTTTGGTACACTTTAAAGGTGTGTAGACATATTATTTTATTTTCTACTCCATAAGGCACATCTCTCTGCCAGAAACTACTTTATGGCCTGAGGTATTTTTCAGCAACAGAATAGATTTTCTGTTAAGAAGCTAATTTGTTTTGGAACACACTGTAATCTGTTTAGGTGGTTCTTTCAGTCTTTCTTTCATGTTCCTTCTAGAAGAAATCTGTTTGCTGGACAAAATGAAGTGTCACACTTTTTTTATGCACATGCAGATACGTGGATAGATAGATAGATAGATAGATATATAGATAGATAGATAGAAGATAGATAGATAGAAGATAGATAGATAGAAAATAGATAGATAGATAGATAGATAGATAGATAGATAGATAATAGATAGATAGATAGATAGATAGAAGATAGAAGATAGATAGATAGATAGATAGATAGATAGATAGATAGATAGATAGATAGATAGATAGATAGAGATGTTTATTTTATTAATTAAATTTCTTAATGGTGTCTGTGTTTTTATGTAGCATTCAGCTTTTTTTTTGAATGGGTAACAAGGGGTACAATGTGCCGCTTAATTGTATACATAGGGGGAGGAATGGATATTTGCTGGGCTCTTTATTTTAAAGGAACCTTCCAGAGGTTCTGGTAGGTTTAGTACTGGTACTGCAAGATGCCTTATGATAACCCGGCAAAGCTAAACTGGTCTAGAGGATCATTTATTAGTTCATTACTGTAGAGTGCACTGAAGTAATATTTTCCTAACCCTTAGTCATCCAACAGAATTCAACAGGGGTCTTTTATTGCCTTTTGTGACCTTAAAAGCAGAACCCCCCTATTGGGTCCCACTAGGAGACCAGAGATTACCCAGGGGACTAAGCACATGAATTTCCTTGTTTTGTGGGCTTTCAGTTTGAAGGGGATGCTGCATAATCTGCTTTTTCACTAACTAGTGAACCAATAAGTTCTTTACAGATCGAATTGTGTAAATTATAGATGTTCCATTCATCACTCATTTCTAAACTAGAACATCTAGTGTGGGAGAACTGATGTTTCTTTCTAGGTAAGATAGGTAGTTAAAGAAAAGAAAGTTGAAGCAGTATTAAACTCAAAACAAAATTGTATATATCTCAGATTACCAACCCTTAAATGTCGTGGCTGCATCAGTTTTTGTTTTTAGCCTTTTTTTCCATTTATTTTCATCTGGTGATCTAGTAAAAAAGCTTTCTCTCTCAGGGTGGCCCCCACTCCATGGAGGAGCAATGGGGGCATCTTTGGACAGCAGCACTTTCATTCTTAAGAGAGGGTAGAGTTAGATGCAATTAGCACCTAAGCAACAATTGTTTTTTTTCCTTCTGGGATAAAGGCTTTAATAAATGAATAAAAACTGTCAAGCTGAAATATAATATTTTTAGGGGGTTTAATACCATTTTAGGTTGAAATGAACATGGACAGTTAAAAAAAGCACAAACATTTTTAGTTGAAGCCTGGGCTTCTGAATATGGATTTTAGTGAATTTAGGTCATGCAAGGAAATAAGTAAACAATAAGGGTTGAATTCATGCCAGCAGCATTAAATACAGGACATTTTATAGTCTATTTCTAATGTGCCCGTATGCTTACTTACTGTTCCTGCAAGACAAATTACCTGTCTCTTTTGGTAGTGCTGTTGGATTAACTGTAGACAGAGAGGCAAGGCTTTCTATGTCTGTATCTCTGTACATATCATTAGGAGCCAGAAACAAGGCTATGAGTTATCTTACTGCATTTCCAATGTGTAGCTAAGTTAAACAGCATTTTACTCAACATGAATATAATTGCAACTTTCATCTCTGGCATTTGGAGGACCTTTTAGTGAACCAATTCGAGATTTATTTTTGTATGAAGTTGTGATGTGAGTTTTTAATACCTCAAACATTTTTTCAAAGAGATACGTCCTTATAATAAACTGGTAGCAAAACATACCTGTTTTCAAAGGGAAGCAGAATGCAACAAATCAAACATAGGCTACTCTTTATTCTTTATGATTCTTATTGTATTGTGATACTTCATATCACGGTACATTATGTTTGCGATGTTCTCATATTATTTTGCTATGTGCATTTTGTCGCATGTGACTTGTTAACCCGTAGAGCCAGTATCTCATACTATAATAAAAAAAGCATGTATATACTAGTGCAGCATAACTAATTCCAACATAAAACCTGGGTCATTTTAGTAGAGGGGCAAAAGGATACTGCCACTGTGCCCATTAGCTAAATTAGTCCATTAACTAATGGAACCTGCAATTTGGAGACCTAAAATAGTTCATACCTTATCCCCCTTGGAACAATTATACTTAGTTTAAAGTAAACCTGTAAGCTTGTTTTACTCTTGTCTTGTAAAGGAGCATAGGGAGAAACAGCATGCACCTCCTTTAAACTCAAGTATTTTCTATCTACCACAGCTTCCTAGGTTGATATAGCTGAACCACCTCCTTCCACCATCACACCCTTCTATTCATCCGTGAGTCTACAAATAGCATTTGGCAGGAGAAATGCCAAATATCAACCCTGGAAGTTGCAATAGATATTTGCATAAGAGAGAACCTTGATTATGGGGATAACCAAGTGTTCTCAAGATGACGTAGGCGTGATATTTAGATATGCCTGCATTCTGGAGCTGGGTCACATTTTATATTTCAATATTTTTTATTGAGAAACAAGCATATTAAAGCATAAAACGAGATGGCAAACAAAAAAAAAAGGCCCACCCGCATGGTGGAACAAGATATAGAATCAGAATTATAACACTTATAGGTACGTAAAAAGATTATCAGACAATAGCATTACAATTCACACAAAAAGTGTCATAGCCATCAGGACGTACAGGTTTCATAAATCAATAAACAAAAATTAAACCAAAATGAACCAAAAGTGCCAGAGAAAAAAAAAATTTCAACGAATAAAGTAGAAAAAGAGAGGAAGAGAGAGACGAAAAGGAAATTACTCCCAAGTGAAAGAAAGAAAATAAGAGGGGGGGGGGGGTCAGCTGCCAGACACTCACGATACAGTCTGGGTCACATTTTAAAGTGAGTAGAGTCCACAGGGGGAGAGGACGATCTAGTAGTTCATTCTAAGTATTGATAACCATAGGTAAACAGAAAGAGATGTAAAGTTAACTGCAAACATAAATCAGGGACTAAAATTTAGGGAGCATTATCTAAGTGAACTTTATTGATCAAATTAAAAATGGTTCATATAGAGACCTTGAAGACAACAACAAATGCTGATGTGCCCTCCCCTCCCAGGGGATTTACCTGATTAGAAGAACACAGACAGTGCACGTTTTTAAAGTGCAATGCAGAGAAAATGCTGCAAACGATACAATACATATACAATACATGTCCTATGCCCTGACACTTACCATTGTTCAATGGAGGTTGTCATACACAAATTAGGACAGCAACATCCTTTGAGGGCTAAAACTGCACAAATCATCATCTACGTGCCCATCAACATGCACTGCAAAGCTGGCCTTAGGCATATGTACATGACAACTATTCCAAAAGCCTGTTTTGTTTCTGAACTCCAACAATTTTTTTTTCCTTTGAATAAAAATTTTTTGCATCCCGATTAGCATTAAAATTGTACATAGTCTTTGATTTTCTGAATAAGTAAGATATAAATGCTCTGTAAAGTGTGTAATTTAGACATCAAACTATATTTACAATCCTAAAAGTAAAAACTGCACTTTTTTTGTAAGATTCCTATAAATGATCACATCCGTCAATCAAGATGAATGAAATGCTAGTAGTTAGCAGCATCCTCGTGAAAAATATCATTAAAATCTAGCCTGTCAGTGACTTCTGACAACCTGAACTGCCAGTCATGTTCAGTTCCACTACGCAAGCAAAATAACTGTCATCTTCACTTTGTTCTTTTTTAATGGTCTTTACCAGCAAAATGAACAAAAAAACAAGGTACTGCCATAGTGTACTGGATTTACATAGCTATTTTTGTGGATAATATTACACCTTTTTCTGCATAAGTCTAAAGCACAGAGTATGAAGTGATCTGCATGTAAGACATCTTCTGAAGCTTAATCAATATACCCTATACAGTAGCTATAATCAATGAGACATTTCACAGTATGCAATTCTCAGGAGATGCAGCAATATACGATGAATTGTAGAATAGAGTATAATGAAGTTCTGCAGTTTTTTAATTAGATCTAAATCCAACCACTAAAAAATCATATCTAAGGTTTTCCATGTTCATTTCATTTTGAAAGAACATTTCAAAAGTGTAAAAGTCCTTTCCAACTTTGCAGCTTTCAGAAATCTCATCAAACTTTCCTTTAGCCCTTTCTGTCCACAAAGGTACAAAGTTTTTTAGATGGTCTGACTACTGAGATAGTGTGGTTCACAAGGACCCCCTCCACTGCTGTCCGACCACGCTGTTTTCATGGAGATGAATAGTTAATGAGTTTGGATCAACAGAGATGAGGCATAAAGGAAAAGGACCCATGCCAGCCAGACTGCCAAGATACAGAGCACTGTGTATTGTGGGGAACTCGTCTGTTTACTCTGTCAGTCAGTGTCAGTGCTTTCTTTACCCCCAGTAACTCATACAAAGGATACTATTCCAAACTCTGATCCTCTGATCAGTGCTGTCAAATGTAAGATATCCTTCACACATGTGTTAGGTCCAAACTCACATCCACAGGAATCAAACAGATGCAGTTGCTGGAGCCTATTTCTAGCTGCTGGGCCAGGACAGAGTTAAAGGGACTGTTGCAGACAAAGCTACAGTTTCTGAATTTAAATCTGTGAAATGAAAGTGGTTCTAAAGTCAAAACATTTTTTACCTTGATGCATTCTATGCATTAAGGTAAAAAACATTCCACTACCTGTCCTAGCACCCCCTGTCCCTAAACACTTTCCTGGCTCCACTCCCTGATCCAGTGATGTCCTGGCTGCAGCACTGCTCCTCCACTTGTTAACCACTTGACCTCCAGAGGATTTACCCCCCTTAATGACCAGGCCTCTTTTTGCTACTCTGCGCTGCACTAATTCAACTGATAAATGCGCGGTCATGCAATGCTACACCCAAACGAAATTTACGTCCTTTTTTCACACAAATAGAGCTTTCTTTTGGTGGTGTTTGATCACCTGTGCGCTTTTTATTTTTCACGCTATAAACAAAAAAAGGCCAAAAATTTTGAAGAAAAATGATATTTTTTACTTTCAGCTATAAAAAATATATAGTAAACTCAAAGTTGGTTATAAATTTAGGCCGAAATGTATTCTGCTCCATGTTTTTGGTAAAAAAAATCCCAATAAGTGTATATTGATTGCTTTGTGTGAAAGTTATAGCGTCTACAAACTATGGTATAGACACTGCAATTTACGCAATTTGTTTGCTATACAGCGCTGCGCTAGTTTAACGGACAATTGCGCGGTCATGCAATACGGTACATAAATGAAATTTACGTCCTTTTTTCCCACAAATTGAGCTTTCTTTCAGTGGTATTTGATCGCCTGTGCGGTTTTTATTTTTTGCGCTATTAAAAAAAAAGGTACTCAGATTTTAATTTTTTTTTTATACTAATAATGGTGGCGATCAGTGACTTATGGCGGCGATCAGCGATTTATGGCGAGACTGTGGCGGACATTCTGACATTGGGCGGTATTGACTTGGGGTCACTGACACCCCCAGTGACACCAATACAGTGATCAGTGCAAAAAAAAAACACTGACACTGTACTAATGGCACTGGGGAGGAAGGGGTTAAGTTTATTATTCAGGGAAAGGGTTAACTGTGTGAGGGGAGTGTTTTACTAGGGGGCGGGGGTGTGTACTGCACAGGACACCGCTGATCGGGAGAGAGAAACTCTTCTGTCCCGATCAGCGTGTCCTGAAGCTGTCAGGGAACTGACAGAAAGCACAGCTACTGCAGCTGTGCTCTCTGTCAGCGATTACCGCCGATCGCCGGGACATAGCCGGTAACGACCGGCTGTGACCCGGCGACTGACATCCGCGGCTGTGATCGGCGGGACAGGTAGGGCAGCGGCGCGCCTCACGCACGCCCCCTACTTGTTTTAAAAACACACGTTTTAAAACGTGGTTTTTCCCAGCCATGCCGCCCTGCCGCCATATTTATACAGTGGCTGGGCGGCATGTGGTTAAACAGTCAAGATGCAGAACAGCTGCACTCCATTGATTCTCAGTAAAAAGCAAATCTTTATTGTATATCTTTTAAAAATAGCTGAAGAAACACAAGGATAAAGAGCAGACAGGGTTGACTCATTTTAAGCTACTTAGAGTGCTTACTCATAGTCTGTTAGGTCACCTGCTTGGACCACCTGATATACCAACCACCAGTAGACCGCTCTGGTGAAAACCATAAAACTCTCCCGTGAGAATGCATAGAACTTCTTTGTAACAAAATAATAAAAAACTTCTCTAAAAAATGCTCCTTCAATTCATGGTCTCAGAGGAGACACAGGTTGCTGCTGTCAGTAAAATTCCTGTGAAGAGGAAGTGAAGGTGTGGCTTACCAGTGCTGGGTGTGTCTATAAACGCACACAGCCCGGATTGAGAGTGCACTGACACGGGTGAACCCTTACTATATGTCTAGCTGAGGGGGCACCCAGTAGATCATTGCACAGAGCAGGTAAATATACCATCTTTTTTTGTTTAAAAGGATAAATTCACCTTTAGGAACATGATTCTCCCATTTTCCCACTCCTGCAGCCATTACCTGCCCGCTGGCTCTAGCAACAGCAGTCTTCTTCCTACACTTGTCAATGTTTAAAAAAAAAAAAAAAAAGCCTGTCTGGCAGTGCTATTCATTCACAGAGTTCTGTGAATAGGAAACCACAAATACTGACAGCTTTTGAGGCTGTCAGCTTGTAATTTTCAATGAATTACCATGGCACTGTTGAATGCTGTGACAGTTCATTGTCTCTTCATGTCAGTGTATCTGCCTCCCCCTACAAGCTACAAACAAACAGACACACTGACAAGTCTGCAGGAGCCCTGCATGACACCCTGCTGATCGTGGGTGCAATGCTTTATAGGCTCCAAGTAAAAATCCAATAATAAACACATATTTTTTTACCTGCAAAAAGATGTGCATTTTTTTTAAAAAGGTGAACTTTTTCTTTACAGCAAAAAAAAATCCCTTAGTATCATTTTAATGCCCCAGCAGCATCCTGGTGGGACAAGTGTGAGTGATGTCTTACATTTGACCGTATTATATTCACAGAATCAGAAAGTCTAGAATAGTACAGTAATCCTTTGAACTTAATTTTTAATTAGGGGTAAAGGAAGGCCAACAGTCTGATGTGTGACTAATTTTACATCATATGGTGGCTGTTCTTGATGGGGTCTAATGCTGATGCCCTTTTTTGGCTTGTGTGGGTCTCTTTATTAAAGCTTTGCTTGCTCTAACAAGAACGCCCATAAATAGGGCTGCTAGCAGGAAAGGAGCTGACAGGCAGTAATGGGAGAGAAAGAGAATGGACTTTTTTCAGAAAAACAAAACATTTCTTTCCACAAGCAACAAAAGTAATTCTACATTTATCAATATACCAGTAGTTAAGATTAAATTGCTCATGTCATCCTGCCAATGATCGTTCTTGTTCAGACGCTTCTTGTTATTGTGTGAAAACACTTTGTCCCTGCCTCCGAACCAGGGGTGGACTGACAACTCATGGGGCACCCGGGCAATAGGGGATCATGGGGCCCCTGTGTCCTTGCCCACACTCAAAAAGCCTATAAAAAAAGGTACCATGGGGTCCCCTACTGACCCCGGGCCCTCAAATGGTCAGTCTGCCCCTGCCCCGAACTGCTCTTCTACATTGTCACCCTGTAACACATGCTCCTGAAGTAGACTACAAGCAGATGCATCAATGCACATTGCACAGACATGTTTCTCTGTTGTCACAAACAGAAAGGTGGCCCTGAGCAGTGCATGTAGACAGAAAGTTGTTGCAAAGAGGCTGGAGGTCAACAGCCCTGAGATGCAACAAGGGATAATAAGAAAAGTGGAAAACAGTATTATATTAATGAGAAGTGGAAACTGTTTAAAATGCACAGTGCTTTAGCAATTCCATTAGGATTTAGATCTACTAAGGTGCTGAATGCAACCATTTGTTTTCCATTTTCAGCTAAATGTGGAAATCAATGGGCTATGTCACCTTCCTAAGAGCTACAGAAACCAAGATGCATTATAGTTATACAGTCTTCACCGAAGTGCCATTTGGTTTACTTAATGAACCTCACATCAGAGGTCTGTGCATGGCTGGAGATTCATTAAAGTCCCACTCCATCTTTTCATCCATAGAAGTCCACAACCTATAGTCTGTGTATTAGCAATTGCATAGTTGTCAACATTTTAAAATCATTATTATTATTATTATTATACAGGATTTATATAGTGCCAACAGTTTTCTCAGTGCTTTACAAAATAAAGGGAGACAATACAGCAACAATACAGTTCAATACAAGAGGGTTAGGAGGGCCCTGCTCCTTGGAGCTTACAATCTAAGAGATTTCCAGGGACACTTCTTTTGCTGTGCATCCAGCAAGTCATTGGGGTTTATTTACTAAAGCTGGAGAGTGCAAAATCAGACTCACTTTTGCATCGAAACCAATCAGCTTCTAACCTCAGCTAGTTCAGTTAAGCTTTGGCAATAATCCTCAAAGCTGATTGGCTTCGATGCAGAAGTGAGTCTGATTTTGCACTCTCCAGCTTTAGTAAATAAACCCCATTGCAGGATGTGAATGTAATTTCAATAATGCATCAGAATGGGTGTAGTTCTACAGGAAACCTATCATTAGCCGACTGTACAATTTAACTTTAAATAACAGTATATGGCAGAAGATTTCTCACAATAAGGAAAGAAACAAAGCCATGATGATATCGTTCATTAGTAAAATTATTCATGCGGTTGTTTGGCTAACTACAACTTTGAGTTCGAATAGTCTATTTAAAGTGCAGCAACCCAACACAGCTCTTGCAGAGAATACAATGATAAACAGCAATTACACTGCAAACACATTTGGCATAAAATATTTAGAAAACATGATTTGACACTGGCCTTTCTGCAGAGTACCGTGACACCTATTGTGGCTGCTGATGGGTTGAAGGTTTTGCAGGTGACAAAAATCCTGTGTAATAAAACTAGTTAGGATGCATTACAATGTGGGGAATTCTAAATCAAGCACAGCACTGCTGGAAACCTTTACTGGACTAATAGGCACAATCCGTGTATCCACAAAATACTTCACAATTACTGTTCCACTATGGAGAGTTTCAGACACCTAGAAACGTAAACAATCATTTTGAAAAAATAAAGCAGAGTAAGGACCGAGAGTTAAAACCAGCAACTGTTGAGGTACTAAAGATTTTGGTTAAGACTGATGTAGTGTGCAATGTGCAGTGGTCAGCACTATTGTAATGTACAACACAATATATAAAGTAGAGGGGTCAGCACAACCTAATGTAAAACACAATATATGGTGTGCAGTGGCCATCTATCATAGTGCCCATTATACTGCTAGTCGGGAGGAAAAATTCTTTGGGTTTTTGGTTAGCAGAAGGAAAAAAATGCCTGTCATCAGTGGTCAGCAGGAGGAAAAAAATGGTCAGCAGCAACAGTCAGCTAAGAAGAAAGAAATGCCCACCATCTGTGATCAATGTGAGGTGCTCCAGTTGGTGATCAGATGGAAAAAAAAATGTCTTGTTATCAGTAAGAAACAATAACTGGTGTTCCTTCTGGGGAAAGGTGGAGCTTTAGTGCTCAGTAGATATAAAGAATGAACATTGTGGCTCAATGGGGAACAAGGAGGGGGTTGTTGTGAGGTGGTAGTGGGTCACTGGTTCTCAGTGGGGAGTTAAAGTGTTACTAAACTCAAGACCCTACATTCACTAAATCCTGTCTCCCACAGTACACAGAATATGGAAATGCATTGTTTTAGTAAACTGCTAAATACCTTTTCTCATCAGCGGTTAGAGCAGTCTTTTATCAGTATCCAGCCGAGCACTGGTTAATCTTGTAGGCTGAGTTTTCATTCTCCTCTGACTATCCTATGAGGCTGCATGACCCCGATCCCTTACCTGGACAGTGCTGATTGGCCTTGTGCTGATCACATACACCCTCCGCCCCCCAAAAAAACCTCTCTAGCAATACACACCAAACAGAGCATGTGCAGACTTGCCACTGCTGCTCTGTACTATGGCAGATGGATTGGGGACAGTAAAGAAGGCGTGGATCAGAGAAGACAGAATCAAACAGATTTTTAACCTCTTAGGTTCCACAGTGAGTATACCAAGCATGCTTTAATGCATATACTGACTGATTTTACTGTTGTAGGTTTAGTAACATTTTTAAGAGGGCACTATTGCTCAGTGGGAAGCAGCGGGGGCATTAGGAGACAATGGGGGGACATGGGGGCATTGGTGCTTAGCAGTAGGAGTCAGGCGGTCATTGGTTCTCAGTGGGGGGGAGGGCATGGGGTAACTGGTGTTCAGTGGGGAAACAGGGAGAATTGGAGCTCAGTGGGAGGGGGGCAGAGGGGCACTGGTGCTCAGTGGGGAATTTGCTGCTCACTGGGGAGGACAGAGGGTAGTGGTTCTCACTGGAGGGAGGGGACATTGATACTCAGTAGGGGACTCAATAATTGGCTCATGCTGTCCTGTGCTGGGGCTCCTTCTGCTGTTTCGGCTAATATAGTTCAGGTCTGCTCAGAAATATATGCTTGGCTGCACTGACTACTGCTGCTGGGCACTGCTGGCTGAAGCAATGGAGTGACCACTCTGCAACATGAAGGTAAAGGGTAGAGTAAAGAGTCAAGATGAAGTGAGCTAAACTATTAGGAACTAAATATATATAAATAAATAAAGAACCAGCGCCACGGAAATGATATAACACAGTAAGCTGCAAAACCTAGCCTATAAACTTATAGGATATACAACACTTCAAAAAAAAAAAAAGTTGCGCTTAAATACATACAAAATTATAACAAGAAAATAAATAACAAAACAATAAAAAACAATATTATAAATCAAAATAAAATCCAGCAAAAACAAAAAAGTCCAAAAGTTCAAATAATCAATAATGTCCAAAATAATTATTCACCAAGTAAATCCACCACCAAAAATGATTAAATAGAATTCACCAGAGTAATATGCTGATTGTTGAAAAACCAGCATATAGTACTTGAATTATTCATTTCTCCCAGAATAACAAGTACTATATGCTGGTTTTTCAACAATCAGCACATTACTCTGGTGAGTTCTATTTAATCATTTTTGGTGGTGGATTTACTTGGTGATTAATTATTTTGGACATTATTGATTATTTGAACTTTTGGACTTTTTCATTTTTGCTGGATTTTATTTTGATTTATAATATTGTTTTTTATTGTTTTGTTATTTATTTTCTTGTTATACTTTTGTATGTATTTAAGCGCAACCTATTTTTTTTAAATATTAGGAACTAAAGACAGTGAATTGAGCAGATGATACAATCTGTATGAAGAGTCCTTCTGCTTCTGACTCTATCCCAAAAGCTGCCTGCTACTTTTGGTCACTAACAGCTACAGAATCTGAGGTCCAAGGCATGCTGGGCTCAGAAGCCAAAATTGGCAAATTTAAAAGTGTGGGTGGTTTACGGCCTCGGGACCTTGGACGCGTGAGATGTTCCCGGGTTCCTGGTGTTGGGGATGCTTATGTGTCAACCTGTAATCCCGGAACACAGTCTACAACACAGTCATCACGAGACAACTGAGTAAAAAGAAGGAGGTTTCCAACAAATAAAGGACAGTTGGTAGTATGCAGCTGTACTAAGGCTATATGATTAGTGACTTTAATGCTATGAGAGACCAACACTTCACATTTTAGTTGGTCCCATTACACAGCACTTAAAATGTATATTTTAAAGAAAAAACAAGTTTTAATGTTTTTTTCTTCTTTGTCTATTTATTTTTTTGCAATTATCTTGAAATTGCGTGTTAAAAATAGTAAATGCATGCATAACTATAAACCTTTGCTTTTTGAAGCTAACAGCAGGTGTAATAGTAGGACCTAGGATCCTCTATGACCTTCTAGACCAGTGATGGCGAACCTATGGCACGCAGAGCCATCTCAGTGGGCACGCCAGGAAGAAGAGCATGATGAGCGCGCATGGACCGGCCATCCAGATCTCGTCCACACTGGACCCCCATCAAACTACATTTCCCACATGTCTCTGGGGCCAGGGTGGGCGTGGACGAGAGGAAACGGCTCCAATGCGGCTCTGGCACCAGGGGTGATGTACCCGGGGATTGGCGCGGAAGAGAGGAAGAGGCTCCCACACTGCTCCCATACTGCTCCGGGGCCAGGGGCAACGTGTTCAGAGTGGATGGGAATGAGCTGCTGGGTTGGAAGCCACACCGACGCTGCCAGAGGTGAGATTAACTGCTTGCAGTGTCGCCTGTCAGTGCCCAGCAGTGTCGCCTGTCAGTGCCCAGCAGTGTCGCCCATCAGTGCTGCCCATCAGTGCCATCCATCAATGATGCCCAGCAGTGCCATCCATCAGTGCCCAGCAGTGTCGCCTGTCAGTGCTGCCCAGCAGTGCCACCTGTCAGTGCTGCCCAGCAGTGCCACATGTCAGTGCCCAGCAGTATCGCCCATCAGTGCTGCCCATCAGTGCCACCCATCAATGATGCCCAGCAGTGCCATCCATCAGTGCCCAGCAGTGTCACCCATCAGTGCCCTGCAGTGTCGCCTGTCAGTGCTGCCCAGCAGTGCCACCTGTCAGTGCTGCCCAGCAGTGCCACCTGTCAGTGCCCAGCAGTGTCGCCCATCAGTGCTGCCCATCAGTGCCACCCATCAATGATGCCCAGCAGTGTCATCCATCAGTGCCCAGCAGTGTCACCCATCAGTGCCCAGCAGTGTCGCCTGTCAGTGCTGCCCAGCAGTGCCACCTGTCAGTGCCCAGCAGTGTCGCCCATCAGTGCTGCCCATCAGTGCAACCCATCAATGATGCCCAGCAGTGCCACCGATCAGTGCCGTCTGTCAGTGCGTCCAGGTAGGCAAGTGGTTAATTGCAGTGTTGGCACTTTGAAATAAAAAAGTTGGTTTGTGTTGCAGTTTTGGGCACTCGGGCTCAAAAAGGTTCGCCATCTCTGTTCTAGACTGATCTCTGCTGGCTCAGAGGTCATAGGCTTGCTCTACTTCCTCTATATTTGCATTAGAAGCATCAGATTTTCTAATCGTTGTGGGGTCAACTCAACATTTATTATCAACTGCAGTGATGAGAAAATTAAAAGAAGCAGGATGGAACTTTTTCTTTTCTAAAATGAACAAATTTCTAACAGTGAACGTAGATTTTGTTTGGGAAAATCCATTTATTGCAATATTAAAAGCAATCATTTTTTAAGTACTTTCAAACAACATTCATTATGTCTTCATTTGTCCTGATAAGAATTTTCATACAAATGTTCATACAAACATTTATTCAAAAGTCTACCAGTGTGTGAACAGCTATACTCGGCAAGATGGCATATGATAATACACAATATGGATAATGCAAACGGTATCGAAGATTTACAAGGGTGTACTATTTATAACTTGCAATCTCAAAGTACTCCATTTTAAAAAATCTATTTTAGTTTAAGGTATATGTTACCCCAACATTTCATATTCCTGATATGTCTGTTGTACCATATACTTGTGCTAAAAAAGTATCCTGTTATCTTTGTATTGCTTTCTTTGTGTGAAATACCTGGTGATCCTGCCAGTCTCCCTGCTTACCTTTTTCAAAGTGACCATGCCAGACATAGAAGTACATCCTTCCCTTTGTGGGTAGTTTTCTGGATGTGCTGGGAACACAGCCTGCCTGTTCTCCAAATGGGCAAGATCTGTGCTGACACACCTCCCAGCACAGCTCTTCATTGGGAAGATCAGTGTACTGCAGTTTCTCTGCCTACTGCTGACATGCCCCTTTGCAGTCTGTACCCTCAGCTCTCTAAGCCTCTTATGCAGCTGAGAAAAGAGGTCACGTGATCACTTATAAAAATAGGAAAAATAAAAGTATTTAAAATGATATAAACAGCAATTTATACAAATGTTTTCATTTCTATTTTAACCACCTCCCGCCCACCATATAGTAATATGACGGATGCAAGGTGGTTCTCTCGTTCTGGGAGGACGTCATATGACGTCCTCCCCTTCTCACCGCGCATGCGCGGCTCAAGGAGTGCGTAGCGTGGCGATCGGCGGTGCGCTGTGTCCCTCGGACACAGCAGATCACCGATCACGGAAAGAGCCGAAGATGTCGGCTCGGTCATGTGCTCAGCTGTGTCCAATCACAGTTGATCACATGTAAACAGGGAAATGCCGGTTAACTGCATTTCTCTCGTCTCGAGCTGTTACGCTGACAGCTCGAGAGGAGAGGAGAACCAGTAATCGGCTTTCCGCGGAGGGGACATGTACAGGGATCATCAGGGCACTGATGATCAGTGTGTCCTGATGATCAGTGTAGCCCCAGCAGTGCCACCTGTCAGTGTCCATCAGTGCCTTGTGTCAGTGCCCATCAGTGCCACATCAATGCCACATATCAGTGCCAATCTGCCTTTCAGTGTCACCCATCAGTGCCAGTCAGTGTCACCCATTAATGCCAATCAGTGCCACCTATCAGCGGTGCCAATCAGTGCCACCTATCAGTGCCAGTCAGTGCCGCCTATCAGTGCCAGTCAGTGTCGCCTATCAGTGCCAGTCAGTGCTGCCTGTCAGTGCCAATTATCAGTGCCAGTCAGTGCCGCCTAACAGTGCCAGTCAGTGCCGCCTAACAGTGCCAGTCAGTGCTGCCTATCAGTGCCAGTCAGTGCCGCCTATCAGTGCCATGTATCAGTGCTGCCTTTCAGTGCCCATCAGTGATGCCTGTCAATGCCCATCAGTGCCCCCTACCAGTGCCTCCTCATCAGTGCCCCCTACCAGTGCCTCCTCATCAGTGCCCATCAGTGCCACCTATCAGTGTCAATAAGTGCAGCCTATCAGTGCCCATCACTGCAGCCTCATTAGCGCACATCAGTGAAGGAGAAAAATCACTTATTTACAAACTTTTATAACAAAAACTAAGAAAAAAACGTGTTTTTTTACAATTTTAGTGGCTTTTGGTTTGTTTAAGAAAAAATAAAAAACCCAGAGGTGATTAAATACCACCAAAATAAAGCTCTATCTGTCACAAAAAAATGATAAAAATGTCATATGGGTACAGTGTTGCATGACCGCGCAATTGTCATTCAAAGTGCGACAGCGCTGAAAGCTGGAAATTGGCCTGGGCAGGAAGGGGGTATAAGTGCCCTGTAGGCTAGTGGTTAAATTGAATGGGCCATTCTACAGTTCTATAAGGTAACGTTTCACATATTTATTTAATTTTTACAGGTATGTATATAGTGTCGATGATATATGCAGCACTTTACATACATATTGTCAGTTCACATCAGCCCCTACCCTCAAGGAGCTTACAATCTAATACTTTCATTCTCTATAGTAAACCCAAATCTTTAACTTTTAGAGATGTACTTACCCCTTTAAGTACTGAATATGAAAGATAACCTTGAACGTCTCTAGTGAATGAAAACAAAGAAAGACAAAGAATGAGAATTTCTCATTCACCAAACTGAGCAAAATGTCTGCAGGGCCCGCAATTTGCAGTAGAAACGGATACACAATTGCTTTTAGCTCCTAACATGATTTGTGGCATGTATATAATGCAGATGAAGCAGGCAAGCACATTTTCTCTTCCCAGAAACGAATCTGTTTCCACTTTCAATAGCTCGTTATAAAGACACGTTTGGAAATTCGTACAATTAAAGTGTATATTTCAGAGCCTAATTAAATTATTGACACCCTGAGTAATAGACTTGCATGACAGTGTTTTGTTTCACTAAGATTATAAAATAACATACATTCTTTTATCTGTTTCTTTAGCTCCATTATTGTCGAGATAATGGAATTTACATTCTTAATTATTTCCACTGGTAGCTTGAACTTGCATTTGAATACATTTCATATTATTCAATGTTTTTTTTTCACCCACTTCTATTGTAAAGATTTTCAGGCTATTTTTTTTATATTGAACTTTATATAATGTGAAATTGTTATTCTCTATTAGTTATGGGATAAGTCTGTACATTTATTATCACTCTAATGATAGTGCCTTGTCTTAGAACGCAACAATCTCTCTGGGGCAGAAAATCGTTATCTTCATTTGAATTTTTCTTTGGTAAAAGATCACACACTGTAGCATATGACTACTGTAACAGTACAATAATGCTAGACTTAGAGACACATGAAAGTCAGGATAGATTTAAAATACAGTGTGGCATTCTAACTCACTTTTTCACACTTATTCTGCTCATTTATGGATTCTTTTTATATTTAAATGCATCACTTGTGCTTATTTTGATGATGTTTGTTTCTTTCCAATCGAATTACCCTTTGATGAGCAGTACGACTAGTACATCATAAAACTACAAGGATGCGCTTGAAAAAAAAAAAAGTTTCACAAAAGCGTTTCATGTTGTACGTGGAGCTGATGTTAAAGTAAACCTTTTTCTGCTCACAATTCCTATGCCACACCAGATTTTGGCTAAAGGGAGTATTGCAACTTTATTGGTTGGACATACTTATTGTAAAAGGAAATGCATAAAATGCTTTATAGTGTGCACTGCCGGAATTGGAAGTGGTTCTGGAAGTAGGCTGGATAAGGGGCAATTGAAAGTGGTTCTAAAGCCATACGGTTTTTTCCCTTAATGCATTATCCTCAATATAAAAAAAACCTTCTATGCCAGCCCCAGCCCCCCACTTCCTTCCTTATAATTACCTGAGCCTGATCTTGATCCAGCGCTGTGCATGAGAGGAGCAGCTCTATCTTCTCCATCCCTCCTGGCTTCTCCAAGGCTGAGATAAGATCATGAAGTTAGGGGTGGCCACATGTGTATGTCTGTTAGGGGCACTGGCTATCCAAACAAAGGAAATAGGATTTTTGTACTCACTGTAAAATCCTTTCTTTGGTTCCATTGAGGAACACTGGAAGTCTTAAACCTTTGGGTTATACGTCAATCAAATCCTATGTAGAAGGCAGGGGTGGGGCAAAGCCTTGCTGCCTGTGTCTACGGACACAGGCAGCTTGGCTCAGGAGCAAACCCACACACATACCCCCTAGCAAATGGCTTGATGGGGGGTACTCAGAAGGCAGGAGGAACCAGGAGTGCGGGGGACCCCATAAGAGGACGATCGGGGCTGCTCAATCCAAAACCATTGCACAGAGCAGGGAAATATAACATGTTTGTTATTTAAAATAATAAAAAAGTTTAAAGGTTTAGAATTACTTGTAGGTGTGACTGATGATGTCGGGCAGAGGCCAGGATAGGCAGGTTTTCAGACACACACTGTACTTGATGTCCTCCTGCCTTCAATGTCCTACCCAGTTACATTATGAAGCTATTATCATAATTAATTAGTATTATTATTATACAAGAAGTGTTGGGTACCTGGAGCCCACCAGAGAAAATGCAAGTGTCCACCTACTAGTAGTATGCACAGAGCCCCACTGTAGAAAGTGGCTATAGCTTATTGTACATTGTATATGGCCATGACTTAGTAGGCATTATTTATCAGCCAAGGCTAATTCTTATCATGCAAAAGATAGACACATTTAAGGAAATTGTTTAGTGATTACATTTCAACTTTTTCAGTTGTGGGTTAACCAACATTTTCTGCAATGTACTGTTACAGTTCGCATGTTGCAATAGACTGTCAAAGACTTCTTAAAATATGTCCCAGAATGTACTCAAAAACTGTTTGCATATTAAAACAGACTATCAGAAACTATCACATGTAACACAAGACTGTACATGACTGACTGTTTGCAGGTAACAAGACAATGTCAAAGACTGCTAGCAAGTAACAAAAACTGTCAGAGACTGCTTGCATGTAACAAAAGACTGTCAGAGACTTCTTGCTTGCATGAAAACACTCATAAAGCCTGCTTGCATGCTTAAAATGACAGTCAGAACATGTGCTGTAAGTACACATTGTTGTTTTCACATTTACAATGGACAAACTCAAGCCACAGTAATTGAAAGCAGGCTTTAGCCATCAGAGGACATTGACTTGAAAAACACATCCTTTTTATTTTTAGTGCTACATACATTGTGAATGGAGTCTTAATAACTGTTGACATATGTTCAGTTAGCTATATAGAGAGGCTGACATTTTCATTCAGACTGGAGCTGACCTACAGACTTGCAGGGAGAATAGGGACAATAAGGCACAACCACTGTATAGCAGAATATATATATACAGTTGCAAGAAAAAGTATGTGAACCCCTTGGTATTACGTGGAGTTTTGCATGAATTGGGCATAAAATGTGCTCTGAACGTCATCTAAGTCACAACAATAGAAGAACACAGTCTGCTGAACATAATACTACACAAACATTAGATGTTACCATGGTTTAATTGCACATAACATGTAAACATTCACAGTGCAGGAAGGAAAAAGTATGTGAACCTTTGGACTTAATAACTGGTTGACCCTCCTTTGGCAGCAATAACCTCAACCAAACTTTTCCTGTAGTTGCAGATCAGACCTGCACAACGATCTGGAGTAATTTTGCACCACTCCTCTTCACAAAACTGTTTCAGTGTAGCAATATTCTTGGGATGTCTGGTGTGAATCGCTCTCTTAAGGTCATGCCACAGCATTTCAATTGGGTTGAAGTCAGGACTCTGACTGGGCCACTCCAGAAGGCGTATTCTGTGCTGTTGCAGCCATTGTTTTGTTGAATTACTTGTATGCTTAGGGTCATTGTCCTGTTTCATCACCCATCCTCTGCGGAGCTTCAGTTGGCGGACAGATGGTCGTACGTTTTCCTGCAAAATGTCTTGATAAACTCTGGAATTCATTTTCCCATCAATGACAACAATCCGTCCAGGCCCTGAGGCAGCAAAGCAGCCCCAAACCATGATGCTCCCTCCGCCATGTTTTACAGTGGGGATGAGGTTTTGATGTTGGTGTGCTGTGCCTTTTTTTCTCCACACATAGTGTTGTGTGTTCTTCCCAAACAACTCAATCTTGGTTTCATCTGTCCACAGTATATTTTGCCAGTAGTGCTGTGGAACATCCAGGTGCTCTTTTGCAAACTTCAAACGTGCTGCAATATTCTTTTTGGACAGCAATGGCTTCGTCCGTGGTGTCCTCCCATGTACTCCATTCTTGGTTAATGTTTTCCTTATTGTAGATGTGTCAACAAAAATGTTAGCATGTGCCAGAGATTTCTGTAGGTCTTTAGCTGACACTCTGGGATTCTTCTTTACCTCATGCAGCATTCTGCGCTGTGCTCTTGCAATCATTTTTACAGGACGACCCCACCTAGGGAGAGTAGCAACAGTGCTAAACTTTCTCCATTTGTAGACAGTCTGTCTTACACATGAACATCAAGGCTTTTGGAGATACTTTTGTAACCCTTTCCAGCTTCATGCAAGTCAACAATTCTTGATCGTAGGTCTTCTGAGAGCTCTTTTCTGCGTGGCATGGTTCACATCAGACAGTGCTTGTTGAAACCAGTAAACCCAAACCAGGTGTGTGTTTTTTAAGAGCAGGACAGCTGTCAGCAACACATCCAATATCATCACACTGATTGGAGTCAAGGTTGGCTCACTCCTGGCTCCAATTAGCTCTGGGAAAAGTCATTAAGCTAGGGTCTCACATACTTTTTCCTCCCAGCACTGTGAATGTTTACATGTTATGTGCAATTAAACCATGGCAACATCTAATGTTTGTGTAGTATTATGTTCAGCAGACTGTGTTCTTCTATTGTTGTGACTTAGATGACGTTCAGAGCACATTTTATGCCCAATTCATGCAAAACTCCACGTAATTCCAAGGGGTTCACATACTTTTTCTTGCAACTGTATATATATATATATATATATATATATATATATATAAACATGATATATACAATATATATGTGTGTGTATATATATATATATATGTGTGTGTGTGTATACATATATATATATATTATGCTCCTATGTACATAAATATTTACAAACTATCCAGATGAGATTAATAAAAACTGATGAAACTGATCAAACAGACTTATATATGGCTGAAAAAAGTAAACAGCCTATAGTATACCTTTAAAGCAGATTAAAGAACTTTGCTCAATTGCATTCCTCCCTGCTACACATGGTAAAAAAACTGACCCTCCTTTTCTTTGAGAGAGGTAGGGAGTTTATTAATTATTTTTTCAATCCAGCCTGCTTCCCCTGTCTCTATTCCCACCTATGCTCCTGAAGCCTCCCAGGAGATGCAAATTGGCATTGGCTTCCACACACTGCAGCTGGAGGAGGACAGACCAAGCACACATCATCAGGAAACCATCTGCTTGAATTAAAAAATGAGCAGTCTAAGGGAAGTCCAAAAAAGAGGTTACCGCTAAGGGACCATGTGGTTGGATCAAAAAATACTTTTATTGAAAGAAGTAGTTTACATAAAGTTAATAGCAAAAGGTATCAAAAGCTGAAAAAACACCTCCACCAAACCCCCAATAAAATATAACAATGTTGTCATGAAAGATCAGGACAATGACTAGCTGGATGCACCTAATCCATCTATAAGGCACCACAAAATTCAAGGACAAAATAACATAGCAAAAGCCAGTTGATATAACCCATGCACACCTAGAATATTGGGGTCCAGGTGCTTTAACTTGGAAGAGACAACCGGACCCTAATGATGTCATAGAAGAATAAGGCAGTACAGGATTCGCTGTGTGGCAGCCAAGTGGTGGATCACAGCAAGAAAAGACAAGACTAGGGGGGGGGGCAGGGGAGTTGTTGAGTATGTGAATTGAAAATAAAAGGTACCTATAAACTTAAAAACAAATTAAAGTGGAACTAAGCTTGGCTAGCAAAAAGCTGTGAGCAGGTGCCTCTTTTTTGAAGAAGAGACATGCTATGTCCCTTCTGCAATAACAAACACTTACCTACCTGCTCAGTCTTCTGCTGAATGCAGACTGAAGTCCATAAGCACAGCTCAGTATGATCCCTGGAACAATCCAGCTGTGCTGGAATGACAAAGTCCCTTGTGAATGAGTGGGATGACATCATTCCCTGACCGGTCAATTAAGAGGCCAAAAACCCAGCACCTGGAAATAACTGGGGAGAAGATGACAGTGGCAAGCAAGGGAAACCTACCTATCAGCACTTCAAAATGAAAAAGGGTCCAGCTATAACTACTTTACCGCTCATCGCAGCAAAACTGCAGCCCAGATTTTACGACATGTATCCATGTTTAGTAAGCCCCAACGTGATCATGCAGCTCTGTGCTGGTTGTACATAATACACCGTAGCATAAACCTGCACCACCACTTCAACCCCCTACCTTACATCAAGTGCAGACACTACGGGATCAAACATGGGATACAGGTTGGAGCCTGAACACAGACAAGCAATCAATATGCCTCTTAGATATTACTGATGAATGTTATTTCTGACATTTAGAGCTCAAGACAAAAAACCTCTGTGTGCATCTCTAAGACAATCATTCAAATCCCTTTCTATTTGTGCAGAGGTCAGCATAGGAGTAACAGATATTGAGATAAATTTTCTGTCTTAAGAAAATTGCTACAGTCACTTTTTGTAATTTTTATCCTGCCTTTGGGGAACTAATAAAACATTTAAGAAGTTAAAGGTTTATCCAACATTTATTCAAACACAACATTAAAACAAAAATGCTTCCATTGTATGATAAAGCAAAAATGCAGGTGCAATATTATTTTTAGTAGCGTAGTCTGGAACAAGGTTGAAGCACAAGTTTGATAAATTTTCCCCATGGCGTTCTATTCTGGCTGCTCATAGATTTTTGGATGCTAAAATGTCATTTTGTACTTTTAGCCTGCTGGATGCAATGATGCATAATGCAATTTAAATCTTTATCTAATGCACTCACACTATACTCGGGAGACTGAAGTGTTTTACAAATCAAATAATATTTTTGTTTTGTTTTCCCAAAGGTGGGGAAGATAATGTAAAGCCTGTAAATTAAATTAGCATTAAATCTATCAAATGGCAACAATAATAAATAAATATGTAAATCCCCTGTATGCACAAACATATAGAGAGATGCTATAAAGACAGATAAACAGACTGACTGCATTACATTGGTATATACTTCTAATCCTGACCTACAAAGCCGTTCATAACACTGCTCCTGACTACCTCACCAACCTGATCCCCAAGTACCACCCTACCCGTACCCTTTGCTCCTCACAGGACCTCCTTCTATCCTGCTCCCTGGTCTCCTCCTCCCATGCACGACTGCAGGACTTCTCCAGGTCCTCCCCTATCCTCTGGAACTCACTGCCCCAATCCATCCGATTGTCGCCTTCCCTCCCCACATTCAGGCGCTCCCTCAAAACCCATCTCTTCAGGGAAGCCTACCCCATCCTCACCTAACGGCCATTCTCCCTCATTCCTCCCAGCACTTCATCCCCCTCAGCCACTTCATTCCCCTCAGCCACTTCCTATTGTTCCACTACCCCCTCCCTCCTAGATGTAAGCTTGAAAGAGTAGGGCCCTCTTACCCCTCGTACGCTGTCTGTTTTTGTTGTACTGTGCCATGTATTGTCCCCCCTATTGTACAGCGCTGAGCAAACCCTTTGGCGCTATATAAAATCGATGTAATAATAAAATAATAATAATAATATATGCAAAAATGAAACTGAATAAAACAAAATCTTAAAGTCACCTTAGGGGGCATATTTAAAAACAAGCGCGGGAGCATGCCTGTTGGTTAGTAGACCCAAGAGCTAACAGCCCTGATGTAAGCACAAAGCAATGGCACTGTAGTGTGAAGTCCTCAATGACACCTATTCTTACTGTACAGTAGACTTCATAATAGATACATTTTTCATGATAATCATATGCATGCTATGTTACAGGTATATATTATCTCTCACAGAGATCTCCTGGCTCCCACTGAAAATGCATTTATCTGTTTTACAGTGCCAGATTTGTTCAAGCATTATCCAGGGTCAAGTTATATATGGCACTCACGTTTTTTTTTAAGGGAAATATGCAGAGAATGGGGTCGTTTTATTAACGGTAAATAGGCTGTTCATTTTGCAAGGGAAATTTCCCCAATGTATAGTGAATGTGGTGAAAAGTAATACTGAATCAGGTGGAAGAAAAGTAAAGAAATCGGCATTTTTGGTTGCACATGATTGGCTTCTCGCTCACTAAGCTGTGGGGAGGATTCACATGCAAAGTGCAACTTCCCTTGCAATGTGAATAGTCTGTTTGATTTAGTAAATCAAGCCCGATGCTTTTTTTTTTTGCAAACAAAAGTTGATCCCACTTTACCACCTTTAGCCAGTTTCACACTGATCTGCCACAAAACCACAGCTAAAACGCATAGGTGTTTTTACCACGCTTTTGCCACGCTTTCTGAGTGTTTTTTAAAGGACATGTGGCTTAAAAACTGTACCAAAAATACTCCCCAGAGGCATGTTTGAAACGCTTTTCAGAGTTTTTTCAGGTGTTTTCCATTGATTTCAGTGGGAAGAGATGTTTTTGGGGCTTTTTTATTAACCTCCCTAGCAGTCCATATTTTCATCCATATATCTATATATATTGTCCATATTTCTGTGCTCAAAGCGGCACATTTTTTTGCATGGAAATATGTATTTTTTTATTGTAGGCTGTAATTATTAGGAATAACTCACTGAAATCTGTCCAAACAAGAGTCTAGTAAACATCCCGGATATGATAAAATTTGAAACACGAAATCATAAATTATAATTTAATAAATAATCATACAAAATAATAATATAATAATAAATTTAATTCAATAAGATAATCAAACCAAAAACACTGAAATTTGAACTATAGCTCCAAGTTCGCACATCACTGAGCAAAGTCGCAAAATCGTTTTCAGCATCTGATGACGAATTTCCCCACAAATCATTATCACTCAATTCTGCAAGTAGTTCTAATTTACTATCGCTGTTCTCTAGCTGGTCTAAAACAGATTTTGACCTAAAGGGACACTTTTTGGATGCCATGGACGTTTCTCAGTTTCCAGGCAGAAAGAACAATAAAATGTAGGCAGGGCACAGGACAAAGCACTCGGGACAAAATGTATGTGAAATGGTTTGATACAGTAATGTTTTACTATGTTATTTTGGTGAATTTAGAGAATGTCACTTTTTGTCATTTTCAAATTTCCCACCGTTCTGTCCCCATACGTCCCGCAGGGGACGGAACTCAGATGACAGATGCCGGCATCGGCCGGAGGACATTACAGGGGACACTGCAGGAGGGACATCGCGGGAGCGCAGGACAAGGTAAGAGAAGAACAGATCCCGGAGCAGCGCCGCATGGTAAGCCCGAGTGTAGCTCGGGGTTCCTGCTTGTTGTACTGAAACTTTACCCCGAGCTACACTCGGGAATACCGCCAGGGAGGTTAACTCAGCAGACATGCTCCAAATATGCTGCAAGCAGGAGTTTTTACATCGCACCACAAGTGCAACACCTCAGTGTGAAAACATACATAAATATACATTCACATACATAGGGAAACATTTTTCTTGAGCTTCAGGCGCTTTTTTAAATGCAAAAATACTTCAAAAACTCCTCAGTGTGAAAGTAGCCTTATTCATAGGTTCGAATTGCAGATGTTCAACTGCCGATAGTAGCAGTCCAATGAATATTCAGGGGCACTCTAGGCATAGATTATTTCTTGGACCTCATTTACATAGGACATTTTTTTTCCGCTTCTGGATGTCTTTGTTCCTAGGGAGGAAAATGCAGCTGAAAAAAATGCACCTAAACTGTGTTTTGCATGCGTGTTAATGCGTGTTGGCACATTTAGCATTTATGCATTTTATTGGCCAGAACATTAAATATATTCTGGTTATTCTAATGCATTAAAGTGGTTGTAAACTCTTACAAATACCCAGTGAAGTGATTGGCCTCAGGTGATACACAGAGATTAAAAAAATCCCCTTACATGTTGTACCTGTTCATCTGCAGTCTTCTCTTCTCTATATTTGTTTAAAGTGCTGAACTTATCAAGCTTGTCTGAGAGTTTAGAATAAAAGGGGGTGGAGGGCAGCAGTTACACTCTGCAGAGCTCAAGGAGGAGAGCTCTGAGAGATGACTATAGGGAAGAGACCCCCACCCCCCCATACAGCTCACAGGAACAGAGTTATGGCTATCAACCTGCTGGAGATCGTTCCCGTCACCTTTTTTCTTTTGGTGTCAGGAAAACTTGTCAGAAGTGATTCATGCAGATAGCAGAGGAACAAAGCAGCAGGCAGAATTGCCACTTCGTGCTCTTAATTGAGACAAGTGCACACTATAGAGGTATATGCTTTGTTCATATTTCACATCTGAGGTTTACAAACACGCAAATGCACGACTGTTTGTTTTTTCTTCTGCTCAAACGATCCTCTTCTGAACCAAGCTGGTGATGTGCTTCTTTTTCTGTCACTAAACGCTCTTGCCTCTAAATGCCTGTAAATGTCTATTTGTGCATGGACACATAGGTTAATATAAAGGGGCGTTTAGAAAAAAGTCAAACACCGGTAAAAGCAATGTTTCCTGTGTGCATGAGGACCTAAATACAAAACTTCCAAGGTTAAAACATGTAAAACCACCTGGCCAGATAGTTTTGCATGTTTTTAACCTTTGGAGGTTTGCAATAAAGAGTGATATAGATCAACAGTACCCCTGGATGCAACCTCTTCCTTAACTGATCATCTAAGGTCAGCATCATCTTTCTGGACTGAGAATGTGGGGTTGATTTACTAAAGGCAAATAGGCTGTTCACATTACAAGGGAAGCTATACTCGGCAAGAAAGAGAATGTTTTCCAAAAATTAGTGAATTTCACGCTGCAAGAATACCCACTCACCTGCAAGGAAAATAAAAGATGGCATTTTTTTTTGCATATGATGGGCTGATCGAGGGGCATAGTCACAGATGGGGTGCTGCTTTTGCATGAGTGCTGCTTTTGATGGAGTGCTAAGATACAGTTAAACACAGCAGTTTAACTAAAGCAGGATACCTCAAGCAGCAGGAAGATACAACAACAGCAAGAAACTCTACTGCATGCTGGATATACTGCAAGCAAACACCCTGGGAAACATCTCCTACAAGTCTGAGTCCCACTCTGTGTACCTTTTGTAATATGTCCCCTCTACTCCTCCTTTTAATATTACTTTCCTGTGTTCCCAAAATCTCACTTCTTTACCCCTCTGCTCTACCCCAAAACTTGTACATCTCACCCTCACTGCTACCATCTCCCTACTACTGCTCTCATCACCTCCTGCTGATACTTTACTCTCCTGCTGACCCAAACACCAGGACTGGAAGGCATGTACACTCGTGTACATCCCGCTCCCATCTTTCTTTCTTCACCTTTCTTCTTCTCCTAACCTCTGGGGATATCTCCCCAAACCCTGGTCCTCCAGTATTTCACCCCCACACCAGGCATCCTCTTTCTTCCGGGAATAGCTGCAATCCCCTCAATTTAATATCCATCCCCATGCTCCCAAAAACCACCCTCCCTTTTTCATGTGCGCTATGGAATGCCCGCTCTGTCTGTAATAAGCTCACTTCTGTCCATGACCTTTTTGTCTCCTGCTCCCTTAACCTACTAGCAATTACAGAAACCTGGCTGCAAGCAGCAGATTCTGCTTCTCCCACATCACTTTCCTATGGAAGCCTCCTCTGAACCCACTCAACCAGACCCAGTGGTCGGAAAGATGGTGGGGTTGGTTTGCTTCTATCCCCACTGAGCACCTTTCAAGTCCTCCCTAACCCTCCCTCTCTATCCTTCTCTTCTTTCAAGACTCACTGAATCCGTCTGTTTTCTCCCATTTCTCTGAGGATTGCAGTGATTTATCAGCCTCCTGGACCGTTGTCCCGCTTTCTTGATGATTTCTCTGCCTGACTACCCTGCTTTCTCTCCTCTGAACTACCCACTATCATTCTCAGAGATTTTAACACCCCTATTAATACCAACAACCCGGCTACGTCCCAACTCTTCAACCTAACCTCATCTTTTGCATTAGCACAATGTATACAGTCCTCCACTCACTCTGATGGGAATACATGAAACCTTTTTCTCTCCCATTTTTCCACTCCCTACAACCTCACAAACACCCCCTTTCCTCTCTCTGATCACAATCTCATCACCTTCACAGTGTCCTCGTCTTCAAACACCTATCCCTCCAAGCAGCAAATAATTACTCGCTGAAACCTACACAACTTTAACCCTTCACTTTTCCACTCTACAACTGACCAACTCTGTGACAGAATCTCTCCCCTGTCCTGCCCTAACCTGGCCACTGTTGTCTACAACAGTTCCCTTTCATCCACATTAGACTCACTTGCTCCTCTAACAACACGAAGCATCAGGCCCCAGCCGTTACAACCTTGGCAGAATGACGACACCAGAAATCTTAAACGACATAGTCATGTGCTAGAGCGATTGTGGCCTAAAACCAAATCTCAAAAAGCATTCACCCTATATAAATCTGCTTTCTTAACATACAATTCTTCCCTTCATGCTGCCAAACAAGCCTACTTTGTCACTCTTATTAATACCTTGTCATCCAGTCTTCGCCGTCTCTTCTCTACTTTTAACTACTTTCTCCACCTCCACCCACTACCTCACTCACTGCTCACGAGATTGCAAATCATTTCAAAAACAAGATTGACACAATTCGTAGGGGCATCTCCACTGCACAGACATCCATTCTACTTAGCAATTCTTATACTAAACCTCCCTCAACACTTTCCTCTTTTGACCTTACTACTACCGAAGAGGTCACTAAGGTTTTCTCAGAAGCCCATCTCACAACCTTCCCCCTGGATCCTGTCCCCTCACAACTACTATGGTCACCCTCTTCTTTTTTCCCTCTCTACTGTTGCCTTCCCCTCCCCTCTAAAGCATGTACACATCACTCCCATACTTAGAAAGCCCTCCCTGGACCCCACCAACCTGAACAACTTAAGACCCATCTCCCTGCTGCCATTTACCTCTAAACTCCTAGAATGCTTAGTCTACATTCGCCTCAGCTTCCACCTCACCGACAACAACATTCTTGACCCTTTACAGTCTGGCTTTCGATTACTACACTCCACTGAAACTGCCCTACTAAAACTCACTAATGATCTACTAACAGCTAAAACCAATGGCCACTACTCCGTACTCTTACTACTTGACCTCTCTGCGGCTTTTGATACGGTTGACCATCCCCTCCTCCTCAAATAACTCCACTCTCTTGGCCTCAGAGACTCTGCTCTCTCCTGGTTCTCCTCCTATCGCAGCGCTCCTTCAGCGTTACCTATAACGCTGCCTCCTCCTCTTCACTCCCTCTTTCTGTAGGGGTCCCTCAAGGTTCTGTCCTTGGACCCCTTCTCTTCTCCATCTACACCTCCTCCCTTGGTCACTTGATAAACTCCCATGGCTTTAAGTACCATCTCTATGCTGATGACACACAAATCTAACTTTCTACCCCTCACCTCACCCCTTCAGTCTCCTCGCGCATTACTAACCTACTAAGTGACATATCGGCATGGATATCACTCCACTTCCTCAAGCTCAGTCTTTCCAAAACTGAGCTCTTAGTATTACCCCCAGTCCGTGCCCCTCCCCTGACTTCTCCATCAAGATCAATAACAAAATCATCAGTCCCTCCCCTCATGCCAGGGTACAAGGTGTAATCCTAGACTAACATCTCTCCTTTCAGCCCCAAATCCAATCAGTGTCCAAATCTTGTAGACTTCACCTCCGTAAAATCTCCAAGATATGCCCGTTCCTAACCTCAAAAACCACTAAGCAACTTTTCTTCAGTCTATCATGAATGCTGCTGCCAGACTCATCCACCTTACTAACCGTTCTGTATCTGCCACCCCTCTCTGCCAATCCCTCCACTGGCTTCCCATTGCCCAACGGATAAAATTCAAAACATTAACAATAACGAATAAAGCCATTTTTAACTCTGCCCCAAATTAAATCACCGATCTTGTCTCTAAATATCACCCAAACCGTACTCTATACTCCTCGCAAGACCTCCTATTCTCTAGCTCCCTTGTCTCCTCCTCCCATGCTCATCTGCAGGACTTCTCCAGAGCTTCCCCCATCCTCTGGAACTCTCTACCCCAATTTATCAGACTATTGCCTACTCTGCTCACTTTTAGGCGATCTCTGAAAACCTATCTCTTCAGGGAAGCCTATCCTACCCTCAGCTAATAATGGAATCTTCTACTCTTCCTACCAGTCCATCCCCCACAGTTACTACCTTTTGTACCACCAGCCCCTCCCTCCTAGATTGTAAGCTCCAAGGAGCAGGGTCCTCCTATCACTCTCGTATTGAACTGTATTATTGCTGTATCGTCTCCCGTTATATTGTAAAACGCTGAGCAAACTGTTGGCGCTATATAAATCCTGTATAATAATAATAATAATGATGGAAGCAGGCAGAGCTTCACCTCATTCAATAAGCTCTGGGTAAAATTCCCTTACAAAGTGCAAATTTGCTTGCAAAATGAACAGTCTGTTTGTCTTCAGTAAATCAACCTGTCTCAAAGATAACATTGTCATGTATATCCTGGTGCTTGTGCAGATTTGGCTGCATTCACAAATGCCTGAAACAGATTGGTCCCTGCTACAGTCAGTCACCTTGTGACTTCTTTCAAAGTTATATTGTTGCAGTCACCAAGGGAGAGAATACTAAGGAAACACTTTCTCTTGCTTGAAGGGGCCAAATGACACCATCTTAGGCAGGCCATAGATGGAGCGATTTTCTTTCCTGCTCCTATGGAGCCCTTGTGTTCTCCCGCAGGGGGGGGGGGGGAGCCCCCTGCAATAGTCGCATGTAAAATTCAACAGGCGTGTTTTACCCAAGTTGATCGATCGATCAACTTGGGTACATTCAGCTTTCCCATACATGATTCGAAACGTCTATGGCCAACTGTAGCCTATGAACATTCACTGGACTGGAGCTCAACCACTTCTTTAAAATGATACAATATACACCTTTTTTTCTGAAAAAATGTCCCATTTCTGTTCTTTGTGTTAGGTCAAGAACTTCATAGAGATCTGTAAAGTTAATGAAAGGTCCACTTTATTCAGGGGCCTACACCGATTATTCCTGTCCATGTGAGGGCTTTGGAGGATTTTACATTTATGAGCTCAGTTGGAAGTCGGCATAAGTATAGATTATTGTCCATATAAAGTTGTGAATACTTATCATGGGTGCAGAGGGTACTGTAGCTCAGATTCCAGCATCACAAACCGGAGATTGGGGTCATCTCCTTCACCCTTTGCAGTTCTGTCGCTGGTCACAGATAAAAAACAATGTGGTCATGTTTGTCAACCAATTAAATTTCAGTTTTCTGCACTTGGGGGTTCTCAGGACAACTAACACTGCTTATTCAGTCGGGTTGCTAGTAATTTCTTCCCTTCCATATTACTTCTTCTATTTTTTTTGTAACAAAGAATAGAAAAAAATGAAATCAATCAAAATGAATAGCTATTTTTAATATTGTGATTATCATTTTAACATTAACACGCACATTGTTGTGTTCAACAGTGCTAAAGTATTCTTTAAATATTTAAACTTTTCCTAACATGACAAGAATTGAAAACATTATTTTAATAACTGTAATTAGTTAAAAACCAAAGTTGGAATATAAAGAGAATCTACAAGAAAAAAAAAACATAGTTGGAAAGATGAAATGTCTTTCCCGAGGATTTTTCAATTTAAGTGATATGGCAGGGGACATTGGGGATTCATTACTGTGCAATGGCTGGATGTGATCCCAAGATAAATGGCACTGCAAGATAGGTAATGAGTTATCATGCTTTAATGAAACAAACCCACAGGACTTGGGCCTTTTGTGCTAAGCAGGCTGACGCCAAAGGACACCTATTGCTTATTTTAGTCATTCCACAGTGTGCTCCAATGCCAGGGGGCTCTTATGGCGAAGGAATACTTATCACTGCAAATATACCTCAAGATTTATAATGCAATTACTTTTAGGCCAACAATTACTAGTCATCATCAAGGGAAATATTTTTGGTCTTTTATTTAAGCAGATACTTCCAGTAATCACTTTTCTGTAATGGCACTGATTACAGATGAGCTACACCAGCTAAATGGAAAGTACAGTTTCTATTTTCAAATGCATTATGGTACCTGTATTGGTGTGTAACATTTTCTGCTAAATAACAAATTATATTTTGGTCCAACAGTATTCTTTTTATTTCATTATGCTAATGTTTTCTGTGTTGTAACATAAGGTACACTACGTCTGCCTTTAAAAGATAGTTCACCTTTGTAAAAACAATAGAGTACCCTACCAAGAAGCCACAGTAGTTGTTGAGCTAAGCAGGCTCAGGCTACAGGGGAGAGAGCCACAGCACATGCACAAGGTTCTATAAAATGTTGGGGCTTGACCCTGTGATGATTGAGGATAGCATCCAACAGCCGGCTTGTCCTGACAACTGTACAGGAATGAGCTATGCAGAATATTGGGTGTCTGTTGGACAGGCTACAGTGGCAGTATAAATGGCCTCTAGGTATGGTAAGTTCATGAAGATTTTAAAAGCTTCTTTGCTTATTGTTACCTACTGGGGCTTCTTGATTGCCCATTTTTAACACTTTCTTGATGACTATCTATTTGTTTTTACAAAATTATACTAACCAGCTAATCTGTAAAAATGTATGAGACAGCGAGAACTGTATAAAGACGTAAATTACATCTGTCATAAAAACTAAAACCCAAACTCACTTACCAGCCTGTGCTAGGCACTCGCTAGTTTATAAACTTACTGACTTCCACCTGCTTTGACACCAACTACTGTTCAGTCAAACTCCTAGTACTGCCAGTTGTACAGGACATGCTCCATGCCCCCACCAAAACAGAGCTCAGGAGTATGATGAGCCTCAGCATTGTCACAAAGATGGTTCACAGCTACCAAAATTACTGGGACATTCTTGGGGAATCAATTTGGAAGGTGTGATAGTGATTAGCTTAAGTATTGGACGTGTCTTATAGTGGATTTTTTTTTATGACAAGTTTGTTTAATAAAGTATTTCTTAACAAGCGTTTTAGAGTAATTCAGTAAATCTTTACTAAGCATTTGGCTTTCCCAGCCAAGAAAATGCAAAACATCAATAGATGCCTTCTTTTCAAGTTTACAAAAGGAAATTCAGTGTGTGAACATTCTGGGCAGCCCAAAGATAGTGATCAAGAAGTAGTGTCAATATCTCCAGGACCACTGCTGTCTCATGCTACTCACCCATTGGAATAAAGTGGCGCACAAATGTTTTAAAACCATGGGGGTTGGTTGTTATCTCCCACTGAGATTCTCCAATGTGTTGTTAAATCTCTTTGCATCCTGACTGATCTTCTTTTCTTCACAATGAGATACAGCATCAAGGATACAACATGTTGGACAGGCTCTGAGACTGATAATAAATATTTTTTATGGTAGAAAGCATCAATAATTTCCCCCTAGGGCTTGTCAATAGGAAAGATCCTTGCTGAAGACTTCAACTGCGTGTTGAATATGGGATATGATGTTTATGGCCATGCTGTTGACCTATTTTTCTACACTACAAAATGTGCATCTAAATTAAGGGAGTATATTAAAAATGAACATTCTGCATTCAGCTAACCTGATTTTTGGGCAGATGATGGAGGATGTTCCTCAGGATAGCAATGTGCAGTAGGCCCTGATTCTTTTTGAAATTATAAATTAATTGAGCTGGGTTACAAATTATAGACCTACCCATGACTGCATCCTAGTGGTTGCTGGTGTCTGAATTCAATGGCTGGAAGAGGATGTAGGATTCTACTGACTTTCCCTCATTCAGCCCATTGGCTGAGCAAGATAAATACAGTATAAGCATGTATGGCTAAAGTATAAAGAGTATCAATAGAGTATAAAGAGATAGGAACTTTAGCTCCCCAAACTTTAATTCTAGATTCCATTATGTCACATTCCATTATGCCATTGTGGGAAAAGAAGGTTGAAAATACTATTAATTTCCCTAGACCTTTCCCCACATATCTCCACATGCTATCTGAATATTGAAGGAAACTTTTGAAGAAGGGACCCCATTTTATTTGAACCTGTTTAAATGAATTGCAGGAGCTAATCAAATGAATTGCTAGTGAATATATTTTTAAAAGTTTACACCCCTGTGGTCAACAATGTAAACTTTGTAATAAAAGTGAAGGCGATTTGTAAAACAACTCAAGCCCTGACCTTTGCTAATGGTAAGCTCACTTTACCAAGTGAACAATGAATAAAAAAGGTGCACTTGCATACACTGTCAATGCCCACTCATGTGTGAGGGAAATTAAAAAATCATGGAATTTTTTTGCTAGTTCATGATTAAAACGTACACAGCTTCAGCATATTTAATATGCTCAGTGATTATTTACTTTGTACAATGCACAGTCTCTATTCTTCTAGTAAATGAACCCCACTGTCTATTTATTCCAAGCTAGATATGGAATAAAATCAAATGCAAGTAATTGTATTTCATATACTCTATAGCATTCAATTTTCAGTCCTCTTTTTCTGAACTTGAAAAGTGGTTCTTCCTATTTATCCACAAAAAGAAACAACACAAAGCAATTTATATTTTTACTGTGTTGAAACATGCAGTCTGCTAAATGACATAAATTAATATGTTC
The DNA here is from genome assembly GCF_062004578.1 of Staurois parvus. Lineage (NCBI taxonomy): Eukaryota > Metazoa > Chordata > Amphibia > Anura > Ranidae > Staurois > Staurois parvus. Next base: position 19,780,335 of record NW_028317949.1, on the reverse strand, counting down.
AAATTCCACTGTATATTGTTAACTTCTTTCCATCTAACCACAAATTTAATTTGTTTTAAAACCGCTTGGCTTAATGTTTATGTTGTTTTAAAATAAAAACACTATAACGCATTTTTCGCAGGTTTCTGCAACCCAATAAATGGATACGGTATCATTGTTCAAGTACAATTACACCTGTCACTTGCTCAAAATAATGGGTCTATTTATATCAAACATGGCATGTCACGTTGTATTTTGAGTGATTTAAACCCAACATAAAATTTGTAGCAATGGAGGTGACATCATGAAGGACAAATACTTTGATTGATTTAGTGATGGTGCAACCTTGTCAGCAGAGTTGAGTATAGTTTAGTTGTTTGAAGCAACTCCGCATGCACTACTTTATTTAAGATACAAAGGAAAATTATTGTCATGACTCATAAAAACCATTTAGATGTTAGCTTGGAGTAGTTTTGTAGGCATCACTGAAACTTGAAATGCATATGTTCAGTAATTAAAGTAAAATGTTTTTTTTTTAGCTTGTCTAGGTCTGGATTGATCTTATCATGTAACACCAAAATCTCCTTTTGTTTTTAAATGCATGTTAACATCAGGAACTTGAGACCTCAGGCTGGACTCCTGGGTGCAGGGTTTTCAGCAATAACTAAAACCTAAAGATTCCTGTTGTCACCCACACTATCTCAGTAAACTATACAATTCAGCACTGTCCTATTCTAGGTCAACTAATTCTAGCTTTATTAAACTCACTTTCCTCAGAGTACAGGGTGTCACCTACCCAACCCCTAAGAAAGCATCATCACAGCACCTTGTGGCAGGGATTTTTTTCTGCCAGTGTGGTCATTCAAGAGAGCAAAGATCAGTGGCACGGGCAGTAAGACAGATAGTAATAACCATCTTATTTACATGGTGGCCCTTTTTAAAATCTATTTAACTAGTGACAGAGTTGCTTTGATGTAGGAATAATAGAAATCACAAACATATCTGATCTACATTGTACTAAGTGCAGAAGAGCAATGTCATAGCCATCTAGCAGATACATTCACATTCAGCTGGTTTACCCAACTGGCTACAAATTTATAGCATGCAAAACAAATTTCAATGTGAATTTAGCTCAGAGTAGATGTAAAATCTAACCAAATGAAACTTTATATCTTTAACCAATTCAATACCGGGCAATTTTACACCTTCCTGCCCAGGCCAGTTTTCAGGTCTCAGCGCTCTCACACTTTGAATGACAATTGCGCAGTCATACAACATTGTACCCAAACTAAAATGTTATCATTTTCTTCACACAACTAGAGCTTTCTTTTGGTGGCATTTAATCACCGCTGGGTTTTTTTTTTTTGCTAAATTAACAAAAAAAGACCAAACATTTTGAAAAAAACACACATTTTTCTTTGTTTCTGTTATAAAAGTTTGCAAATAAATAATTGTTCTTCATAAATTTAGGCCAAGATGTATTCTGCTACATGTCTTTGGTGAAAATAACCCAAATTAGGATGTATTTTTTAGTTTGTAGGAAAGTTATAGAGTTCACAAACTATGGTATAGATCTGAATATTGATCAATCCTGAAGTACTGACGGCCAATCTAATTTCTTGAGGTCCAAGAATGTCAGAACAGTACAGATATCCCCCAAATTACCCCTTTTTGCAAAGTAGACAGTCCGATGTACTTCCTAAGAGGCATGTCGAGTTTTTTGAAGTTGTATTTTTTTTGTCATAATTTTTCGGAAAATGAAAAAATAAAAAAAAATTGTTTCACAATTTTTTTTTTACATATTGTCACCAGTGCAGTACAGCACAGCGTCATCATATAACTGGCATGGCGGTGAACAGGGACACTGATTGGTGACAGTATGAAAAAAAAATATATATATATATATATATTTTTTTTTTTTTTATTACATTTTTTTTAAGATTTTCTTTTCATATTTCACTATGACCAAAGTAGTACAATGTTACCATAGTAACATTGTACTACTTTGGGGAAGTGATCAGTATTTTTTTTTTTTTTTACACAGTTTGCTTATAGCAAAGAATTGCTTTGCTATAAGCAAGCATTTACCTGAATGACATCGATTCATTTAAGGTTTTTTTTTTTTTTTTTTTTTTTTGGTGCTTAGCTGTGATTTGGCCACAGCTAATCACATGACATGTGCATGTAATTAGCTGTGACCATTCACAGCTAGACACTAGTATACAATGGATGGCAAGAATGAAGCCATCCATTGTATACAACTGTCATGTGACCTGCTGTGATTGGTCACAGCAGGTCACATGGTACCGGCAATGGGGCCGATACTCAGATCTGTCATCGGCAGTGTCCGAGGTACACGGCCGGTGACAGATTGCGCCACTGCGCAGCTCTGCAGGAGCGCAATCTGCGCATGTGCGGGAGGACGCCATATGGCGTCCACCCGGAACGCTGATGACATTTGCCGGCCACCATTCGGTCATAGGGCGCGCGGCAAATGGTTAACAACTGTCTTTTTTTAAAATAAAGTACTTATTTTTACCCCTTTGTTGCATTTTGAGCTCCTGCAGCCCCTTTATGGCTGCTTCCTACCTACATGTAGGCACTTCAGCAATAGTTGAATAGCATTTCTTACGGCAGGTTTCCTGATGGTGAAAACAATGGATCAGCCTTGTGTAACGGATATTGGAACGGCCAATTGTAGCCTCTATCAGAAGCCCATGCAACAGGGTACCAATGCACAATTAGAAGAAATGGACAGTAAGCTGTCACCCTATAACAGGAAATGCCAGAACAAAGGCCTGTATGGCAGGATCGCCAGATATTAATTTGACGAAAAATGTAGCTTTAGAAATGCTAACAAATTACATTTGAAATCACATCAACATGTTAAAGTGTATATTGAATTTTAATGACTGGTTTTCCAAATAATTTAATCAACTTTGAACTTTGATGATGGAACAAAGTTGCTAGAGAAGAGACTTTGCTTTAAGTGTTTAAAGTGACCTGTGAGTGCATGTTCCATGAATTTGCTGACATGAGTAAAGATTATTCTATCAGTAGTAGATGGATGGATGTGTCAAAATGATTCATTCCCAGATTGATCGTATTCTTGTCAAGCTGGAGGTCTGAAGATGAACGTAGAAAAAACCTGTACTGTATAACATTAGGGATATACTATCACAAACCAAAATGGGGCTAGAATTCTGCCCTGTGCTGTTAGCATATAGAGTGGTTGTGGTTGCCTTTATAATGGTGCTTAGAAGATCAAGATCCTTTTCTTATGCAATTACATTTATAGTATATACAGTATATATATTGAAACTCAAAGGAACACATCAAAAATTCCTCACCAACATAACATAATTCAACATAAAAAGATCCAAAATGCAACTATTATTTACATTATACAAAATACTATGTTATAGAAGAAATAACAGATTCGCTGATCACTGAAATGAAAAAAGAACACCTCAATAACATAACATGACTTTGTCAAATGACATATAGTATGATCTTATTAAACATTTAAAAACTTGCTTAAAAAACAGGTAAAAATGAGAAACGCAAGTACGCTAATGATTTGTACTTGGTGGGTTAGAGATATAGTAGAGTTTAAGGCAGCCCTAACAATGATCATGTATATAATATTTGGAATATGAATTTTGTAAATTGAGAAATGGCACATATACATATACTTGCCGCATAACTTTGTATATTCTTTGTGAAATGTATCTTTCATAAAATGCTAATGCCTAAAACTTAAAACAGCAAATTTTATTTATTCCTACAGTGATAGATTACTTTGTCTATACAGTCAGGTCCATAAATATTGGGACATCGACACAATTCTAACATTTTTGGCTCTATACACCACCACAATGGATTTGAAATGAAACGAACAAGATGTGCTTTAACTGCAGACTGTCAGCTTTAATTTGAGGGTATTTACATCCAAATCAGTGTAGGAATTACAACAGTTTGCATATGTGCCTCCCACTTGTTAAGGAATCAAAAGTAATGGGACAGAATAATAATCATATATCAAACTTTCACTTTTTAATACTTGCTTGCAAATCCTTTGCAGTCAATTACAGCCTGAAGTCTGGAATGCATAGACATCACCAGACGCTGGGTTTCATCCCTGGTGATGCTCTGCCAGGCCTCTACTGCAACTGTCTTCAGTTCCAGCTTGTTCTTGGGGCATTTTCCCTTCAGTTTTGTCTTCAGCAAGTGAAATGCATGCTCAATCGGATTCAGGTCAGGTGATTGACTTGGCCATTGCATAACATTCCACTGAATATGAGCAGATAATATTGCCCGAAAGAATTCATCCTGCTGCTTTTGTCAGCAGTCACATCATCAATAAATACAAGAGAACCAGTTCCATTGGCAGCCATACATGCCCACGCCATGACACTACCACCACCATGCTTCACTGATGAGGTGGTATGCTTAGGATCATGAGCAGTTCCTTTCCTTCTCCATACTCTTCTCTTCCCATCACTCTGGTACAAGTTGATCTTGATCTCGTCTGTCCATAGGATGTTGTTCCAGAACTGTGAAGGCTTTTTTAGATGTCGTTTGGCAAACTCTAATCTGGCCTTCCTGTTTTTGAGGCTCACCAATGGTTTCCATCTTGTGGTGAACCCTCTGTATTCACTCTGGTGAAGTCTTCTCTTGATTGTTGACTTTGACACACATACACCTACCTCCTGGAGAGTGTTCTTGATCTGGCCAACTGTTGTGAAGGGTGTTTTCTTCATCAGGGAAAGAATTCTTCGCTCATCCACCACAGTTGTTTTCCATGGTCTTCTGGGTCTTTTGGTGTTGCTGAGCTCACTGGTGCGTTCCTTCTTTTTAAGAATGTTCCAAACAGTTGTTTTGGCCACACCTAATGTTCTTGCTATCTCTCTGATGGGTTTGTTTTGTTTTTTCCTAATGACGGCTTGCTTCACTGATAGTGACAGCTCTTTGGATCTCATCTTGAGAGTTGACAGCAACAGATTCCAAATGCAAATAGCACACTTGAAATGAACTCTGGACCTTTTATCTGCTCATTGTAATTGGGATAATGAGGGAATAACACACACCTGGCCATGGAACAGCTGAGAAGCCAATTGTCCCATTACTTTTGGTTCCTTAACAAGTGGGAGGCACATATGCAAACTGTTGTAATTCCTACACCGTTCACCTGATTTGGATGTAAATACCCTCAAATTAAAGCTGACAGTCTGCAGTTAAAGCACATCTTGTTCGTTTCATTTCAAATCCATTGTGGTGGTGTATAGAGCCAAAAATGTTAGAATTGTGTCGATGTCCCAATATTTATGGACCTGACTGTATGTTTGAGGTCAATGCACAAAGATGGGTAAGTTATCGTAACTACTGTATATTCATTATTTTACCTTTAGTAAATTTTCTGTTCAAGATGTTCAACTCACATATATAAATATTATATAGGTGTGAAATTTTCATTTTCTTTTCACATATAATTGATATTTCATTATTAAAAGCCTTTATATCTCATGAAGCAGAATTTTACTTCATAAATCAATATTTTATCTACACTTCGAATGGCTACATTTTCTGCTTTTTTAAATAGATGCTTCACATAACCTTAGCAATTACCATCATTCAAAAGCTATTGGTATTTTAACCACTTGCTCTCTGGAAGATTTACCCCCCACCCCCACCCCCTTCACGACAAGGCCATTTTCTTTAAAGTAGCGACGCTGCAGTACTTTAGCTGACAATTGTCCGGTCATGCAACATTGTACCCAAACAAAATTTATATATTTTTTCCACACAAATAGAACTTTCTTTTGGTGGTATTTGGTCACCTCTGGGTTTTTTTTTTATTATATAAAGAAAAAAAAGACTGAAAATTTAGAAAAAAAAACCCCAATATTTTTAATTTTCTGCTATAAAACATATCCCATAAAAAATGAAAAAAAGATCAAATCTCTTAATACATTTTGGCCAAAATGTATTCTGCTACAAATCTTTGTTAAAAAAAATCCCAATAATAATATTGATAATATTGATAGGTTTGTGTAAAAATTTCAGCGTCTACAAACTATGGGACATATATTGGAATTTTTATTAATTTATTTAATATTACACTGCAATGGCCAATCTGACACTAATGCTGGGTAGAACTAACTGCCACTGACATCACCAGTGCAATAATTACAGTGATCAGTGCTAATTGTATGCACTGTCACTGTACTAATGACATTGGGAAGAAAGGGGTTAACATCTAAGGCGATCAAGGGGTTAAATATGTGCTTAACATGTGTTTGTGTGTATACTGTGTGCTGCTTTTACTGTAGATCTAGTTGTTTTCACTCCCTGTTTAGCAGGGAATGAAAAATCAACTAGATCACCTGTCACTGAACACAGTTTACACTGACAGAGCTGTGTTCTATGAGTCTTAGAGTCGATTGTTGGATCCCGGCGGCCAATCAGCGGCTGGCACCTGGTGACCGGCATGTGCTGTTACAAATCACTACCTGGAAATGCAGAATCAAGTATCTATACGTGATTCTCTGCAGAGCGGCCACCCTGTAGAAGTAAAGCTACAATGGGCTGGCCGCAAGGTGGTTAAGGAGATAAAATCTGTGGGATAATCTTTGCCAACTGAGTTTTATTTACAAAATTGAGTCAAAATTTATATTATAATGTATATACAGTCAGGTCCATAAATATTGGGACATTGACACAATTCTAACATTTTTGGCTCTATACACCACCACAATGGATTTGAAATGAAACAAACAAGATGTGCTGTAATTGCAGACTGTCAGCTTTAATTTGAGGGTATTTACATCCAAATCAGGTGAACGTGTAGGAATTACAACAGTTTGCATATGTGCCTCCCACTTGCAGTAGAGGCCTGGCAGAGCATCACCAGGGATGAAACCCAGCGTCTGGTGATGTCTATGCGTTCCACACTTCAGGCTGTAATTGACTGCAAAGGATTTGCAACCAAGTATTAAAAAGTGAATGTTTGATTTATTATTATTATTCTGTCCCATTACTTTTGGTCCCTTAACAAGTGGGAGGCACATATGCAAACTGTTGTAATTCCTACACCGTTCACCTGATTTGGATGTAAATACCCTCAAATTAGAGCTGACAGTCTGCAGTTAAAGCACATCTTGTTCATTTCATTTCAAATCCATTGTGGTGGTGTATAGAGCCAAAAATGTTAGAAATGTGTCGATGTCCCAATATTTATGGACCTGACTGTACGGTAAATTCAACTAACCCATGAGATAAAATCTAGTGAACAGAAAACATTACTTTTGATTGTGAAAAAAGCAAATAAAATTGTGCAAATATCGCAAATGTAGTGCTTTACTGAACTGAGCCTAAAGAGATAACATTTGGATATAGAGACAGGAATAATTTGATGAAGGATGTAAAATGCATACTGCAGTAACCTGAACTTCAAGGGAGAGCTGAGACCGCTCATCAGAACTCAACCTTCAAATGACAGTTTCTGTTTTCTTTGGTGCCTAATGCCCTTATGATTTTCCATTGTTAATTTTGTAACATAAGATATATGTCATTTCTTCATACTTTGATGAGCTTAGAAAACTAAGTCCACATACAGAAGGATTTGGCTAACGTCTGGTTAGTAATGCATATTGCCAGGTGCACTGAGATCGACTTGAAAGCAAAAGAGAATAGGCATCATGTTAATTGTTCCCAATTGTAATCATACATAACCAGGGGTGGACTGACTATTTGGAAACTCGGGCACTGCCCGAGGGCCCGGGGTCAGTAGGGGGCCCCATGAGATGCCCGTGGTACCTTTTTCATAGGCTTTTTTGAGTTTGGGCAAGGACACAGGGGCCCCATGATCCCCTATTGCCCAGGGGCCCCATGAGTTGTCAGTCCGCCTCTGTACATAACCAATAAACAGTCACTGATGAGAAGTCCCATCACCTTTCAATTTTTAAAGCATGACTAGGAGGGCACCCAGCATTAGAGGGATCCTGGCTGCCAATGTGAGCTTTCCAACCTTTACAACTTCACCACTGAACAGAAGTATCTAGACTGATAGTAACAGAAAATCATGATCAAAATCAGTATGCTTTATAAAACTAGATAGCATATTTTTCCAGAACAATGTATCTACTTAAATGTCAGTGCTTTGATATAAAAGGAGGCTATGAAGTTTATTGTACATAACAGAAGAATTTTAATAGACATTCAAACAATATTTTGAAACTCACTGTTCATCCCTGATTCGAACAGAGTAAAAGGAGGGCAAGGCTTATTGAATCATTGTCCTGTATATCCTGTATTGTATGCAGTAATGGACAGAAACAATTCTCAATCCTGCAGGCCACAATGGAAAAGCAGGTTCTTTGTAAAAAGATTTCCCTTCTCATTGCACTAAGACATTTTCATGCCATCAAAGAAAAAAAATGTTCCTGCTAGTGTAATCTAAAAAGAAACGCAAACATGCATCAGCACTGTAGCTTAAAGCATAATAATCCAAAAAAAAGGAAATGTGCTAGTTTGTGTTTTTTCAAAGGATTTATTTCTCCTATTATTCATTTCCATATATGAGAAGCCCCTCTTATGATGAGGTTTTCCTGTCCAAGCTTTCCAGTGTTGACAGTTTTACTCATTAATTGATTTCAGGAAGCGTCTAGCAACCTGTCGTAAATCCCTCAAACGCTGAAAGGATTTGCTCGAAAGAAACAGATGTGATTAAAAGACATTCAGAAGCTTTCAGAATGTAGAAAAAAAAAACATGGATGTGAAATCAGCAAATTTATGGGTCTCTATAGACAGTCTGAAAATGGTTCTTACTGTTATATTTTAAGGTAAGTAAGCTGGTACTGTATGCTTTAACTGCAGTTGTAAACTGAAAGGTATTGTTTCCTTTTAAGCGATCATAAATCTATTGATTCACTACAAGAGAACAACACCATATTACGCTTCTGTGAAGCTAAGTTACCTTCCATTTAATTCAGGCATTTATTCATACACAGTATGTGTACATTTATTTTTACACCTGTGTGCGTGGGAGTATGTATGCATGAATGAGATATATATAGTAAAAGAATCATATTTATGGTAATAGTTATGGTAATACACTAACAACAGGGGTCATCAACCTTTTAAAAGGGCAAGTTCATTATTTGTTGGGGGGCCAGACTGTGGTCATTAAGAGTATAAATATACACTGCATTGGAATTCAGTGGGGGTAAAAAATGCACCTGTATTGATAGTCAGTAGGGGTAAAAGTGGTTAGAAGAGTAAAAAATGCCCTGTATCCATGGTCAGTCGGAGTAAAAAAATCTCTGCATTGGTAGGCAGTGGGAGAAAAAAATGCCCACCATCAGCAGGAGTAAAAAAATTCCCCTGTCAGAGCCCACTAGGAGTAACAATTATTCCAGCTACAGTTATCAGTGAGACTAATAAATGCCCCATGGATAGTGGGAGGAATGGTGCATCATTGTTGGTCTCCATAAGATCAATGGTGCCCCACCACTGGCGTCATTGAAAGAAATGGCCATTTTTGTTAATGTCAGTGGTGCCTCATTGTTGGTGTGACTGGGCCAAATAATTCAACTCTATTGGTGACAGTGGAGGAATAGTGCACCATTTTTGGTGTCAGTAAGAGGAATAGGATCAGTGGAATCGATGTCAGTGGAATTAGTATAGTCATTGGTGTTCAGGGATACCTACCTTTAAATATGCTAGATGTTCCAGATTGCTCCTCTCCAGGCTGCATGGCGTTATGACCGGAACTCTGCAAGTACTGGCAGGTGGTAAATCACTCATGCCGAACAATGCCTAAGTTCATTGTGCTTACTTCCACTCTGCTTACAGGGGCTTACTTCAGCATGCAATCAAAATGAGCTGCATGCAGGGCCTTGTCATTGCAGGGGCTAGTTTAGAGCAAGATGTGAGCTGTAATCACTGATGTTCGACAACAAGGGGTTTATTTACTAAAGCTGGAGAGTCCAAAATCAGACTCCCTTCTGCATAGAAACCAATCAGCTTCCAGGTTTCATTGCCAAAGCTTCATTGAACAAGCTGAGGTTAGAAGCTGATTGGTTTCTATGCAGAAGGGAGTCTGATTTTGGACTCTCCAGCTTTAGTAAATAAACCCCCAAGTGTCTATGGCCAGTTTATGGATATTTCAGCATTTACCTATTTTTATCATGCAGTTATTCTTCAAATATAATAAATAAATTTGCAAACAAGTCTCACAAACCTCTGTAGCTACAGGCAATGTAGAGCAGAAGGAGTGAAGTCATTAGTTGTTTTGTTAACAGCTCAGCTCACCCTTCTTTCTTTCCCAAAGCACCTGATCTGTGTTAACATTAGAGATCATAAGACTGGAAGGTTATGAGGTGAACTACTGAAAGAATTACTTTGAGCATGATTTGCTCCACAGGTGCTGCAGCTACACAGATTAATGAAGAATTGGTTTAAAGCTCAAGTATCATTAGTAAGGAATATGTAAACAGTTGAATATACAGTAAACAGGTTCATTTTGAACCATATGAGGGATAATATTTATAAATATTACATGTTTATAGACCCAAGTCCGCTTTAAAAAATGTATTTCTGAAATGCCTTATATTAAGTTCTATTGTGGTCCTAACGTCGTAAGACAGATAGGAAATGCAAAGTTGACTTTTAGCATGGAATATATGGAACACATAGATCAGGAAAATTAGTTACCTATTCTATTCTTGCCTCTACATAGTGCATCATGAGATTGAAGGCTATAGATGTCAATAAGCTGAAAGCAATTGTAAAGGGTAATTTAAGAAAAAATAACAAACATGGTATACTCACCTGCTCTGTTCAAGAGAGCAGCCCTGTCAGGAATGGACTCAGCACTGGTGGTGGGACTCACCTGCCGTGTGGGCTGCAGTACCAGGGCTGACCAGCGGGTGCTCTCAGCAGCCAGAAGCTCACTCCTGCAATCAGCCAACACCTGGTGCTGATTGCAGGAGGTGTATTTAAGGAATGACTAGGCCTGTGATCAGGGCCTTGGTGTATGTTTCCCATGAGCCCCTGTACCTGGTATCCTGTGTTCCTGCCTATCTGCCTAGTTGCTGACCCTGCTTTGATCCTGACCTCTGCTGATCGTCTCCTGTTGAACCCCTGGCTTGCCTGACCATCCTTCTGCCTGATCCTCTGTACCGCACTGCCTGTGAGTTACTGAACCCGGCTTGTGACCCTGACTATTCTCTGCCTGCTCCTCCGGTACGTCACTGCCCGCACGTTGCTGACCTGGCCTGCCTGCCTACGCCTGACGCTACCCAGACGATCCATCCATCCCGCACGGATCCAGTCACTACTGTGCAAACCTGCCAGCCCCTTCACATCAGGCTTTCCCCCTTACGGCCCGCCTGACCATTTAACCTCTCCAGCCTTGACTACACCTGTGTTCCTGAAGCCTGCTACTTCCCTGTGTCAGTCCACACATTTCTGGTCACAACCCGATCCCTGACAAGCCCCGATCCACTTCTTCTCGGGTCCCCTTGCTCCAGGCTCCTTCCCCCTGCTATGTACCTCCACAGCAAACTGCTTACAATGAAGGCACTCATGAGGGCTCAATCCCTAGCTAAGCTGTGTTTGTCCATTGACACATACACAGTGGCTCAGTCCCACCCCCGCTCTCTCCTCGCAGGCTGTGATTGACAGCAGCAGGAAGAAAGGGCTCACACTGCTGCTTCCATGGCATGGCTAATGAGGAGAGAGAGAGAGGAGAGAGCCACTGCCCTTAAGCACAGCACTGGATCAAGATTGGCTTAGGTAATTATAAGGGGGGGCTGGGGAGGGAGCTGCACACAGAAGCTTTTTTTACCTTAATGCATAAACAGATTATGGTAAAAAAAACCTTCTGCCTTTAGAACAACTTGAAGGTAAAATAAATGAATCTATATTCCTATGTGAAATATTAATCTCTTCTAGTGGTAACAAAGTCCCTTGTTTGATGTTCTCTGGGTAGAAATCATCTTTGATACTAATAATGCCCCTAGAATCTATGAATAAGTGTTAATCTTCCCAAACTGCCCTTTTTCTTCACAGAAAACTTAACATTTTTTTGCATTCACCTACAACTGCACCAACACTGAACTTACTGTGCACAGCGTAACTCCTCTAAAAAAATAGAAACAACACATGGAAGTGATTCTGTTTTGCGGCATATAATATGATGCCTAAGTGTGAGAAGGAGCAGCAAAATCACTATTTGTATAATGTTTGTAATTACAGAAAGGAAACTCCAACAGTGTCTCTGTTCTCAGCTTCCTTGCTGTTATGTGTTGTAGCTTTTGATATTATTGTAGTTTGTTTTCAGCATGATGCTGGTTCTGGCAACAGCTACTCTCTTGGTTTCTCACTCTCATAGGGAACAGTTTATTGTCAAACGGATTGCAATATGTAGCACATATGTAAATTTGTGCAATGACATTTTCCAAAATTATGGGTTTCTCACTAATACTTCCAACTCCCCTGAAACACATTGCAGGGAAGCTAGGATCAATGAAGCCAAAAATAACATTACATGAAGCTACAAACATTAAATGTATTTAAAAAATATACCAATCTGAAATAGATGGCAATCAGAATATGTGAGTAAAAGAATGGATTCACAGTTCAAATCACTTCATAATTGTATCGAATGGTGGTCCTCCATGAAGGTATTTTGTTTATCTTAATTAATCCTGTTTTAATCCTGTTTGTACGCATTGTACATGAACAGCTGTGCTAAAACTGAAAACCAAAAGAAAGGGATTCATGAAAAGTTTTTAAAGCATAACTGCACCCTTGGTACAAAGATGCATAAAATCAACTTAACTTTAACTTAGTTTTTAATTACAAATCTTTCTCTAACTCTAAAGTTAAAACTTTAATGTAAATATACACTGATTACCCATAACATAATGACCACTCACCTAATATTGAGTAGGACCTCCTTTTGCTGACAAAACAGGCCCATCAACCCATGATCCATCAAGGCATGGACACCACTAGATCTATGAAGTTATGCTGTGATATCTGGCACCAGGCTGTCAAGAGCAGATCCTTTAAGTCCTGTAAGTTGTGAGGTGGGGCATCCGGGGATTGGACCCACCCACTACAGGCTACCTGAATATAACTATAGGAGGGGGCAGAGACAAGAGCAGTCACCCTTCACAAGGAGACAACAGCAGTGACTAGTTTTTGTTACAGGAAGCTATTGCATAGTTGCAAAGTTTCATACTTGACTACACATGCCTCTTATACAGGGGAGGACTGACCATTTGGAAACTCAGGCACTGCCCGAGGGCCCAGGGTCAGTAGGGGGCCCCATGAAATGCCCCTCGTTCCTTTTTCATAGGCTTTTTTGAGTTTGGGCAAGGACACAGGAGTCCCATGATCCCCTATTGCCTGGGGGCCCCATGAGTTGTCAGTCCGCCCCTGCTCTTATACTTAATATTTGCTTAACCCAAAGTTCAACTTTAAGTTTAAAGCTCTCCAATGCTTTGGAGGCCTTTTGTTTGTACATTAAAGTGTATTGATAGGGTACATGGCAAATGGTGATATCATGGAAAACCAGTAACAAAAAAGGCCAGCACACCATTTTGTTTTTCATCTTCCCCTCCTTTTTTTGAAAGTTAAACTTCCCCTTTAATTTCTGTTATGTTTTGTAACAATCTCCTTATGCTCTAGCTGATTCTGTGCCACCCTATAGCACAAATACTGCTACAGGGCGGCACAGGTGCACAAAATCACGTGTGTATATATACATATATATATATGTGATTTTGCATTCCCGGGTAGGGGACATGCGCGCCATTTGCGGCCTCGGCTGTCAATCACCTGATCACTGAGTATCTCCGACCTGGGAGAGGCCTGTGTATAAGCAACACAGTTCTCTCCCTTGTCAGCTCCTGCACACTGCTTTGTATGGCTTTGCATAGCAGAACCATACAAAGCAGTGTGCTTACAGTGAAACACAGCACACAGCATGCTTAGTAAAACACACACAGCACAGTTAACCCTTTGATCGCCTCAGATGTTAACCCCTTCCTGCTCAGTGCCATTAGTACAGTGTCAGTGCTTTTTATTAGCACTGATCACTGTACTGGTGTCACTGGGGATGTCAGTGACACCAAGTCAGTTCCCCCCAGTGTCAGAATGGCCGCTGCAGTCCCGTTATAAGTCGCAGATTGCTGCCATTACTAGTAAAAAAAAAAATTCCAGTGTCTATACCAATATTTATAAATGCTACAACTTTCACGTAAAGCAATTAATTTACACGTATTGGGATTTTTTTTAGCAAAGACATGTAGCAGAATACATTTTGGCCTAAATGTATGACGAAATTTGATTTTTTAAAATTTTTTTGCCAGACATGTTTAACCTCCTTGGCGGTATGATTCTTTCTGATTTTTTTGTGCTGAAAGCGGTACCATTTTTTTGCATGGAAATATGTAGTTTTTTATTGTAGGCTGTAATTTTTAGGAATAACTCACTGAAATCTGTCCGAACAAGAGTCTAGTAAACATCCCGGGTATGATAAAATTTGAAACACAAAATCATAAATTATAATTTAATAAATAATCATAAAAAATAATAATATAATATTAATAAATTTAATTCAATAATATAATCAAACCAAAAACACTGACATTTGAAATACAGAGGCAAATTCGCACATCACTGAGCAAAGTCGCAAAATCGTTTTCAGTGTCTGATGACGAATTTCCCCACAAATCATTATCACTCAATTCTGCAAGTGGTTCTGATTTACTATCGCTGTTCTAAAACCGCTTTTGACGTAAAGGGACGCTTTTTGGACGCCATGGACTTTTCTAAGTTTCCAGGCAGAAAGAACATTCAAAATGCAGGCAGGGCACAGGACAAAGCAGTAGGGACAAAATATATGTGAAATGCATTGAAACAGCAATGACAGCAAAAATGAAATTTTTTAAAATTTCAAATTTCCCGCCGGTTCCAGCGCCTGTACGTCCCGACGTCACAGGGACCGGAACACAGAAGCCGGATGCCGGCATCGGCCGGAGGAGATGGCCAGGGACGCTGCAGGGGACACATCGCGGGAGCGAAGGAGAAGGTAAGTGCTGCAGGGACCCCCTGAGCAACGCCGCATGGTAAGCCCAAGTGTAGCTCGGGGTTACCGCTTTTGGTATAAAAATTTTACCCCGAGCTACACTCGGGAATATCGCCAGGGAGGTTAATAGCAAAAATATTGTTTATTTCTCAAAATTTTTGGTCTTTTTTTGTTTATAGCGAAAAAAATAAAAAACACACAGGCGATCAAATACCATCAAAGGAAAGCTCTATTTGTGGGAAAAAAAGGATGGAAATTTCATTTAGCTGCAGTGTTGCATGACCACACAATTGTTAGTTAAAGTAATGCAGTGCCGTATCGCAAAAAAGTGGGTAGAGTGATCAGCTTTAGTGCAGTAATTTCTGATCTCAGCAATGACATCGCTTCTGGTTCACAGGACACACAGACATGTACAGTACAGGAAATTTCCAGCTTCCAGGATGTATACCGTTCTCCATCTTAATTCAGGGGTACAACTTTTCAATTACATTTAGCAAGTAATGATGATCCTTAGTCATTACTAAGCAATTGTACTCGTAAATAATTGTACTCATTACTAAGGACTGAGCAATTGTAGTACCCAATATGGCATTTAGCATATCTTTAATTATATGCCCCTATATTGTGTGGGCTATATTTTGCCTGGATCCCTTTGTATTTCAACTTGTACTGGAACTCAGCACTGAAAATCCATGGTAACACAGGTGGGTTGTGTTATCAACATTGTTAGCTGTATATAATTGTGTTTGGCTTGAATTTGTCTATCACCTTGAGAAAGGGGACCTTTTTTTGTTTGTATTATGCTATTTCTGCAAAGACCTCAGCAAAGTTTTGAGATCTTAATCTCCTGGTGTGCTGGCCTTTTTTTTCTTAATGATTTTCTAAGTGTCCCCATTGGGGAATTAACCTCCTCTATTTGTCCTAGTGACCACTGTCAGTCCATGTGATTGGAAATCCAACATTTTACTGTTGGCACCAGAACATAATCTTCCAACAGGGCATAGGTTATGGAGACAACTGTCTCAGTTTGAAGACATTTTCAATTTTCAATTTCTATTATTGTATTCACTGCAGGAAGTGAAGGGAAAATCTTCCTAATGGGGCACATACAGGAAATAAATTGTGGCATTAGGTCAGGGGTAGGCAACCTGCGGCTCTCCAGCTGTTGCAGGGCTACAAGTTCCATCATGCCTCTGCAAGTTATAGCTGTAACTATTAGTTTTGTAATGTTGCAATGCCTCATGGGAAATGTAGTTCCACAACAGCTAGAGAGCCGCAGGTTGCCTACCCCTGCATTAGGTATACTTTTAGTAATAGTGTGGATAATTAGTATGAGCAGCAAATCTCTGCCTCCACCTAACTATTGTTTCCTCCTCAGCCATGCTTCCTCAGTTTCATTTCTCACATACTCTACTTTTACATCTTCAATGATATCCAACAATCAAATATCAAAGGACTCACCTTTTTTCAAACAACATGCTTGGATGCGTCTAGTAACATTGACTTTTCCTGTAACCTTTCTACTTCTTTGGCTATCTTAAGTCTAATGAAAGTAATTCAGGTTAAGCATATTTCCATGATAAAACCTAAAGAGCTACTCCAAGGAACAAATTGACCAATTAATAAACTGAAAACAACAAATAAGCGAATAAAAGAGTCCAAGGGAGAAATCTTAGAAACACAAAAGAAAGTAGGCAGGTACTTACATACATTGGTTGCCACCACCAGAGGAGTGGACAACCATCATAGAGGAATATGAAATCATCCATTACCAGAGAGTTATTTATTCTAAAGCAAGGCTAGTCAACCTGCAGAAACATACAATATATTATATATAACAGTGGTAGGTTAACAGCTTTAAAGGTCTCATGTTCTGGTAATTGGCATTATACCAATCTACTGGTAGATCATAAATGATGGGTTACTTCCCTATGTTACATAGTTACATAGTTAGTCTGGCTAAAAAAAGACAAGAGTCCATCCAGTTCAATCATTAAAAAAAAAAGTTATAATCCTACACCCACAGTTGATCCAGAGGAAGGCAAAAAAAAACAGCAAAGCATGATCCAATTTGCTCCTGCAGGGGAAAAAATTCATTCCTGTTCCCTCGAGAGGCAATCGGATATTCCCTGGATCAACTTTACCTATAAATAGTAACCAGTTATATTCTGTTGATCCAAGAAAGAATCCAGGCCTTTTTTTAAAGCAATCCACTGAGCTGGCTAGAACGAACTCTTGAGGGAGTCTGTTCCACATTTTCACAGCTCTTACTGTGAAGAAACCTTTCCATTTTTGGAGATGAAATTTCTTTTCCTCCAGACGTAAAGAGTGCCCTTGTCCTCTGTGATGACCTCAGGGTCAATAACTCTACACAGAGTTCACTATATGAACCACCGATGTATTTATATATGTTGATCATATCCCCCCTTAATCTCCTCTTCTCAAGAGAGAAAAAGTCAGTTCCTCTAATCTTTCCTCATAGCTGAGCTCCTCCATGCCTCTTATCAGATTGGTTGCACTCATCTGTACTTTCTCTAGTTCCCCAATGTTCTTTTTGTAAATTGGTGCCCAAAACTGAACTGCATATTCCAGATGAGGTCTTACGAATGATTTGTACAGGGGTAATATGATATCTCTCTCTCTGGAGTCTATACCTCTCCTAATACAAGAGAGGATTTTGCTCCCTTTAGAAACCGCAGCTTGGCATTGCATGCCATTATTAAGCTTGTGATCTACCAAAACTCCCAGATCCTTCTCCACCATTGGTTCCCCGTTGTACTCCCCCTAGTACGTATGATTCATGCAAATTTTTTGCCCCCAAATGCATGACCTTATATTTATCAACATTAAACCTCATTTGCCACATAGTTGGACATTCGTAATAAGGTCTGCATGGTTTGAGATTACAAGGTCCAGCAGAGCACATTCCTAGTTGGGGCCTCTATGAACTGTATCATAAAATTGTCCTGTAGTAGGTTTAAACATTTTTGCCCTTTAACTGTTCCTGCAGTACCATTACTCCAGTCAATTTCTGAGTAAATTCCTCCAGTATTATCACTGTCCCAGCCCTTGCAGCTCTTTCAACCTGTGCAAGGAGCTGAGTCTCCACCTCCTCATTAACACCGGGAGGCCTATAACAAACTTCAATGATTACCTTTGTAGTATGCACCCCCATGTACAGTTCCATCCATAATGATTCAGCCTCATCACACTCTCCATCAACTAGGTCCTCTTTCACACTTGCTCTGAGATCACTTCTCACATAGAGACAGACACCACCACCTTTCCTATTTACCCTGTCTCTGCAAAAGAGAACATAGCCAGGAATATTAATGGCCCAGTCATGTGAAGAATGAAGCCAAGATTCAGCAATACCAATTAAATCATAGCTCTGTTCATGCAAAAAAGCTTCCAACTCACCTATTTTGCTTGGAGGGGTTCTGGCATTGGTGAACAAACACTTTAATCCATTGACACCTTATGCACATGTATTTTGCATATATTTTATTTTCATACAAATGGTACCAATTCCACTGGTTGTTTGAAACATGGGAACCTTCTTATCTGCCATAGCCTTCCCCCCATCTTTCCCCATTCCACCCACCAATAAGTACTGACCACTGTCTGATCTGTCTACCCCGTTATAATCTAATTCTCGTTCCCAACTCGATACTAGTTTAAATACTCCTCCAGCATTCCCATAAACCTCTCCCACAGCACAGCAGACCTCCTTCCATTTAGGTAGAAACCATCTCTAGCAAATAGGTTGCACCCCAATGAAAAGTCAGCCCAGTGCTCTAGAAACCCAAATCCTTCCCTCTTACACCAGGTATTTAGCCATGCATTGAGTTCTCTAATCTCTCCCTGTCTCTCCTGAATTGCGCATGGCACAGGTAATATTTCAAAGAATATCACCTTGGAGGTCCTTATCTTCAACATGCAGCCTTGTTCGTTAAATTGATTCTTAAGGAGCCTCCACCTTCCATGTATTCTGTCATTGGGTCCAACATGGACCAAGACAGCTGGGTCATGCCCAGCCCTTCCCAGTAATTTATCAACCTGGTCCACCACATGCCGAACCCTGCCACCAGGGAGACAGCAAACCATTCGGTTGAGGAGATCATGGCGACAAATTATTAGTCCTTCTGATTATAGAATCCCCTACTACCACCAACTGTCTAGGCCTTCCTGCACTACCCTCACCACCCCTCCCAGATGGTCTGCTCTCCTGGCTGTTATGGATAGCAGTGACATCCAGGGCTGTCCCCACATATTCTCCCAGCTTGGCAAATCTGTTTGGGTGCACAAACCCAGGGCCAGCCTTCCTTTTCTTTGAGCCCTACCACTCCCTCTCATTACAGTAACCAATCTTCCTACCTGATAATCCTGAATAGCTCCTCCACCCTTCACATCAATCCCATTACCTGCTTAGAGAGCAGAAGACCCCTTTCAAGGTTGTCGGTTCTGCTCAGTGTTGCAACTTTCTCCTCCAGATCTCTAATGTGAGTTTCCAGAAGTCAAACCGCTTACATCTCTCACAGCGGTATCCATCCTGGAGCTATTGCTCCATTGTTGCATACATGCCGCACACTGTGCACTGCACAAAACCTTCCACCCCGCTAGCACTCATATCCCAGTTACAATATTAACAGGCAATATCAGTTGTCACTTACAGGTTAGTAGACTTCTGTTATAATCTCCTGTTTTCCACTCCGGTTTTTTAACTCCACTTATCAAGTGTTCTAAATTATCATATAGCTCAGGATCGTAAATTCAAGCCTTGAGTTTACTCACACTTGAACTGGGATTGCCTTCCTAGGCTGGAACAATAATTCTAACATGAACTGATCCACCAAGAGATACACGTTTCAAAGAGCTGGGGCAAGTGGGTGGCAACAATGTCATCTTTTTGGTAGATGAGAGAACTGGGGAACAAGGCAGAGGAATGTGGCACCCTAATAAGGCTGATCTTTACTTCTGATAAGTGAAGACAAGGACAAAGGACAGAGACTAAAAGCTTTTAAAACTGCAGGCTCTAGGTGACACAGACCAGTAAGGCCATCCAAATCTGAGGCCCTAATGAAACCAGAGAGCACACAGATAGGTAAATGGCCATATGCCAATATTATTACCAAACTGTTTAAAGCTCAACTTTTTAATCTAAAAATTTAAAGATGCCGTCCACCCAAACCTGTTATAACATTTTTTGATAAACTGTTAGATGATAAAAACAAATAATTTAACTTGCTAGCATATACCAAAAGATAGAATATTAATTTTAGAAGGGCTAACTTTTCAATGTATAGTTTGTCACCTACTATTGCACTGTGTAATATCCACCATTTAATCCTGTTATGTGTGCCTTAAAGGAAACCCATGCATAGGGAAATATAGAGGCTGCCAGTGCTGTCCTCTCCTTCCGAGAATCATAATTGCCTAGATGTCAAGCTGGCTTAATGGCTTCAGATTTTTAGAGACATTTGCCAAAGCCATTTTGCACATGAGAAGTTCTTACTTTGTCTGACTTACAGAATGCAAATATTTTCTGGGTCATTGACTCGGCCAGCAATTCAATAAGATGATCTACATGGTGCTGGATTTCCTCAGCATAGGTTTCCTGGAAAAATTATTAAAGCTAACTACAGGCTAGCAGCTAAATACACAGATGAAATATATATATGGGAAAACTTTTACCTGGCAAAGATTTTCTAGTTCTGGACATTCTGTCAAGTGATCCAGGCACCCCTGCCAGACACAACAAGAAGGTCACTAATTTCCACTGCAGCAGCACAATTTGCTCAACAAAGCATGCCCAGCCTGCTGAATGACCAGTGGAGGCTCAATCACCTAGTGATTAGTCATCCCTCTGCTCATTCTACTTTTTTCATAATGTTTCCTAATACAACATCAATATTAACATATTGGTACCTAGTGCTTGCCTTCCTCTTCCAGTCTGTCCAGGAGATTATAGGTACTTATACTAGCTACACCTATATTAGTAGTATGCAGAATGAGGAAGGGTATCTTGACCCTTCATTGCTTATTTAATAGACTGAAGGAGGGGCAATGGTTTACAACGTGTTGCTTAAAAGAATTCTAAAGTAAGACAACTAGAGAGGCCACTATTGATGGCCTCCATCTGCAGTGGTCTGGTCATCTTTAACTTGGACACATTCTTAGCCACTAACCTAGAACAAGAATACAGCCATATAGGTAAGAGGAAAGTCAGAACTGCTAAATATGTATACTTCCATTGATTAAAGTGAATGTAAAGGCTCAAGTTTTTTTATTACCTTCATGCATTCTATGCATGAAGGTAAAAAACCTTCAGTGTTCAGCAGCCACCCAGTCCCTCCTAATATGTGCACAAGATCCTCAGCTCTCCAATGACTCTCCCTTCTCATTGGCTGAGACAGCAGCAGGAGCCAATGGCTAATGAGCAAATGAGGGGGGGGGGGGCAAGCAGTAGCTCTGTGTGAGAATGAACATGTAGAGCAGTGGCTTGGGAGCAAGCCTGCTTGGGAGCCCCCTACCAAGCTGCTTGCTTTGGGGGCACTCAGCAGAAGAAAGGGGCTGGGAGCACCAGCAAAGGGACCCAAGAAGAGGAAGATTAGGGATGCTCTGTGAAAAACCATTGCACAGAGCAGGTAAGTATGACATATTTGTTATTTTTTTAAAATTGCCTTTAATATCACTTTAAGTGACTCAGAAAATATTAGGGTTGCCATAGATGCTTTGTTTATGGATTCCCCCATCCACACATGGGTGCATGGAGAAATTTGCCTTTGCTGTCAGTATACACTGATCTGCAAATGCAGCTGTCTGGCTGCAGCAGCTGATCGTAAACACTTTTCCAACAGTCCTATTCAAAAGAAGTTGTTTGTTAGACTGGCTTCTGTTGAGCAGGAACAGCCATAGATGGATTGAAATTCAGTCAGGTCTGCTAAACCAGCCAAATTTCAATCCATCTATGGGCAGCTTTAAACCTTTAGAACAGACGAACAGCCAGACAAGTAGCATTTCCAAAAAAACAAGTGCAGCAATGGTAGCTTACATATTTGTTCAGTACAGATTTCCATTAACTGCAGTGGAAAAAATAGAGGTCGGGCACCGGCAGTCTGGCAGAGGCACCTGCACCACACGCCTGACTAAACTAAATTACAAATCATTCGGCAGGTAAGACGATTTAGATATAAGTATTTCAGCTGTACTGTCTGTCTGGAATTAAGTTTTAAGGTGTTCTATGCCTCCAAATTCCTCGTAAAGAACTTCAGGTTTTATCAGTTTTTAACAGAAAGTAACAAGTCACGGTCAGGTAGTAATAAAGCAACAGAAATCTTCTTGCGTTGGCCAGAAGGAAATGGAACCTCTTCGGGAAAAAAAGAAAGGCAGATGGGAAGGACGCAAATTCTCTTGGTTGAACATGACCTTTCCCTGAGATGCAACCACAGCATTAGCTGTTAAAATTAGAACAAGAAACATATTACCATTAATTTTTGCCAAGATAAATTTCTGGATCAACAAAGTCAAATGAGTACAAGAAAATGAATGTTAATTTTACCAAGTTTATAGGGATAGATATACCTGTTAGGCTAAATAAGTGCGATCAAACTTTACTGCATGTTAAAAGCAATTCACTGTCCTTGTGCTGAAAAGCCTGTGTTACATTTACAAAAGCAATATCTGGCATAGATTCAGTTGAGAAGCAGGTTTAAACTAAACATGGGCACCAGGGAAGCATTACTCCATAAATTTTACAGCTGGCTTAAAATTTTTTTTTTGGGTAGTTTATAAAGATCCCTAAGGAAGCAATGAAAAAAAAATCTGGCTCCTAGTGCCTGGCACTTTTCAAAGTTCTGTTATTCTTTCCTAAAGTAAGTTTGAATGCTTATGTTTATATGAATTAGGCTTGTTTCTTAAGATATGTGGCAGAATACACAGTACAGGATACTCAAAAGCAGACTAAAGTAAACTCCTGCAAGTTGCTGAGTATACACATTAAAAGCCTGTTGATGTATAATGGTACAACAGACAAGGGTTTTGCTTATTGTTGTTCGCTGTATTAGTAAAGGGCTTACTTTCATTACTGTTCTGAAGTTAATTAAAAGCAGAACTAAAGCCATCTATACTTACATCCCTCCAGCAATGTGCCATCAGCAAGCCCACTTGCCTGTGTTGACATCCCTGCTCTGTCTTTGGGGTTGGGGAGCTTCAGCCATCTTGGCAAGTATCTTGTGACTCTTATGCATGAAGGGAATTAATGCATCCTGGTTTTAAAACATTTTGAGAATATACACTGAGTCATGCATGAACAACTTAAAAGAATTTACTTGTTACCTTGTCCATTGTCTATGTGTGAAGCCCACTCTCAAACCCACCTCTCCAGTACTTTCCCAGAACTTCTTGCTCTATTGCAATAAAGCCTACTACATACTATTAGAAAATCAGGTATGTTTGACTTTTCAATGACTCATTTATCTATCTCCAAATGTCAATATGGAAAAGTGTTTTTTTTTTATTTCACATTTCCTGATTGAGTCCTAGTGCATGTGTCAGGAATGGACTTGCCAATAGTGGTGGGACTCACCTGCCTTGTGGGCTGCAGTACCAGGGCTGGCCAGCGGGTGCTCTCAACAACCAGAGGTTCACTTCGGCAATTAGCCATCACCTGGGGCTGATTGCAGGTGTATTTAAGGGATGGCCAGACCTGCAGTCTCTGCCTTGGTGTGTGTTTTTCCATGGACCCCTGTACCTTGTAACCTGCGTTCCTGTTCCTGTTTATGCCTGACTTGTTGCCGACCCTGCCTGATCCTGACCTCTGCTGACTTCTCCTGTTTTATCCCTGGCTTGTGACCCTGACCATTCTTTGCGCCTGCTCCTCCTGTACCTACCTGCCCGATAGTTATCGACCCGGCCTGCCTGACTACGTTGTGCTCTATATGTGTATGTACCTGTGTATCTATACCAGTTTGGGTTTGTTTCACCTTGTTGTATGTATTTGTGTTAGCTTGGGGTTTGTTGCACTGCATTTATGTTTGTATTGTTAGTCCTAATAAATTGTCTTATTTATACCATATCTGGAGCCTGTGTTTCCCTGTGTCAGTACACACATCTCTGGTCACACCCGCATCCCTGACATTATGCATCTGGTATACTTACAATCCTAAGTTCATTGTGCCTTTTATATTCCGTCTCTGTATGATACAACTAGATGTACAATCTGATTGCATGTCAACTACTTTTTGTTATCTCAATAAACTTGTAAGGAATAAAAAAAAAAAAAAGAAAAGAAAATCAGATGATAAAATCAGTATTTGGAACAACCCTTCGATTTTCTGTTCATTAGTTCACTGCTTTCAAGAGCAGATATAGGCTGTTCATGCTTGGAATATTTTTCTCGGTATTTATCATAATGTCTGATTTTTGTTTGATTAGTACAGTAATCATCCTATAAAGATCAAATGACCAAGTCCAAGCATGATTGGGAACAAAGGATGACCAAAGACTAGACATAGGGGTTATTCCCTACTCAAAATATTGATACATAGGGGGTGATTTACTAAAGCTGGCGCACACAGAATCTGGTGCAGTTCTGCATAGAAACCAATCAGCTTCCAGTTTTTTGTTTTTTTTGTCAAAGCTTAATGTGGTTGTAAAGGCTCAAGGTTTTTTTTACCTTGTGTGCAGCAGCCCCTCCAATATGTATCTGAGCCCCCTCTGGATCCAGTGATGTGTATGAGAACAGCAGCTCTTCAGAGACTCTCCCTCATCATTGGCTAAGACAGCAGCAGGAGCCAGTGGCTCCCACTACTGTCAATCACAGTCAATGAAGAGAGAACGGGGACGGGGTCAAGCCACGGTCTGTATATGAATGGACATACAGAGCAGCAGCTCGGGAGTGAGCCTGGTTGGGTACCCCACAGCAGCCTGCTTTGCTTGCTCTGGGGGCACTCAGCAGGAGGGAAGGGCCTGGAACTTCAGCGGGAGACCTGAGAAGAGAAGATCATGGCTGCTCTGTACAAAATCACTGCACAAAGCAGATGCCATGTTTATTATTTTTTAAAAAATTGCATTTAATATCACTTTAATTGAACAGGTTAAAGTTAAAAGCTGATTGGCTACCATGCAGAGCAGCTCCAGATTTTGCACTCTCCAGTTTTACTAAATCAACCTCACTGACTGTACCTGTGTACATGGGAAGCTGTCCTTTGTCGTTTGAGAATTTTTGTAACATTTTAGGTATTCTTTTTTCAACATGGGACTATGACACAGAAAAATGTTTGCCCAATTTTCTAATAATGTGTACTAGGCTTAACCGCTAAAATTCACAGTACCATCTTGATTTTTATCTCAGAGGGAACAGTGACAACACACCCTCAGTTTTGTGACAGTGGTCTGACCCCCATACCTAAAAATACCTGTGTTAGCTTCAAAAAAAGTAGTTTGACTATAAATAATATATATACATTTTATTCTACCAGTTAAATAGTTACAGCAGCAAATTTGAATAATACTGTAAACCCCGTAGTTCAACAGCAGAGGCTTTGCAAAGAGCAATGAATCATATGTTAGCTCTTACATGTAAACCTTCTCTTGAAAACTATACATGTGAATGCAAAGGTAACACCTACACTTGTCATCTATTCCAATTTTAACAATACTGCTACAAGAGGGGAAAGCCCAAGCAAAGAATATTCATCATCAACAGACATGGTAAAAGAGTAATAATATGTGCCTACAAGAAGACTAGAATGCTAGTACTGCAGAATCTTTAAGAGTAATGTCAGATGGTCACTTACAGTTGCAAGAAAAAGTATGTGAACCCCTTGGGATTATGTGGAGTTTTGCATGAATTGGGCATAAAATGTGCTCTGAACGTCATCTAAGTCACAACAATAGAAGAACACAGTCTGCTGAACATAATACTACACAAACATTAGATGTTGCCATGGTTTAATTGCACATAATATGTAAACATTCACAGTGCAGGGAGGAAAAAGTATGTGAACCATTGAACTTAATAACTGGTTGACCCACCTTTGGCAGCAATAACCTCAAACAAACGTTTCCTGTAGTTGCAGATCAGACCTGCACAACGATCTGGAGTAATTTTGGACCACTCCTCTTCACAAAACTGTTTCAGTGTAGCAATATTCTTGGGATGTCTGGTGTGAATCGCTCTCTTAAGGTCATGCCACAGCATTTCAATCGGGTTGAGGTCAGGACTCTGACTGGGCCACTCCAGAAGGCGTATTCTGTGCTGTTGCAGCCATTGTTTTGTTGAATTACTTGTATGCTTTGGGTAATTGTCCTGTTGCATCACCCATCCTCTGCGGAGCTTCAGTTGGCGGACAGATGGTTGTACGTTTTCCTGCAAAATGTCTTGACAAACTCTGGAATTCATTTTCCCATCAATGACGACAATCCGTCCAGGCCCTGAGGCAGCAAAGCAGCCCCAAACCATGATGCTCCCTCCGCCATGTTTTACAGTGGGGATGAGGTTTTGATGTTGGTGTGCTGTGCCTTTTTTTCTCCACACATAGTGTTGTGTGTTCTTCCCAAACAACTCAATCTTGGTTTCATCTGTCCACAGTATATTTTGCCAGTAGTGCTGTGGAACATCCAGGTGCTCTTTTACAAACTTCAAACGTGCTGCAATATTCTTTTTGGAGAGCAATGGCTTCCTCCGTGGTGTCCTCCCATGTACTCCATTCTTGTTTAATGTTTTCCTTATTGTAGATGTGTCAACAAAAATGTTAGCATGTGCCAGAGATTTCTGTAGGTCTTTAGCTGGCACTCTGGGATTCTTCTTTACCTCATGCAGCATTCTGCGCTGTGCTCTTGCAGTCATTTTTACAGGACGACCACGCCTAGGGAGAGTAGCAATAGTGCTAAACTTTCTCCATTTGTAGACAGTCTGTCTTACCGTGGACACATGAACATCAAGGCTTTTGGAGATACTTTTGTAACCCTTTCCAGCTTCATGCAAGTCAACAATTCTTGATCGTAGGTCTTCTGAGTGCTCTTTTCTGCGAGGCATGGTTCACATCAAACAGTGCTTCTTGAAACCAGTAAACCCAAAACAGGTGTGTGTTTTTTAAGGGCAGGGCAGCTGTCAGCAACACATCCAATATCATCACATTGATTGGAGTCAAGGTTGGCTCACTCCTGGCTCCAATTAGCTCTGGGAGAAGTCATTAAGCTAGGGCCTCACATACATTTTCCTCCCTGCACTGTGAATGTTTACATGTTATGCGCAATTAAACCATGGCAACATCTAATGTTTGTGTAGTATTATGTTCAGCAGACTGTGTTCTTCTATTGTTGTGACTTAGATGACGTTCAGAGCACATTTTATGCCCAATTCATGCAAAACTCCACGTAATCCCAAGGGGTTCACATACTTTTTCTTGCAACTGTATATTATGGTTTCATATATATGCCGCCCATCTGACATCACCCAAAGGGTGGTACCATGTTTAAAATGCTTTGGCTGTATAATATGTAGTCTAGTTATACAATACAAATCATGTTTCATGTTTCCTTTTTCCAGAATCATAATTACTTGTGGCTTAAATCCTTATTATGACAATTAGTAATTATGATATACAGTAATTTTCTTGTTTTCTGGTATGTGATAGACAATTTAAACCACGCGAGGTAATTAACCACAAACAGTATTTATTATATAAAATGCCACATGCACCTTGGCATATAATTTTAGCATATACATGAAGGAAGCCTTCAATAATGCTTGTAGTGTCAAATATTCATTCAGATAATCGCTGAAATATATTAAAGGCCAGTAAATTGTGGTTTTCCTTATAATTACTATAAAAGACCTTAAAAAAAATAAAAAAGATGATAACATCAGCGATTATAATTTTTTACTTGATTTTGAGATTTTCAAGCACAGTAATAAAATAGATATTTCTTTTCTGAAGGATTGAAAGCTCCCATTTTCTAATACAGAATAAAAAAATGCAATGCTGCCAAGTCGCTTTCTTGCTGTAGAAACATAATTAAAAGCTGGCTTAAGATTGCAGTACATTTAATTGCCTCGTCTCCTAATATTACAGGTTTTCAGATAATCAGACACAATTCCCAATGGGAAGATAATAGTTGACATTAAAAAGGAGCTAGGTTATTGTTGAGTTATTGCACATGAGACCCTGTTATCATTTCCTTCTCACCTGGAAAAGCTTGTTGGTAATGTTAATCCTTCCTTCTAGCTCTGTCCTATCTTTGGGATGTATGCACCAAAATGGCTGATAGTGTAGTCTTTATGCAATGACATGAAAATACCTTTTCATTATTAAAAGATAACATGAATAGTGTTAAACAGGCAGGCTTACACATGCTTTGTATGGAAATCTGTATGCCCTCTGTATCTACTCAGAATAAATGTCTTTTATTATTTTATTAATACCAGTAAGGTCTGGGAGAATGACCAACCTGTTTCTGTCATTGATATATCACACAATTATATGATGGGGGTTGTTTACTGAGTCATTTGTACTCTGGTTCTACAAATTTGATTGAACCTTAAGTTTAACCCATGCTTGAACTCACTTTGCTTTTACCGCACCATTTGTCTATGGTGATGGAGAAGTTCCGTGTAAGCTCCCAGTTCTGGAACTCTCAGACACTTTAGGCCTCTCTTCTTGCCTACATGTAACAGCACTGGGGCCTGATGACTGTCAGATCAGGCAACTATTATGCATCATTACCTATAGCTGAAAGTGCTAGTTAATTTGCCTAATCCCTGCAAGTAGAGTGGTGGTGGAAAGAAGAACAGGTAAGTATACTGTATACAGTTGGAGAAGGGCTGCCAGCATTCAACGTAACATCTAAATAGATGAAATAACCAAATAAAAATCGTTTAACCTGCTAATGCATGTGTATTCCTGTCCATCCAGTTTTGAGATTTACAAAACTCTGCTACACAATGGACAAAAAAATGGCTTCTATTGCACAAAAGCTGGCCACACACTGATCAAAATTTGAGCAGTTCAGCAGATACCGGCCAAACTTCAATTGCATGGCCATCCCCACTCAACAGAAGTCCACCATTTGAATGATTTCTGTTGAAAGGACTTGCTCGGTCCCACTGTCAGAATACACTGTCCTGAAGGGGGAGATTCCTCCATTCACTTTGTTTGTGTGGATGGAGGATTGGTTGAACAAAAAAACAACTAACAATGTATGGCCAGTTTTAGTGACATAACTAAGTCTTGTTCTTAACCTGAAAAGTAAAAATGAATGCAGACACCACAAATAAGGATGGGTAAACTGCAATATATTACATTTCTGATTTTAGGTATAGATTTGTCATTTTAAATCGGAAGTATAACACCATCATCTACTATTGAAAAAATAACAAATAGCCATACCTGCCCCAAACCCAAACCATATGTTAGTTAAATGTACTGTAGATCCCCTACTTATGTGTGGATGCTATGCATTGATCTGCTTAGTGCAGTTCCTTGCCTGTCTCCTCATTAGAAATGAGAAAGAGATATTTACTTTGTTTGACCTAATGCTCTAAAGAGAACCTTCCTTTGGAAACTTGGAGCCATTAAAGTGGTCCTAAAGGCAGAGTTTTTTTTTCAACTTAATACATTTTATGCACTAGGGTAAAAACCCTTCCGGGTGTCGCTCCCCACCAGCCTCCCCTATACTTAGCTGAGCCCCATTCTATCCAGTGATGTGCATGAGAGCGACGGCTCTCCCCATTTTTTCTCTCCTCATTGGCTACCACAGCAGTGGGAGCCATTGGCCAATCACAACCAGTGAGCCAATGAGGAGACAGCAGGGGGTGGGGCTGAGCCACACTGTGTGTGTGAACAATGTCCACTCATAGGAATGTGGCTTGGGAGCGAGACTAGTTGAGTTCCCCCCAAAGTAAGAGGCTTGCTATTGGGGGCACTCAACAGTGAGGAGGAGCCAGGAGCACCAATGGGCGACCCAAAAAGAGTAGGATTAGGGCTTCTCTGTGCAAAACCAATGCACAGAGCAGGCAAGTATAACATGTTTTTTTCTTTCTTAACAGAACCTTAAGAATAACTTTAAGTACTTAGCATATTCTTTATCATTTATACAACAATGAAATCGTAATGACAATATATACAATACATATTAATCTATTAAAGTGTAGTTATAGGTACATGTCTATTTCTGTTTGAGAACCGTTATCAAGTTTTTGGGGTTTTTTTGCTGATTGTATACTCATTAGAGAGATTCATTTATCTTGGTGACCACTATAACCAGAACAGAGAATAAGGGAAAATTCTGACTTTTGAGTACTCACCAGAACAGGAATAGAGGGGAAAGTTTCCAATGAGGACATTTGTACTGGTGACAACTTCCCCACAAGATACAATGAAGTCAGGGACAACAAGACACTTCCAGTTGTCATAACCTTGATCAAATATGTTAAAACATTCAATTTGTTGTTGTTACTATTATTTTTATGATTCAGCAAGAATGCCAGCACACACCAGTACATGGAGTCTTTCCAACACTCGCTGAGCATTAGAAGTAGATGGTGGATGAAAACAGACCCGAGGGTCTGATCTTTTCCACAGAAAGAATCAGAAGACCTTGTCTTTTTTTTGTAATAAATAAGTAATTTCCTGAGGCAGAACGGATAACAAATTGCATTCACATTCAAAACCCTTTGTGGTGTGTGCCTCTTTGCGTAAGCAAATTAAGAATTAAAATGTATACAAATGCAATGTTCACATTTATAGTTTTATCATTGTACACCACTGATCCATCCATTAATAATGTATATGACATGAACTTAATATAAGAATATGTTCCCGTAATGTTCCACTATATAAAGGTTGCCTTATAATGTCATTGTCTTGTATTGTTTTATTGTGTTTGTTGCTGAGATTTCTATGTACATATACAAACCTAAGCTATTATGCTCTCAATGCAAGCTGATTTTTTTTATTGTCTAATTCGTTAAATGACACTTGGTGAGGCTCTAACACAAACTCAAAATGAAATTTAAATAAAGATTTAAATATCAAAATGATAGAGTACTGTTAATCCTTTTTTAAGGAAGGTATAAATTGTTAATCAGTCTCTAGGCAGTATTGTTTAATACCAAGTTTAATAAAAATGCTGCCTAAAGCACTAAGACAGTTGGGATCCTAAGTTGGAAAGTTGGTAGCCCAATCAAGATTTGTGTTGCCTCGGGCAACTGAGCAACCACTTTGAAATATGTTCAATTTTTGAATACCTTCTAAATTATAAAGTATATTATTAATGCAAAAGAAGAGGTGTGAAGAAAGTTAGATCAGCATTTTCAGAAAAAAAAATGGGTGAAAAGAAAAGAGTTTAGGGAATATTTAAGCAAAGGACACCACTTTGATGCTGATGTGCATCAGTGATGCTGAATTTCTAATCAAAAGAAACCCTGCACTTCATCAGTGCCTGAATAGCCTTGAAGAGACATCGAAAAAAATGTCTTTTTGATGTGTTCGGCATCATGGCTTATTTTAAAATATATTCTGACCCATAATATCAAAGTCTGCTACTGTACATTTTAGTTCACATCTCTGTCCTTTGCTCATTTCTTAAGACAATAGAGCTCATTTAAATTCAGGTACAAATATGCTTTTCTGTGATACTATTCTGCATGTCATTATAGGAAAACAGACTGTGATTTCAACATTGGAGTGAATAAAATGGAATGTAAGCCTGGCGGGTAACGATCTTAATCAAATGAAAAGGCCTTCTATGGAAAGCAACGAGTGGGGCCTGGTTTCCACTTCTAGTTTATATTATTCTAAGCTACATACTGTTTAAACTTAAGCTATATGTAGTCTGTTTCTGTTACCTCTTCGTTTCACTGCTTGACTACAATAAGCAGATATATTTAGTTGCCTGATTTCAAAGGGCCTTCTGGAGATCTTCAGGCATGGTCTCCTGCCAAGACTTAACTTTTGTTTAGGTGGAACTCTTGGTGGTTTCTGTTTGAATAGTGCTTTACAAATGTGAAATCTGTCATCACACATACTTTCTTCAAAATAAACTAGGGGAAATCGTGTGATTAGATTTTACTGAGCATTAGCAGGGATTATCTGAACTTCATCGTTTAGATCTTTAAAACTTCATTTGCATTTGCAAAGGCAATGGGCGACATGCCGAGCACACACAGGAATCAGACAGCAAACATTCCAAGAGATGCATCTTATTTGTAGATGATTGAAGCTGTTCACAAGTTAACTGTGCTCACCTTTCCACTCTGTTTGCAGTCTTAGAACATTAGAAGACTTCAATTTGGTGCACATACAGTACATACATTTATAAAACAACACAAAGATGAATAAATGCTGGATATGAAACAGATTGTATAACCGATTATTGTTTTCTTGAATAAAAATCAGAAGTGCGGCAATCGTGGACTTACAGTATCTCACAGAAGTGAGTACATCCCTCATATTTTTGTAAATATTTTACTATATCTTTTCATGTGACAATGGCCCCTGAAGGAATGACACTTTGCTACCATGTAAAGTAGTGAGTGTACAGCTTGTAAAGCAGTGTAAATTTGCTGGCCAACAAAAGTGAGTACACCCTTAAGTGAAAATGTCCAAATTGGGCCCAAAGTGTCAATTTTTTGTGGGCCACCATTATTTTCCAGCACTACCTTAACCCTCTTGGGGATGGAGTTCACTAGAGCTTCACAGGTTGCCACTGTAGTCCTCTTCCACTCCTCCATGATGACATCATGGAGCTGCTGGATGTTAGAGACTGCGCTCCTCCACCTTCCATTTGAGGATGCTCCACAGATGCTCAATAGGGTTGAGGTCTGGAGACATGCCTCGCCAGTCCATCAACTTCACCCTCAGCTTCTTTAGCAAGGCAGTGGTCATCTTGGAGGTGTGTTTGGGGTAATTATCATGTTAGAATACTGTCCTGCAGCCCAGTCTCCGAAGGGAGGGGATCATGCTCTGCTTCAGTATGTCACAGGAAACATTGGCATTTAGGGTTCCCTCAATGAACTGTAGCTCCCCAGTGCTGACAGCACTCATGCAGCCCCAGACCATGACACTCCCACCACCATCCTTGACTGTACTGCTCACCTGGTTGCAGCCACACACGCTTCACACCATCTGAACCAGATAAGTTTATCTTGGTCTCATCACACCACAGGACATGGTTCCAGTAACCCATGTCCTTAGTCTGCTTGTCTTCAGCAAACTGTTTGCAGGCTTTCTTGTGCATCAACTTTAGAAAAGGAAAGTTGTCCTTCTGGGACAACAGCCATGCAGACCATTTTGATGCAGTGTGCGGCATATGGTCTGAGCACAGACAGGCTGACCCCCCACCGCTTCAACCTCTGCAGCAATGCTGGCAGCACTCATATGTCTATTTCCCAAAGACAGCCTCTGGATATGATGCTGAGTATGTGCACTCAACTTCTTTGGTCGACCATGGTGAGGCCTGTTCTGAGTGAAACCTGTCCCGTTAAACCACTGTATGGTTTTGGCCACTGTGCTGCAGCTCAGTTTCAGGGTCTTGGCAATCTTCTTACAGCCTAGGCCATCTTTATGTAGAGCAACAAATCTTTTTTTTCAGATCCTCAGAGTTTTTTGCTATGAGGTGCCTTGTTGAACTTCCAATGACCAATATGAGAGTGTGAGAGCGATTACACCAAATTTAACACATCTGCTCCCCATTCACACCTGAGACCTCATAACACTAATGAGTCACATGACACAGGTGAGGGAAAATGGCTAATTGGGCCCAATTTGGAAATTTTAACTTAGGGTTGTACTCACTTTTGTTGCCAGCAGTTTAGATATTAATGGCTGTGTGTTGAGTTATTTTGAGGGGACAGCAAATTTACACTGTTATGCAAGTGGTACACTCACTACTTTACATTGTAGCAAAGTGTCATTCTGTCAATATTGTCACATGAAAAGATAGAACCAAATATTTACAAAAATGTGAGGGGTGTACTCACTTCTGTGAGATACTGTTATATATGGCATTTTGGGAGGGCTTGATTACATTGTCCCTCTCATCCAAAAGTTAATGGGCAACATGGATCCTAATGTCCTTGGTATTGACTTACTGGACATGTTACTCCTTATAATACGAATACTGCATATCCTATCCTATATTAAAAACGAAACCACTAGTGCTACCTGTAAGTTCTGAGTGCATAGTGCAAGGCCCAAATTTGAGTCATTGAGTTCAAAGGGCGAGTGAGTTTCAGTACTTCTCTGTGCACTCTAAAGATAAATTGTCACATTACTTTTTACTGCTAGAAGATTTTGAAATGTAGCAGGAAACACTCATGCCTCCAAAGATCCAATACCTTTCAGAATTTTGTTCTGCAAAGGTGATGAGTTTCCAGTACACACATACATTAATTTATCAACACATCAACGTCTCCATAAAATATTGTTCCCTCAACAGCACAATACACTGTTTTGCAACAACTTGCTCAATTTCTCCACAAGTCTCTGCTGCAGATGCTATCACACCGCATTGCACCCTCAAAATGTTCTCCAACAGGCCTCCTCCTGATGGCAATACTATGTTCTCGAGCATCCCACCTTTCTCCCTGTCCACATCTTGTGCTGTGGCAGCTCCTCTACCTCCCTTATTCATACTATACCCTCTAAACTCTCCTGAATATACTGTTAGAACCTTTACTGCACATATTGCCTATTTTCACACCATCTCCCATGCACACACTGGCTGATATCATACTCTCCACACTCCTCTCCTTCTATTAAACAGGAGTATACCATACAGACATATGCAAAAAATAGAACTTTTTTTTTTTTGCATACACTTTACTTGTGTTTACAATAGAACCCCCAGTACTGCTGAGGGACATGAGTATGACAGTACCTAGCCAATTATATCTATGGGAGGCTGTACGCTGCCCCTGAGCTTCCCTGGCGGGGAAAGATGTTGGCAGCTATTTGCAGGGACCCCAACTATTATCAGCACTTCTATATATAAAACCCCCTTTTCAGCACTTATTTAATAAATGGAAACACAAATATACTGTATATCTATATACACTGCTCAAAAAAATTAAAGGAACACTTTTTAATCAGAGTATAACATCAAGTCAATTAGACTCCTGGGATTTTGATCTGGTCAGTTAGGTAGCAGAGGGGGTTGTTAATCAGTTTCAGCTGCTTTGGTGTTAATGAAATAAACAACAGGTGCACTAGATGGGTAACAATGGGACAAACCCAAAACAGGAATGGTCTTACAAGTGGAGGCCACTGACATTAATTTCCCTACTCATCTTTTCTGACTGTTTTTTACTAGTTTTGCATTTGGCTAGGGTCAGTGTCACTACTGATAGCATGAGGTGATACCTGGACCCTACAGAGGTTGCACAGGTAGTCCAAATCCCCCAGGATGGCACATGAATACATGCCATTGCCAGAAGGTTTGCTGTGTCTCCCAGCACAGTCTCAAGAGCATGGAGGAGATTCCAGGAGACAGGCAGTTACTCTAGCAGAGCTGGACAGGGCCGTAGAAGGTTCTTAACTCATCAGCAGCACCGGTATCTGCTCCTCTGTGCAAGGAGGACCAGGGTGAGCACTGCCAGAGCCCTACAAAATTACCTCTAGCAGGCCACTGGCGTGAATGTCTCCGACCAAACAATCAGAAACAGACTTCCTGACAGTGGCCTGAGGGACGGACCTCCCCTAGTGGGCCCTGTGCTCACTGCCTAGAACCATAGAGCTTGATTGGCATTTGCCATTGAACACCAGAATTGGCAGGTCCGCCACTGGCACCCTGTGCTTTTCACGGATGAGAGCAAGTTCACTCTGAGCACATGTGACAGACGTGATAGGGTCTGGAAAAGCTGTGGAGCATGACCATGTTGAAATACATTTTTATTACAAAATATATGAAAAATATTTTTAAAAATACATTTCAAACATACTGTATGTCTTTAAAAATACAAATCTAAATTTTTGGAATGCATTTACAAATATATGTAAAAATATATGTTAAAATTACTTTGTTTATATGTTAAAAAAAATATGAAGAATATATTTAAAATATATATATATTTTTAAAAATATATATTTTTAAAATATATTCTTGTTTTTTTTAAACATATAAATAAGTAATTTTTACATATATTTGTAAATACATTCCAAAAATGAAGATTTGTACAGACCTCTACAGGCTAGACAATGGTACTCTGACTGCTATTAGGTATCAGGATGAAATCCTTGGACTCATTGTCAGACCCTACACTGGTGCAGTGGGTCCTGGGTTCCTCCTGGTGCACGACAATGTCTGGCCTCATGTGGCGAGTGTATGCAGGTAGCTCCCGGAGGATGAATGAATTGATACCATTGAATGGCCCCCATTCGCATGACCTAAATCCAATAGAACACCTCTGGGATATCATGTTTTGGTCAATTCAATGCTACCAGATTGCACCTCAGACTGTCCAGGAGCTTAGGGATGCCCTGGTCCAGATCTGGGAGGAAATACCCCAGGGCACCATCTATTAGGAGCATGCCCCGATGTTGTCAGGCATGCATACAAGCATGTAGGGATCATACAACCTACTGAGTACCATTTTGAGTTGCTGCAATGAAATTTCAGAAAAATGCACTAGCCTGCTGCATTATTTTTTCACTTCGACTATATATATACTGCTCAAAAAAAAACATTATAAAAAAAAACACTATATTGCCAAAAGTATTGGGATGCCTGCCTTTACATCAGGGTGGATTTGATTTAAATCAAAGTGATTTAAATCACGATTTAAATCACTAGTCAGTAAGGCTTGATTTAAATCCTAGTTTTCTACATAGACTAATTCTTGCTGGTATAACTTTAATATGCAAGTAGATGAAGATTTTTAGAATAACAACTTTTCATATTAGTTTTTTTATCTCCAGTTTAATAGGTTAATCATTCATATTTGGACAACTTTTCTGTTGTACTTAGGAAGGAGAAAAATAATCATTACCGCAATAATAACAATTTAAATAGATTTATTCAACTGAAACAATAACATTCCAGCATATGTTATTTGCTTACACAAACATCCATGTTTGTTAACTAATTTGGCTAAACAATATATATATATATTTGAAGAAACTTAGACTGTCAGCCCCTTCCTCCTCACACTTAGTTTCACTTTCTTCTTGTGCAGATCTATTCCACTCCAAACAATCAGAAAAATATTGTTTCTATTCTATTCACTGAACTTCTTGAAACTTAGCACTGAAGGGGTTGATTCTGTATTCATAGGTTTGTAGAAGTTAGGATTAAGGTCTTTTTCTTAACTCTGTTCATGTTATAACATTTTTGCTGTGAAGAAGAGGCATGTGATCTCCGCTGAGTCAAATTCAGTTTTGAGAACTGCAAAAGTAAACCAATCATCTGTGATAATATCTTGTAGGCAGAGAAACTGCCCAATAATCTTACAAAAACCTCTGGAAGAGCATGACATTGTGAATGGATTAATGGAATTTACCAAAAAAATTAAACATATACAGCCTTATTCTACATAATTAAAAAACTAATCTTTATTTCATGATGGAATAACCTTTGGATGGTAATATATTTTCCTCAAAAAGCATTTTATTTAAAAAAAATCAGATTTAAATAAAAAAAATCAGATTTTTTTTATTTTTTTAAAAAAATCATTGATTTTTATCCATCCTGCTTTACATGCACATGAACGTATGAACATTGATGGAATCCCAGTCTTAGTCCGAAGGGTTCAATATTAAGTTGGCACACCCTTTGCAGCTATAACAGCTTCAACTCTTCTAGGAAGGCTGTCCACAAGGTTTAGGAGTGTGTCTATGGGAATGTTTGACCATTCTTCCAGAAGTGCATTTGAGAGGTCAGGCACTGATGTCAGACGAGAAGGCCTGGCTTGCAGGCTCCATTCTAATTCATCCCAAAGGTGTTCAGTCGGGTTGAGGTCAAGACTCTGTGCAGGCCAGTCAAGTTCTTCCACCCCAAACTCGCTCATCCGTGTCTTTATTGACCTCGCTTTATGCACTGGTGTGCAGTCATGTTGGAACAGGAAGGGGCTATCCCCAAGCGGTTCCCACAAAGATGGAAGCATGAAATTGTCCAAAATGTCTTGGTATGCTGGTACCTTAAGAGTTCCCTTCACTGGAACTAAGGGGCCAAGCTCAATCCCTGAAAAACAACCCCACACCATAATCCCATTCCACCAAACTTTACTCTTGGCACACTTCAGTCAGGCAAGTACCGTTCTCCTAGCAACCACCAAACCCAGATATTTCCATTGGATTGCTAGACAGAGAAGCGTGATTTGTCACTCCAGAGAACATGTCTCCACTGCTCTAGAATCCAGTGGCGGCGTGCTTTACACTACTGCATCCAACGCTTTGCATTGCACTTGGTGATGTAAGTCTTGGATGCAGCTGCTCGGCCACGGAAACCCATTCCATGAACCTCTCTACGCACTTGTGCTAATCTGAAGACCACATGAAGTTTGAAGGTCTTTAGCTATTCACTCTGCAGACAGTTGGCGACTTCAGTGCACTGTGCGCTTTAGCATGCGCTAACCCCGCTCTGTCATTTTACATGGCCTACCACTTTCTGGAAGAGTTGCTGTTGTTCCCAGTTGCTTCCACTTTGTTATAATACCACTAGTAGTTGATTGTGGAATACTTAGTAGCCAGGACGATGCATGGATGGACTTATTGCACAGTTGGCAACCTATCACGGTACAGCACTTGAATTCACTGAGCTCGATATATTCTCTCACAAATGTTTGTAGAAGCAGTCTGCATGTCTAAGTGCTTGATTTTATACACCCGTGATCATGGAGGTGATTGCAACACCTGAATCCAATGATTTGGAAAGGTGTCCCAATATTTTCTGGCAATATAATATATATATATATATATATATATATATATATATATACACAGTATAAACAGTGAAAGGAAAGCTCCTTCACATTACTTATTTATAACTACACACTGAGGAGGTGCCTGGATAGAATTCCCAAATGGCAAAGAAAGGTCAGCAGGTCTGATACCATAAAATTAAATGCACTTGTACTTAGGTTGAACAACTGTTCAGGTAGCAAACAAAGGTCAAGCAAAGTTCAGAAATATGTCAGGAAGCATAGCTGAACCTCTTAGATAGATTAATGAATCTCAGTTTTCATGGTAAAGCAAATGTGCAACACCGGGGATGCTGATGAAGCTAAGATTCGAAATCATAACCTAATAACTGATGTGTGCCTTTTGCTTGCAGTTTGTGCTTTTAACACTGAACTCTGAATAACTAAAAAATCCTCCCTTGTAGTAGGGCTGCACCCACACAGCAAGGGTTGATTGCTCGTTTATGCCTAAAACCAGCCATAAACAGAGCAATTTTCTTTTCTGGAACCATGGGTCAATTCCCCCATCCTTACAGTCGGTGTTGGTGGGGGAATCCCTCCCATGGAGCCACTGTGTTCTCCCAGCAGGGGGAGCCTTCCCCGCCTGGGCAACAGTGATTACTGCTAGTGGCTATAAAAGCTGCTAGCAATAATCTCATGTAAAATTGTACAGGCTGATTGTACCCAAGCAGATTGATAGATCTACTTGGGTACATTCAGCCTGCCCATACATGGTTCGAATCTTGGCTGGTCCGTGCAGAACGGTCAAAATTCGAACTGTCTATGGCCAGCTTAAGGGACCATGAAAATATTCACCTGATCCTCTACTCCCACAGGCTCCTCTGTGCTGCTAGACCACTCCCTTATCCCTTAAATGCTGGAGTTCTAAGGTCCTCTGACATCATCAAGACTGATGTAGCGGCCATAGCCTGGAGGGGAGCACCTTTTTGGTAAGGTAATAACATTGCTCCCCACGGCAAGGGAGGATATTTTAGTTTTCCAGAGTTCAGCTTAAATGTTTGTTTCTCTTTCACTTATTCTGTATCCATTATGAATGCATCTGGAGCACTGCTGCTTAAGAAAGATGACTCAATTAATATAAATGCTTCACATTTTTTTATTTACTTCCATTGCTAAACGTAACATTACAGAGGGATGAAATGAATAACTGACATACCTGTGGATACAAAAAATGACAAACACCCTATCACCACATAACCACAGAAGAGTTGTTATAGTGTAAGATCCTTGGGGGCAGGGACTGATGTTAATGTATGGTATTTAAATTGCTGTGTAAACTGTTGGTGCTATATAAAGACCTGTAATAAATAAATCATAAACTGTCACTCATCTGTTTAACTGCTAAATTTAGAATCACACTTATCACTATTGTTTGTTGAATGTGTTCATGATGGAAACACATTTTCAAATTTAAGGTGCTGTAGCTTTTAGTTGTCACTACGACTTATAATGAAATGTTACAGCTAAGGAATAATCACTTGAAACATTATATCTGCTTCGATTTTTTTTAATTTTGGAAGTGAAGAAAACACACGAGGAATGTTTGGTGCTAAAATACGTCTTATAAAACAAGTTTCACTAGGACAGGTTTGAAACATTCTTTAATCCTACACCTTTTTTCCTTCCTTTAGCATCCTTAGATCAAGAAGAATAAAAATGCTATTTCTATTTAAGAGCAAATGTTAAATCAAATTGCAGGGGTGCTAAACATGCTAAATTGGCGTTTCTTAATCAGAAGGCTGAACAGATGTACTGTGTCCTGTTCAAAGTATTACAGTTGTGGAGTTTTAATACACTAAGGTGTCCGTTTATGACACACAGAATAGCTGAGATTCAGAGGATCACAGCTATTCTCTGGTCATTCACAGTTTATAACACCCAGGAGATCATGTCAGCCCTTCTCTGGAGATCTGTGTTCTCCCTCCAGATTCTCCAGCCCGGAGCTGGAGAATCGGAGGGACCGAAAACTAAGCAGAGATAATTTACCTCTGCTTAGTAAACTGATCTTTTACTGTAATCTCACGAGATTATAGTAAAATCAGCCGTTTTCCAGAGTTTGTAGACCGTTCTCCAGCGTTTGGAGATCGTTCTCCCTTCGTTCGGAGAACTGCTTCATAAACTGCATTCACAGGAGAACTGTTTTCTCCGAGAATGCTGGAGAACTGAGCAGCGATCTATTACCGCTGGTTCATAAACGGACACCTAATTCTTTAACAAATTATCATCATCCCTGAAGATATACGTCTTAATGAAGTCTCACAGGAGTGTGAAAAGCCTGTTTATTGCCACACAGCATGCTTACTGGTCCTATAAACCCATTGTTGAATTATAGGTTACTGGTTGACCTTATCAGGTGCATAGACCTTAAAACAGAACTACACCCTCCTCTCCTTTACAACCAAGGAAGGTTCCATGTTTGCCTCTATTTGATCTGCAGTTTTCATGGTACTGAACATGTGATCAGCTATGACACCAGTCATTTGATTGCTTGACAGTCAGCTGAAAGCTAACATACCTGGCACTCTGGCAAAGGTGACAGTTATCATTCAAGGCATGCCTTAATCGAGAAACAATTAATTTGGTGGGTTTAATTCTACTTTATTACCTGAATTCCAGGCCAACAACTAAATTCAGAAATAATATGCATATCGCAACAGTGTTGCATTTTTCAAACGATCTCCGTTAGCTGTCCAACCAAAGCCATGTATGTCAGGAGAGGAAACGTTGCTAAAGTTAAAGAAAAATTGTCAAGTCTCTAACTGAATAAAACCACCTAATCATTGCATTCTCACCTCTCTGCTACCTTGTGTCTTCTACTCCTCCTCTGTTCCAGTGTTGGACCATTCTTAAGTGTCTTCAGCATTCAACACTTCCAGAATTGTTGGCTATCTGGCTTTCCCACTGTTTATTGTGGTTCCATCCTCCATTTCCTATGTTACTACAGGACAAGGTGTCACAACATGTGGCTATGGACACAGGCATCTGACACTCCTGAAAGTGCCAAAAACATTTACAAAGGCTGTAACAGAGG
Source organism: Staurois parvus (assembly GCF_062004578.1). Classification (NCBI taxonomy): domain Eukaryota; kingdom Metazoa; phylum Chordata; class Amphibia; order Anura; family Ranidae; genus Staurois; species Staurois parvus. The sequence goes on along the minus strand of NW_028317949.1, from coordinate 19,738,302 downwards.
AGAGGTAGGTTTTATTTGGTTAGTGAGTTAACAGGGTCTCTTTAAATACACTTACAGTTCTTGACCCTCCCACAGCCCCCTATTAACAGTGAAAGAAGAAGCTGCAGACCAATGAGCTCATTCCTCTGTAACTCGGGTCTCTTTTACAGCACATGAGTACTGCAGCACAACTTACTGGCCCTTTGTATTGCCTCTCTATCTCACAACTAAACTTGTAAAGAATTTTTAAGAAGCTGATGCCAAGTCAAATGCGGGTATTTACACTGTAGTATTTAAAGTAGTTCTATGCCAGGGGTCTGCAACCTTTAAGACATAAAGAGCCACTTGGACCCGTTTCCGAGAGGGAAAAAAAGACTGGGAGCCGCAAAACCATTGCAACATTTAAAACAAATCCGACACTGCATATATTGCAAAAAGCGCTCTGGTCATGAAGGGGGTTTAAGGGCCCAGTAAGCAAAGGGTTAATCAGGGCCACAGTGTATCGTCATAATCACAATCATAGCCTTAGGTCAGTGGTGGGCAACCTTTTTTTTCAACTGAGCCAAATCTCGCCAAAACCACGATTGAAATTTATTTTGAGAGCCACATTTTTAAAACTGAAAATACATCCCCCATATAGTAATTCATCCCCCATATAGTAATTCATCCCCCATATAGTAATTCATCTCCCATAGTAATTCATCCCCCATATAGTAATTCATCCCCCCTATAGTAATTCATCCCCCATATTAATTCATCCCCCATATTAAGTCCCCCCTGTGTCAATTCACTTACCTTTGCTCCGCGCGTTCCTCTCGCCGTGTTCCCGTGCCGTTCCGGTGTAGCATGAAAATCTGTCTCCTATGAGGATCTGTCCCCCTCGACGTATCTGCGCATGTGCCAGTTTCAGGCATTAGCAGCCGATCGGCGATCTCCGGCACATGCGCAAATACGTAGAGGGGGACAGATCCTCATAGGAGACAGATTTTTATGCTACACCGGTCTTCAGGGCGGACTGTGAGAGGAGCCTAGCGGGAGCCTAGCTCCGTGGGCCGGATTAAAAGGTCCGCCGGGCCGTAGTTTGCCCATTGCTGCCCTATTGCCTGTCACCTGGTGGGCAGTGTGCTCCGGAGCCGCAGCCAAGGTGAAAAAGAGCCGCATGCGGCTCTGGAGCCGCGGGTTGCAGACACCCGTTCTATGCAATAAGGTAAAAATTATTTTGCATGCAGCTCCCCCCTCCCTTTATAGTTACCTGAGCCTGATTTCAATCCAGTGATGGGCATGAAAGCTGCAGGTCTCCCCGCTCTCTCTACCCTCACTGGACAAAGAGACAGCAGTGGGAGCAACTGGTTCCTTGCTGTTGTCAATCACAGACAGTGAGGAGAGAGCGGGGGTGGGGCTAAGCAGCAGTCTGGACACACAGAGCCCACTCAGGAGCAAGCACAGACAAGTGCCTCCAGAGCTTGCTATGGGGGCACTCAGCAGGGCGGAGGGGCCCAGAGTGCCTGAAGGGAACCCGAGAAAAAGAGGACTGGGGCTGCTTTGCGCAAAACCAAGGCACAGAGCAGGTACGACATGTCTGTTATTTAAAAATAAATGTATACCTTTTCCATTTAGAATTAGTTTAACAAAAATATGTTGGTGTATTAACAAATATATTGCTGCATTCAATTATGTTTCGTTTTGTTTTAGTTTATTTGTTTTGTTTTTTGCTGCCTAGAGTTCATCTTTAACAACTCTTCTCAAGGACCTGCATTCACAAGGAAGAAAGGCAAACATTTTATAGATGACATTTCTCAAGAAAGTCAGTGATAATGTTACTGGATGAATAAAAGAATAAATGTGTTTAAAAGTAATGTTATTCTTTAAAGGCAGCATTTACAATATTGCAAGCATTTTAGTTAGTGTCAAAGAGGTGATTCATGCAACTGTCAGGAGACCCCGCAACTGAGAAATATTTGGCTGCATAATGACATATCCAGGCAGCAATAACTTAGGGATATTTTGTAAATAACATTGTATCTGATTTTTCAGTGGTCATAGGAAAAGGGAAAAAAGTGTCTTCCAAACAGGAAGTTTTCAGAATTAACAAAATAGTTAGCTTCCCATCCCCCCACCATCATTCATTGGGGGAAAATCACTTTGGACATAGTAAATGTATACTGCATACATTCCAGACACGGCCAAGGGATTGCTACAAAATCAATTGTTATATAGTAGTGTGAATGATTGCTTGCACAAATACCAGTAATTGAATTGTCTTTAAGATGAAGGTTAGAAAGCCAAGGAACTCTTTAATGATTTTGTTAATGGGCCTTTTCACGTACCCCATCACAACACCTGCTACAGTGGAATGGGTACTCTATGTTGAAAAGCTGTAACAGAACTGCTGAAGGGCATAAATATTTGAAACTGTATCAGGAGGGTTTGTAGTAATCCTACTGTGTGCAAACCCAAAGACTTGTATGGAGACTCCCAAAGTGCACAGGTATTGACTACACTGCAGACACAGTGATATGTTACTGTTACATAGAGAGTTAGTCAGGTTGAAAAAAGACCATCTAGTTCAACAGAAAAAAAAACTGCAGTAATAATGTCATTTCTGCAATCAGCTTGTACCAAAAACGGTAAAAATAAGTGCAATTATTATTATAAACATTCCTACCCACACCTTGTGTTTTTCACCTGCATAAGATGCACACTGATCCTGTCATTTCATGGTGTCATTTGCTGCCCTGAACACAGAGCCCATAGTAGAGTAAATCTTCACATTCTTGTGTCAGCGGTTTCAGTTTGAGTTGAAAAATGAGGCATGCAACATGGCTCTGCACAGGTTAATGCATGAACTCTGTCCATAGTGTGAGAACTGACAATTCCTGTGGAACTGTGAACCTACATACTGTATCCCATGATTCCTCTCTCTCTCAGCTTATTGCTCATGCAAGTGACAGCTACACAGTAATTAGATCTGACACAGACACATGCAGGTAGAGAGTTCACAGACACACAAAGAGCTCACTCATGCAGCTGGAGCATGTTTGCTTCTTACATTAGCAGTTTCATGTTTGTGAGGCAACATAGGATGCTGCGTGACCCAGAAAAGCTGTTTTGTCCCTTTAGTGAATAGGCACAAGCTAGATGAATGAATACATGGAATAAGGGGATACATCAGCCATGACACTACAAACTGCAGCCACCGAATGTGAGCCTATCAGTCCTAGGTAGGACAAACACAGGGAATATAGCTACCCAAAACAACAAAAACATTTGAAAGCATAGAGTATTTTAAAATATTTCAGCAATACCTTTGCAGATCACATTACCGTATTGCTATACATTTTCATCTCTCACATTTCTAATTAAAAAAAAAATTCCTCTTCTTACATCAGCAAAAGTATATTTATCAGACCTTTAATGTTTTGCACAAGTGAACTGCAGGCAGAATGGTTTATTTCCCGCCCTTCATAGAATTTCTGTTTATAATGAGTTTTAGTGGTGCTCAAATGATGTTACTTGAGTGTTGTGGGACTTTAAGTCAGCTAAGATAGATGTTTTTTTTCAAGCAGGAGATTGCAGTCACTGGGATGTGATATGAGAGACGTTTTTCATCTATGTGCCCTTAATAATAGATTATGCAGACTTCTAAAAAGCAGACTAGATCTATAAATAAAAGAGAAAATTAAAAACAAGCTGCACCTTCGAACAATATGTCATGAGAAGTAACTGCTGTTGTGCACACTTTTGTTCCCCTTCAAGACTTTTCATTGCGGTTTTCCAATACATTGATCAGGAGGGTTGAAAGGGATGTTTATTTTTATAAAGAAAAAGTAATAATATACCCCCTTCCTTGGGTTATTTGGGAAAATAAACTTAAAGAAAAGATGGTTGGCCTCTATTGTAGACCATGCAACTAAATGCGAGATCCTCTTAAAAAATATTGCCTCTTCCTTCTCTGTAGCTAAAATTGCACAATCTACTTAAAAAAACCTGGAGTTAAAAAATATATTTACTTCACAATGGTTTTTCCAGTGATATCTTTAGAACACAGATCATCTCAAATCTAATAAGAAGGCAATCCTGCACTGTGCTGGAATGTCTTCCCTGAGATTTGGAATACTCAGTGTTCTCAGGATCTTGCCTTAAGGATAGTGATGCCATTGTCTCCTCTGTGGAAGCTTGATGTAAAGAAAGTGTTTTTAACTTTTGCCCACAGGTCCTCTTTTTTGAATTGGACTGCAGCATGGGGAGACAGTATTTAATATGTGGACCTTGCATTTGGTTGCAAGGTCTGATTTAATCTACCAGTAGCTGGAATACTAGTACTTTCTTGGAGCTAATTCACACTGCAGTCTTCACAGGTTTTCAACCAGTTCCCACACCTTGAAATCCTATTTTTCTGCATTTCTTGGTGGCTAACATGGTAAGACTTTATACCGCTACTTGACAACTAACTAAAGGTCCTTTCATTATTACAGCTAGTGATCAGCCTATGTGTCAAAAGGTATTGAAGTGTAATGGTTCTGATACATAGTTACATTGATCCTAGTGTCCGGAAGTAGCTTAATTTTGACCAAATGAGCACAGGTTGGTGTCCACAATAGGAAGATACAGTAGGACGTTTACTGTAAGTTTTGACAAAGTCTGTAATTCTTTACAAAGGAAGGTGGTGATAGCCAATAGTTTAAAGTAACATGTCAGGGATACATTTGTATACTGTTTTATATGGCTTTCCAAAAACATATCATGCTTAATAGCATTGTGCATTGTACAGAAACAAGTGAACATATGCAGTACCTTAATTTTTGCCTTAATGTTTTTATTACATGACCCTTCACTACATCAGGCACAGTGTTGGCTAGTGGGAAAAGAAAGATTTGTGTGGCTTCATGTTGTGTGCTTGTTTGGACATGTCTATGAGTCGTTACTGAGCTCTATATTATTCCCATGGTCAGAAAACTGAAGAGAAGCAGATGTGTCATGGACCATCTGGGTGCCTATGTGATGATTAGGATGATTTTGCAATCAGATGAATTGGAAGATGTGTAGCAACCATTAGTTTCTACTAAGACATAAATGTATATATGGCATAAGGAAGAGGAACAGGGAAACAATTCAAGTAGGACTTGTTTTATACAATTTGTGACATTCTGGTGAGGCTGAAATGAATCTATAACTGCACTTGACTGACCACCTTACCTTAATGTATAACTGAAGGTGAAACTTTTTTAACCTTTGGATAATATGACAAATAGAGACACTAGTTCTTGTGACCCTTGTAACTACCGTGGACTCTCTTCACTTTGGAAGGATATTTTTTACTTACAGGAAGTGAAATCTCCCCAAAGGGACAGATGGCAAAAAAACAATTGACAGGGGTTATGATCCTCTCTTACGCTATCCAAAATGGGGAAAAAAGTTTTGCCTTCTGTTTTACTTTAAAGCCCAACTCCAGGATAAAAGTAACCCCCTCCACACCCTTCTATCCCACCCACTCTATCTGATCACTGGGTTAAAAAAATAAACTTTGGAAAATCCCAGTTAAAGCCATGGCCACATGATTACCTAGGGCTGGGTCCTTCTTCTTTTTGTTTTCTATCTGGATGGGTCCTTCCAGGTATCCATGTCACTGCCTGCAATACAAGGACAATTCCCATTGATTGGCCAGTGGAGGAGCCTTCTTATATTCCAGAAAAAAATTTATGTCAAACCCAGAAGAGTGAAAGGGACTAGCTGAAATGGGTCAATGTGTGGCTCCGGGCTATCAGTCCCTGCAGGGGAATGCAAAATCAATGAGGGTCCTAGATGAGCAAACTATAACTGGCTTCAGCAGGTAAGGAAAACTTAACACCTGCCAGGGTGGGTTAGAGGTAAGCGGGAGGGAGGTATGGGAAAAATAGATTTACAGAAATTAAATTCACCTTGTATAACATGGATTTTGTTAATTTAAAAATATGATGTACAGACAAAAAAAACCTCTGACCTAGGAACTCTAAATTCATTACAAAAATTCAAACCCACCTTAATCAAATGGCTAAACATGAAATATCCTGGTCTGGCAGACTGGCCGCATTTAAAATGTTCATATTGTATTTTATATCTATTTAGATCAATCACAATCTCAATTAAATCTTCATATCTAACAGAACTACAATCTATGCTTAAAAAATACGTCTGGGGAAATATGAGACCTAGATTCTCACATAATATATTAATCAAACACAAAAAAATAAGAGGAATGGGATTTGTTGACATTAGGGACTATCGCAAAACATCATTATTAGACCAACTTAAACATTGGTTTATAGTGGAAGATGATACAAAATGGGGTGACATTGAAAAAACTCTAGCCTCTAGCAAAGGATTCCCACTAGTAAAACAACACCAACTATATGAGCCTCAACTGAAGCCTGGAAATCCTTAAGCTCCATGCCTATAGATCCTCTCTGAATAAATACTCATCCTATAACTATAACAGCCTTAGAAGTTGTAATGCCTAGCATAGAAATCTCAAATTGGAAACATAATGGCATATGCACAATACAAGATATTTGTGTTAAAAACGACATAAAAAATGTTGAATTCCTTATGAAAACATTTAACCTCCTCCCTTCTGAAAAATCAACCTATACACGCATCAGTCGTCAAAACATCCAGTAAAAACAATATATATACCTAAAGTATCTTTACAGTTCTATAGCTCCGCTACTCCTAAATCTGGTATTTTATATCTTTCTACAACGTAAATCAGAATTTAATAAGACTACTCCCTTAACCAAGTGGGAAAAAGACTTTGAGACTGAAATCTCTAATGAGCAATAGGAATGTGCATTCGGGAATGTGTTTTCAGCTACTAGATGTGTTGACCTTTGGGAGCTAACACACAACATTTCCACAAGATGGTATCTAACTGCTTACCAAATAGCCAAATTCTCAGAACAACATTGTCCTCAATGCTGGAGAAACTGCGGTCAGATTGGTACTCTATTACATAAAGTGGGGCAAAAAAGTATTGAGTCAGCCACCAATTGTGCAAGTTCTCCCACTTAAAAAGATGAGAGAGGCCTGTAATTGGCATCATAGGCAGACCTCAACTATGAGACAAAATGAGAAAAAAAATCCAGACAATCACATTGGCTGATTTGGAAAGAATTTATTTGCAAATTATGGTGGAAAATAAGTATTTGGTCACCTACAAACAAGCAAGATTTCTGGCTCTCACAGACCTGTACCTTCTTCTTTAAGAGGCTCCTCTGTCCTGCACTCATTACTTGTTTCAATGGCACCTGTTTGAACTTGTTATCAGTATAAAAGACACCTGTCCACAACCTCAAACAGTCACACTCCAAACTCCACTATGGTGAAGACCAAAGAGCTGTTGAAGGACACCAGAAACAAAATTGTAGACCTGCACCAGGCTGGGAAGACTGAATCTGCAATAGGCAAGCAGCTTGGTGTGAACAAATCAACTGTGGGAGCAATAGAAGACATACAAGACCACTGCTAATCTTCCTCGATCTGGGGCTCCACGCAAGACCTCACCCCGTGGGGTCATAATGATCACAAGAACGGTGAGCAAAAATCCCAGGACCACACGGGGGGACCTAGTGAATGACCTGCAGAGAGCTGGGACCAACGTAACAAAGGCTACCATCAGTAACACACTACGCAGCCAGGGACTCAGATCCTGCAGTGCCAGACGTGTCCCCCTGTTTAAGCCAGTACATGTCCGGGCCCGTCTGAAGTTTTGGATGATCCAGAAGAGGATTGGGAGAATGTCATATGCTCAGATGAAACCAAAATACAACTGTTTGGTAGAAACACAACTCATTGTGTTTGGAGTAGAGAGAATGCTGAGTTGCATCCAAAGAACACCATACCTACTGTGAAGCATGGGGGTGGCAACATCATGCTTTGGGGCAGTTTCTCCGCAAAGGGACCAGGACGACTGATCCATGTACAGGACAGAATGAATGGGGCCATGTATCGTGAGATTTTGAGTGCAAACCTCCTTCCATCAGCAAAGTCATTGAAGATGAAACGTGGCTGAGTCTTCCAACATGACAATGATCCCAAACATACCGCCCGAGCAATGAAGGAGATGCTTCGTAAGAAGCATTTCAAGGTCCTGGAGTGGCCTAGCCAGTCTCCAGATCTCAACCCCATAGAAAACCTTTGGAGGGAGTTGAAAGTCCGTGTTGCCCAGCGACAGCCCCAAAACATCACTGCTCTAGAGGAGATCTGCATGGAGGAATGGGCCAACATACCAGCAACAGTGTGTGCCAACCTTGTGAAGACTTACAGGAAATGTTTGACCTCTGTCATTGCCAACAAAGGATATATAACAAAGTATTGAGATGAACTTTTCATATTGACCAAATACTTATTTTCCACCATAATTTGCAAATAAATTCTTTCCAAATCAGCCAATGTGATTGTCTGGATTTTTTTTCTCATTTTGTCTCTCATAGTTGAGGTCTACCTATGATGCCAATTACAGGCCTCTCTCATCTTTCTAAGTGGGAGAACTTGCACAATTGGTGGCTGACTAAATACTTTTTTGCCCCACTGTATATTATGCACATGTAAAAATATTAGAAGATATTGGTATAAAGTCTTCCACATGATATCAAAAATGACTGGGATTATTAAAAAAAACAGATCCTACCCTAGCCATTCTGAATATAAATATAGATACATATCCAATCCATTATTGACTTTCAGTGACACATAATCTTCTAGCATCAAGATTTACCATTACTAGACACTGGAAAAAAGACTTAGCCCCTTCTCTAAAAAAAGTCATTGAGCTAGTCCAGACCCACTTCAACTATGAGAAATCCTTAGCTTACCTAAACGATAGCATTACCAAATTTGACAAAGCTTGGAAACCCTGGTCTGACTGGTGCAGAACTGTAACCTAAGATATTATTATGTTTAACCTTTTCTTGGATACTCTAAAATGATTATTTCGTGGAACTAGTAGGATTGTTAGGAATTATTCAATATTTCCTTTTTTCTTTGTTAAAATTTACCGCAGCACCTACACTGTAATATTGTGTAGCTTTTCACTGTCCTATTTTTGAGTTTTTTTGTTGTTGTAACTATATTTGTAAAACCAATTAAAAATTTATTATGGAAAAAAAAATATGATTTACAGAATAATCAGGACACAAGGCTCCCATACTGTCCAAGTTTGATAATTTAAATTTTCCACTGTTTTAACTAATCTAAGAAACTATCATTGGTTTGGCTAGGGATGAGCTTTCATTTTGTGAAAAAGATGAAGAATCACTTTATAGCAGCGTTACATTTTACTGCACAAAAAAAGAGTTAGAAATGTATAAGTATCATCCATGCTGTGTCAATAATTAAATTTTGCAATTCTTGCTAAGAATATTAGTAGACTTTTTTCTAGTTTTGGCTATGGTTATGAAATGGCTTTGGTTACAGAATTAAAGAAAGGGGTGTATTTATCACTTTTTCTATGTATTTCAAACTGTAACATTCCACAATGCAGAGAAATCACAATGCCCTTGTGTATGTAGGATTATTAATTTTTCTCCATACAGAGAATATGTAACTTTTAAAATATATGTATTAATGCATTGCTTTATTTGTACATTGTAATAAAAATGTTTCATCTTTATCGGTTTGAATTATCAACACTGAGTACAACAGTTCACTCATATTCGAGAGTTTTCCTTTTAAAGCCTAACTTCTTCCAACTAATTCCTGAAAATTCAGACTGCTTCCTATCTGAATGTTACTGGCTTGCATAAAGTTTCATTTATACAGTTAAGCTTGGTTCTTTCATTTCCTATTGTTGCAGATGTCAAACATAGGAATTAAAAGCTTGAGCTTTGATGTGTCATTAATGCCTGGGGTGACAATGTATATATATTTTCCCTTACAAATCTGTGAATTAAGGATGATGGATGTTTTCTTAGCTTTATAGGAATGCTGCTGTGCAAACTGACTTAAGCCATGATCCATTTCTGAGCCTAGAACAATCACAAGTTATTCTGATTTACAAGAGGCTGTGTTATGATACAGCAATGTTTTTGAATTGTGTGTTAAGGGCTGGTGCCTACATTACACTGTGTTATATCTCAATCTTCTGCTCATGAAGAAAAGAACTGGCCTAATTAATTGTTCAGCCAGGCCTGCATTTGGACATCAAGCTGCCTTAGGCACTTAAATTATGACACCCTTGATGATAAGCTCCATCTCTTGTGTCATGTGATTGTTGTTTTCATAAAAATTAACTATAAAGACCCTCATTTCAATATCACCTACACCACCTTCCCATACAGTTCTCTTGCTTGAATTTTTCCACAAATGTCCAGAAGTGGACAGAAATAAGAAAGACAAAATAAAGTAGTCTTGGTGCTTCTTCGTTTAACCCTGCAGCCTAAGATAATAGCCCTACAGCAGATTTGGTCCTGGGATGAGCTCTTACTCCTTCTGAACATCAAGTGTAAAGACAGACTTTTCAGTGGTGTTCCTATCTTTACCACCTCATCACCAACCATGCAGCAGTGAATACAGGGCCTGTCTTTGTTTCATTGTCACCCCACTTAGTGCCCAACAAACTTACTAGGGATCAAAGCAGTTGAAGGCCCCATTACTAAAAAAGCTATCTCCCATGTAGAACATTTTCTTCCACATCCCACAAATCTTCTTCTTTAAATTCCAGGGGCAGTACAGCTTCCAATGTACTTTCCAGCCACCAGGATGTAAGAGCTGCAGATCCCATAGACTTAAGCACTGCAATTGTGCCTTCACCTCCTTCTCTTCCTGGCCATTCACAAAATACAGAACCCCAGTCTTCCCTTTGTGAATGGTCAGGAAGAAACAAAGCAGACACACAATCTCAGAGTTGGGGGTCTATATATACCTGCAACGCTTACATCCTAGCGACCAGGAGGTACAGCATGAGCTATACTTCCTGCAGCATGTAAACAAGAGGATTACATGGGAGGTGGTTTTTAAGGCAGTGGAGTCTTCAGCTGCTTAAACCCTATTAAGCTTATTACACCAGGAGCTGGACTTGAAGGTGAAAAACTTATCTTGGTTGATTATGATGGGTTTCACCTTTTTCATTTAAATCATGCATTACCTGGGGAGTTTCATTTCATCTGCAAAGTCTCATCACACAGTATATTCAAATGCATTTGGGGAAAAATGTGTTACTTCATTTTTTCATATACTCACCTATTTTCTGTAGAAATGCCAAATGACCTCAATGATGTAAACATATGCAAATGAACACCAAACCAGGAGATGAAAGAGTCCAGGACATTTTTAAACATTCATAATTTGGCCATAAAAAACAGACATCACATTTTCGAAAAACAACCCCCTTCATCAATGTTTGGAACAAGGAACTGAAGACTTGAAAGGATTCAAACTTCAAATGAAAACCATAGATTAGGAAACCTGTATTCACTTTGACTCTCCTTTTCAAACTGCCACTGACTACAGTATGTCCGCAATTTTGTCTGCAGTGAATGAAGGTTCCTCAAACAGATCTCTCTAGTTTAAACATTTGATTTCATATACTTCAGCATAATACATAAGGAAAACAAAGTACATTTCAACCTCTATACATCTTATGTGACTGTAAATAAAAATATCAGGTAATAAACATAACCAATTAAAAATATCTGAAAAGCATATTAGAAATGAAATGAGATACCAGTTATAATAGCATGGCTAAGCTATGCTTCCTGATTCATTACCTCTTAATTAATCAATCATGTCTCCGTTTACTGAAAAAAAAAACTTTTACTCTCTTGAAATACCATCTGTAATATCTAATTGTTAACAGCACGTCAAGTCAATTTAACTTGCTTTAGAATCGTCTTGAAGCTTAGCGCTTGGTTATTGGCAATGCCTCTAAGTAATTCACAAGGTAGATCTGCTGGGAGAAGACATCAGATGGCTAGGAGCTTGCTTTGCCACTTTTCTTTTCTTTATACTTGCAGTAGCCAAAATTTCCAAGCTGTTTTGCAAATACTGCAGATGCTGAAAACTTTAAGATAAGGAGTCTGACCAGACAGCCACACAGAAGAGAGAGGCAAATAGTTATGTTTAGAAAATCATCTCATAAAAGACTCAGTCAGTCAGGAATATAAATACAAAATCCACGCTGCCTAAAGATTTTTCTACTTTGAGAACACAGACCCATAAAACATATCATCAAGCTACAATAAACCCAACAGCCTGCCCCAACTGCCAATGGGGAAATCACTCCAATCTTTATGCAGGGCTGCACATTCATTCACTGGAAAGAAAAGCTAACTTTTTCTTTTCATCGAGCATACTGATTTTATTTGTTTATTTATGCCATAAAATATACAGAAGGGATATTTGCTAATTAATTGTGTTTGTAACCTGTATTTTTCAAGATTAAAATAGGGGTAGAGCAGAACATTGTTGGGACTCGTTATAGGGAATATGTGGGTCTGCTCTGCGGTAAAAAAAACAAAAACCTTTGTAGTAAGTTTCCCCCACTTGACACAAAAATTCAGTTTAAGTGGAAAGCTGTTCCTTGTCTGATTGTGATAACACATTCCTTATGCAAGCATGAAGAACCTTTGAGGCTCATTAACATTGAAGTGGCTTAGCACAGTGGTGCATTATGCGATAACCAGTCATGAAAATGGGGCCAATGCTCGTGGTTACATGCACTGTGAGTGTACACATCCAAACTCCTGCATGCAGCATTTTGGGGCACTGTATCTGGAGAGCAATGTCAGGGGTCCTACAATCACATCTTGTCTCTCCAACCAAACTGTACCTTCAAAAGTTTTAGCACAGTAAAGTGAGAAAAACCTGCACATTAAAGTTACCTTGTAACAGGCCTGGTCTGGCTCCCTATCCTCTAATCGCCCAGAGAATGAAACAACAAAAATCCCTACTCCACTTGCCACCATGCACCTCATCATTCCCTCTTTAAACCTGACACAATGGGAAAATCGAGGTATAGTCCATATTCGAGACTTATACATAAATCATAGACTAAAATCCTTTATTAATCTCAAGGAAAAATTCCACTTCCCTGACAATGAAAAATTCACATATATAAGAATAGCCCACTCCATACGTAAAGTAGATTTGCCTCTAGAACTAACAATCCCCTCCACTGCGTACGTCTTTTTTCATAGAACGCAATATCCTAAGAAGGGAATCTCAATCTTTTATACGATTATAACTAAAACTCAGTTTGATATCCACACCACTTCCCTAACTAACTGGGCAAAAATCCTTCTTCAACCAGTGTCTCCACACACTTGGGCGAAAAACTTCAATACCACATATAGAGCCTCCAAATGTAGCTCCCACTGGGAATCATACATGAAAATGTTACATCAGTGGTATTTAACGCCTGTTAAACTTAACCTTTACTACACCCAACACTCGCCCAAGTGCTAGAGAATTAGGAACAACCCTCCATATACTCTGGTCATGTAAATCTCTCAAATCGTATTGGAATAGAGTATTCCAATTGATCTCCTCCACATCTGGAGTTCCGATGAAGTCAAGTCCAGCCTTAGCCCTCCTACACATAGGAATAGACAACTTTCCCCCAGATTCACGTACTATCATAATCCACGTACTAGCAGTGGCAAAAAGCAATATCACCAAATTATGGAAATCCATCACAACCCCCTCGCTCGCAACCCTTATTGCTGAGCTTAATCTCCATTGTGAGATGGAGAAGAGAACATCAATTCAAAATGTCTCATACCACAAATTCCGTTTTCAATGGTCTCGGTGGCTTCAAGACCCTAACTGCTCCGTCAAGTGACAACTTGTCAGGGCTCCAGGTATGACCAGAGGTGTGTGGACCGACACAGGGAAACACAGACTTCAAGTATAGCGTGTAACACAATATAATTTATTAAAGACAACACAAACATAAACGCAGTGCAAACAATCAAACTCAACACTTACATAAATATGTACCAGTGCAGTCAGGGCTGGAGAGGTGGAGCGGTCAGGCAGGCCGAGCCCACAGCACGGATTTCCTCAGGGCGCGAGGTCTAAGTCCCAGCCTGCTATTCACCAGGGCCCCTGATGGTGGGGATGGACTTGGTGCAGACTGGAACCAGGTCGCGACCCCTGAGTGCGTCCGGCTGTGGTAGCGAGTACTGGCAGGGGAGTGCAGGAACGGAGTCTGATGGGAAGAGGCAGGCAGACTTACTAGAGGTGATCCGTGCGGGATGGATGGATCGTCGGGTGAAGTAAGCGTAGTCAGACAGGCCAGATCGGTATCGTGCGGGCAGCGTGGTACAGGAGAAGCAAGCAGAGAATGGTCGGGGTCACAAGCCAGGTTCAGCAGGTAGCGGGCAGCGCGGTACCGAGGATCAGGCAGAAGCATGGTCAGGCAAGCCAGGGGTTCAACAGGAGACGGTCAGCAGAGGTCAGGATCAAGCAGGGTCAGCAACGAGGCAGGAACACAGGATACCAGGTACAGGGGCTCATGGGAAACATACACCAAGGCCCTGATCACAGGCCTGGTCATTCCTTAAATACACCTCCTGCAATCAGCTTCAGGTGTTGGCTGACTACAGGAGTGAGCTTCTGGCTGCTGAGAGCACCCGCTGGTCAGCCCTGGTACTGCAGCCCACACAGCAGGTGAGTCCCACCACCAGTGCTGAGTCCATTCCTGACAATATGATTACATTAAAACCAGTATTTATTCCAAAGCATGTCTTTTAATAGCCCATCCTTACTACTAAATTTCCTTTTCCTGTTTTCTTCAACCACTTTTATTAATTCTCAGAAGCTCCATGAGATACCAGGTAATTCCCAGTTAAGTGAAATATATGGCCTTGGACACCTAAATGGTCACCAGGCCTGGTCACGTGCTATAGACCACCTAGCACTCTCTGTCAAAATACTCTGATCGGCGCCTGCAGCCAACTGCCTACAGCCGCTGACTGATAACATTTTTTGAGACTGTGTTCAATAGAAGTCAGTCTAATAGATTAGGCTTTTTCTTGATGCTCCAGCAGGCAAATAGGATTTCCAAGGAGTGCAGGAAGTAGGAATCAGCAATAGGCAGGCAGGCAATACTGCACACATGCTTGCATGCTAAAATGATCATAACTATGCAGATAACCGTTTCCTTTTTTTTTTAAACTTTATGGAAATGTCAAAGACACATTTTATTCATACCTATGAGTGCAAAAACCAACTCTGACATCAGGTTAACTTCTTTGTGTTGTAGAAAAATACAGCATTTTTTAATTTTTCTGCAATGCACCGCACAACCCACCAGGACTGTAGTCTGAATGATTCACATAGAAAACAATTATTTTCTGGCATTGATCTGGCAATGATCATAACTATGCAGGTAACTCTTTCCTTTTTTTCAAACTTTATTGAAATGTCAAAGTGACATTTTATTCATAGCTATGAGTGCAAAAACCAACTCTGACATCAGGTTAACTTCTTTGTGTTGTAGAAAAATACAGCATTTTTTTTATTTTTCTGCACTGCACCGCACAACCCACCAGGACTGTAGTCTGAATGATTCACATAGAAAACAATTATTTTCTGGCATTGATCTGGCAATGATCATAACTATGCAGGTAACTCTTTCCTTTTTTTCAAACTTTATTAAAATGTCAAAGTGACATTTTATTCATATCTGTGAGTGCAAAAACCAATTCTGACATCAGGTTAACTTCTTTATGTTGTAGAAAAATACAGCATTTTTTAATTTTTCTGCACTGCACCGCTCAACCCACCAGGACTGTAGTCTGAATGATTCACATAGAAAACAATTATTTTCTGGCATTGATCTGGCAATGATCATAACTATGCAGGTAACTGTTAACTTTTTTTCAAACTTTACTGAAATGTCAAAGTGACATTTTATTCATACCTATGAGTGCAAAAACCAACTCTGACATCAGGTTAACTTCTTTGTGTTGTAGAAAAATACAGCATTTTTTAATTTTTCTGCACTGCACCGCACAACCCACCAGGATTTTAGTCTGAATGATTCAAATAGAAAAAATAATTTTCTGGCAATGGTCTGGCAATGATCATAACTATGCAGGTAACTATTTCCTTTTTTCAGACTTTATTGAAATGTCAAAGTGACATTTTATTCATATTTATGAGTGCAAAAACCAACTCTGACATCAGGTTAACTTCTTTGTGTTGTAGAAAAATACAGCATTTTAAAATTTTTCTGCACTGCACCGCACAACCCACCTGGATTGTAGTCTTAACGATTCACATAGAAAACAATTATTTTCTGGCATTGATCTGGTGTGAAAAAGTGCTAGTCACCACACATGATGTGAAGGAGACTCTGAATAGATATAGGTTGACATCAAGTCACCTAGCAACCAGTCAGGGTAATCACATCAATGCCATTGCACTGTCAAGATTCACAGCAGTCTCACTTTATCTACACACTTCATAGAACTGAAATGCATGCACGTGCCATTTGTATTTATAGCAATTTTCTCATTTTAAATGAAGAATGAAATTGCAACTGTATTGAGCAAGAGCAATTATGTTGATGAACTTATGAAAAAAAAAATGCCAGGTAGGCATTTATCTAAATATAGCCCAATTTCAATATTAAACTCAATGTCATAGTTTGAATCATAAAACACCTGCTGCTTGTTATTGCTGTCTACACTTTATTATGCTGGAGAGGGCTCATTTCCAGGCAGACACCAAATCTCAGATAAAATGGTTTATCTTAAGGCTCCAAGCAAAAGATATTATAAAACCTGGTAAAATGAAGGACTTAACAGTTAGAGTTATGCTTTCCTGGTTAGGATTAAAATTCTGACAAAAATGCCTTTAAAGTTTACAAGCCACAAGCTGGGTAAGAAGTCACAGTTATGTATATTACTAGAATTTACTGTGTTATGCCTCTCTCCTTGTGTATTCCAGCCACCCTGTCTTCTCAGTCTGTTTATACAATTATTCGGATATTCTGCTTAAACTGGCGATTGTCTGTCAACTCTCCAATCAGAAGCTGAAAAAAAAATAACTAGGTAGAGAGGAAATAGAAAAGCAGAATTGCTGTCCTAGAGCAAACTTACAGAACAGCTTGCAAAAAATTGCATATGTATGAAGAAAAACATTGAGAGGCATGGAATATACAAAGCAACATTATTCTGAATATCTATCTATCATCTATCTATCTATCTATCTATCTATCTATCTATCTATCTATCTAATTATCTATCTATCTATCTATCTATCTATCTATCTATCTATCTATCTATCATCTATCTATATAATTATCTGTCTGTCTGTCCATCTGTCCGTCCGTCTATCTATCTATCTATCTATCTATCTATCTATCTATCCATCCACCCACCCCCATCCATCCATCTATCTTTTTTGTCTCTGTATATATATGGTATAAGTGTGCGTGGCACAGATGTGGCACAGGTGTGGCACCTCAAAATACCCAAATTTATTTTCCAATCATTATGATGCATAAGAACATACAATTAAAAAATGTAGGCAGGTTTGTATGTCCTTTGTGTCATCAAATCCATTGTATCCATTGAATATTTTATATTGGACTCAATCCATTCAAACCTTTTCTGGTCCCCAGTTCCTTATTACTTAAGTTGCAATGCACACAGCAGTCATTGTCTTTTCAATGGTGGCAATATCAAGGCTATCCATATCATTTCATAGCACTATCATAACATCCCATATTCCAAAATCACAGCAAGTGTCATTTATCAAAGTGTCTGAAATGGGAACTTTATGTGGTTGTCCAACACAGCCAAGAACAGTCTCCATTTAATTTCCCTAGTGACTGAAAAAAATAATAATTTACCATCCTTAGGCCGTTTATACGTATCCTTGACTTCAAGTGGTTAAACAAGCTTATGTCTTCAGTTGCAGCCATGAACTTGGTATCATTTCTATCAGCCATTTCTATCAGCGAGTGATCAGCTGATTAGTAGAAGTGACCTAGGCAGCTCTGAAGTGGCCAGATCACTTTTATGGTTTTGAGACGCACCGTCAACTCCTCCACCACCAGCAGTTATAGTTCCTGGGCACTCCTGTTCCTCCAGTGAGACGAGGAGGATATTGAGGGATGTTCACTACCTTATCTCCTCTGTAAGTAATTAAGCTGGCAGCAAAGCATATTTCCTCATTTCTGCTTTTATTCTCTGGCTACTGTAGCCAGCACAGCAGCTAATCAATCATGATATGTGCTTGGTTAGCTGTAGTGGAGGGCAGGGAAGATATTGCCGGTCTTTTCCAGAAAGAGAACCTGTCACCTGCCCATGCTGTCACATAGGGGTGTATTAGCCCTCATGTATTAGCAATTACCAAAAATTAAACTAAAATAAAATGAAAAAAAAAATTAAAAGCACCCTTGTCACCCTATACATACATGCAAATGCAAGCTGTGTACGTGTATGCAAATAGCAATTGTCCCACACATATGTGGTATCACCACAATCAATAATTCTAAGGTCATAATTCAAGGTTAGCTCTAAACTGATAACCTATTAGGACTTTTAAAGTGTCTCATATGAACAATTTTTGTATAATGTAGCTATTCGCCATTTCACAGGCACTCCCAATATGGAGGCTTGTTTGGGATTTATTTACTAAAGGCAACTCAATTTTTTATATTCTACCAAACAATAGTGTACTATATTGTGTTTGTGTGCGCTAAAATTCATTTTAGTGTATTTTATCATTAAATAAAACAGACTGATAAACAGACACAAATATCAACATAAAATTGCAACAGCCACCATTTTATTCTACATGACCTCTGCTGTCAGAAAATATATAACTCTTTGGGGGTTCTACGTCCTTATTGAGCAAAAAGTTACATGTGTTATATTTACATGTGTGCAAAATTTTGCCCAAGACACATGGTGGTTAAAGCAAGAATCTGGTTGACTAATCAGGATATCAAAGACACTTGAGAAATTAGACTAATTTGCACTATGTGTATAATATTTACATTACCCAGATATAAACCCACCAACATACTGGCTTCATGACACTACCCAATATATTAATTAGTTTTCCATTTTATTTCAATTCTGCAGAAGACTATTTGGTTGCAGATTTGTCACAAAACTAGAAACTGTAATAGAATATTTTTCTGGCTTAAAACAATATATTTTTTTTTCCAAAAAACTACTTATGGTTTACTACCCGAATAACATTGAAAAAAAAGGATGCCAGCCAATATTCTAACAATGTAATAAGTAGTGTCAGTGCTTATCACCAGATTATTAACAGCATTATGCCAGAGGTCCCGAGACATTAAAACGACAGGTTCCTGATAAGGGAGCTGTGGGCTTGGGCAGCCGGGTGAACTCTGTATTACTACATGGAAGGATCCCAAGAAGAAAATTGCAAATCTCCTGTTTGATTCTTGTCAACTCCTAAAGCAAGTCTGTATTACACATGGACTGCAACTGTTACCCCTATTTTGAACACTGTCCAGCTGTCTCTATCCTCCATACTTTCTGAATGTTTGACTTTGGATTAAGCCAGCACTAGTATTATCATATTTACAGTTCAGTTATAGGAAGAAAATATTGAATGCATCTCAAGTCTATATACCAGCAATACATAAAAATACATTTGAAATATAGTACACTATTCATTTTACCAGTGTTATTTCTACAACTGCATGCAGTTTCACATTTAACCACTTCCAGTCCGGACACTTTTACCCCCTTCCTGACCAGGGCAATTTTCAGCTTTTAGCGCTATCACACTTTGAATGACAATTGCGCGGTCATGCAACACTGTACCCAAATTAATTTTTTACCATTTTTTTTAGACAGATAAAGCTTTATTTTGGTGGTATTTATTCACCACTGGAATTTGTATTTTTTTTGCTATGTAAATGAAGAGTCCATAAATTTTGAAAAAAAGTGTTTTTTTATATAAAATTTTGCAAATAAATAATATTTCATCATAAATCTTAGCCAAAATTTATTCCGTTATCTTTTTAGTAAAAAAAAAATCCAAATTAGTTTATAACCAAAAATTATAATTTTTAAACATTTTTTTTTACATTTGTATTTTATTTTTTTATATTATTATTTTTTATTTTTTTTTACATACTGTCACCCTAACAGTACAGTGTCACCATAGTGACACTGTACTACTTGTGGGGGGTGATGAGGATTTTTTATTTTTTTTTTTACACTGATTGCTTTTACACCCATATAGGATGTAAAAGCAATCATTTCTCTTTCTCTCTGTCTGCATTCTTGCACTCATTGAGAAGTACTGAGTGAGCTGTGATTGGTCACAGCTTGTCACATGGTACAAGGCTGCTGTGAATAGCCTTGTACCATGTGACCTCTGCATTCACAGATTTCACACGTAGTAAGCAATGATGTCACAAGTGACATCTTGCTTACTACTTTGCATGTGATCACTGATTGGCCAATCAGTGATCACATGATCGGGACCTCGTACAGAGGTCCCGTCCGACAATCGGTGTTTCACTGTGTCTGGAGGACACAGCGGGCACCGGATCGCGGTGCTGCGCGCTCCCAGGGAGCGCGCACAAGCAGGGTGCGGGGAGGCCGTTTATAAACGGACACCCGACCTTGTGGTGCCACCGTCCAGCCGTTTATATGCAACGGCCGGTCAGGAAGTAGTTAAAGAATCTAACACTTAGTCCATGCAGTTTGGGTTTTATTGCCCTGACAGGTAACAGGTTCTCTTAGAACTTCTCCTGGTGATAATCCCCTTTTCTTTATGTCCCCTACTTACCTGTTTGGCTACTGGATCCCTGAGTAGAAAGCACTGTGTAAGCCTGGTGCTGGAGCTTCCTCCTGCCCCATGGTGTCATTGCAAGACTCTGGAAATTTGCTGCTTTGGCTCCATGCCCTGGAGAAAGGGAAGAGGGTCACATCCCTCTCCCAACACCTTGAGTACTGGGTACTTCACAACAACAGGGCAGTGGAGGAGTGCAGGAAAGGTAAGTAACCATCCAGTAAGCCTGTGACTTTGCCTTGAAAGTAGGCCACCAAAGAATTTCAAAGTTTCATTTTTAGTTGTCATTTTTTAACAAATGTTTGATCTACAGCACTGTCTTCTAACAAGCCTCTAATTGCAAAAGTCAACTGGGAAAACCTTTGTGTCATTAGTGTACATTCTGTGACAAGGTTTACTGTCATTATATAGTTCAGTGATATATTTATTGTCAAGATCTTGTTCACAGTACAATAAGGTAAAGCTTAATGTTCTAAATGCTAGCCTTGACATTGCTATAAGACTCCCGCGCTTTCCCACTTGACCAAAAGCTCAATACGTACATGTCAATGAGCACTACAAACCTACTTTTGTTAGTAGCTGTTTTTATCCTGTTTGTTTTCTTTTCATTTTTTTCTATTCCAACATTTGAATTATTATCAGAGCTCAACTAAAGCCTAAAAGCCACAAAAAGAATGAACAAGCTGTACATGCTGTATAAAAAGCATTAAACTTATCTCTGTTTAAACATAACATACTGCTTATAATATTAATTCTTCGCTAGCAGCTTTGTATAAACATAACCTTAGGTGGTCTTGCGGTATATAAATATTAGTGGGACTTTCTTATCAGAAAAGAGCTGGTTTCGCACACCCTTGCACACTTAATATAAACATGCCCTTCTAGTTGATGATGGCTGTTTTATTTCTGCATAAAATGTATATTCCCACTGTATGCGTAAGATATTTTTTAAACATTTCAACATCTATGCAAATTATTATAGAAACTACAAAATACTTTACATATTTTCCTTGATCTGTTCTTTTTCAGCCTTAAATATATGTATTTATTTAAATAAAAAATATTTTATACGCTTTTTGGCACTTGAGTATTATAGCTACACTGAACTGAAATTATACTAAAACACAATAAATTACAACAAAGTACTTTGTCATCTTTAGTATATCTTTAATGTTAGTCTTAATGTTTATATGGAATATGATCAAACAAGACAGGCATACAGCAGAACATTAGTGGGGAGATTTATTCTCCAAATTTTGAATTTGCTATTGTTGTCTGAACTGAGCAATCTCAAAATTATATAAATCTTCTGGGTTTTTGGACTCCTTCATGAAATAATATGGGGGTCCTATCTTCAATAGAACCTGGGTTTTTACATGACAGGATGTTGTCAATACAAACTCCACCACCATTGTCTTTATAAATACTGTACATGCCCCACAAGCATGAGGATTCGGGTCATGGCATAATAACAACCAGGGGCAGACTGACAACTCATGGGGCCCCCGGGCAATAGGGGATCATGGGGCCCCTGTGTCCTTGCCAAAACTCAAAAAAGCCTATGAAAAAGGTACCAGGGGCATCTCGTGGGTCCCCCTACTGACCCTGGGCCCTCAATAGGGGATCATGGGGCCCCTGTGTCTTTGCCCAAACTCAAAAAAGCGTAAGAAAAAGGTACCAGGGGCATCTCATGGGGCCCCCTACTGACCCCGGGCCCTCAGGCGATGCCTGAGTTTCCAAATGGTCAGTCCGCCCCTGATAACAACCCTGACACTGGTGCCAACTAACCAGTGTCAGGATTGTTATATAGGGCACATAAATGCTCACCTGTTTCTATGCATTCCTCCCTTGCTGGCCAGGTAAGCAAGGAGTCCCTCTGTCGCTGGTGTCATTCTGCAGCATTTCCATCAGTGATGGAGCAACACCTCACTCATCCAGCCAGTGAAGGACCAATGCAAGCAATTAGATGAGCACTCTGTGAGTTTTCATCAACAACAGGACTACCAGTGTGAGTTGTCACCAAACCCGAACAACCAGTGTGCCATGCACCTTACACCATTTACTAGGAGGCTGTGGGAGCTAGGATCACAGTACATGGAGAACTACTAATAAAATATCTTTATTTGTTGGACTATACCCAAGCGGATACATACATTCCACTGAGATGATACACAAAGTCAACACTGTATCAAACATAAGGACTGCAGGAATGGTGATTAGAGATACCAGGCCCCAGCTGTCATTTTCTAGTAGAGATTAGAAATAAATTAAAAGCAACCATATCACTGGCTGCTATAGCTATTTATTACTAGGAAATTATTCAGTAGCTTTGGTAGCAGTTGTTTATTGTAGTTTAACAGTTCTGTTAAATATTTCCATTCAATTCATTTCGTGAAACAGCAATGAACAGCAGGCAACTTCAGGTTGCAGTATATAACTGCCAGTGTATTTTGGAACACCCCAATATTTCAAAATGAAAGTTTTTCCATTTCATTATTGAAGATGTAGGCACACAACACACACCAAACGCAATATACTCTGCTATAATCTCCTCTAGTTTCCTGTTTTGCTGGCTAGGACTTGCTGGTTGTAACAATGTTTAAATATGTGAGAGAGCTAACAGATTAGAAATAAATTGGGGCAAGAATAGGGATCAGAGTCAGGGAGACAAAGGACTGGGGTAAAATACTGAGACATTGTGTGACTCTTAAGGTGGGGCTTAACAGCCTCCCATTTGCCAGCATCAAGTGGTGACTGATCGCTCTGAGCTGTTGTCTGCTAGGATATTCCTGTTGGAGTATCCTGATGATGAAAAAGTATTTGCTCTATTGCACTGATGTTTTCAGGACTCTCCCTTGGGACACTTTGAGACAGTGTAATAAAACAACCACTTTGTCTTCATAATGCTTCATTGCAAGTCCTTTGATACCTAAGATACCTATTGCTGCATTATCTTTGTTGTGTGCAGCACCAACCCATTTACATGTGATTGTGTGTGTCTTTGTGTCTTATATATATGCTGTGTATAGTTAAGATTTACAGATCACAACCTCATCTTTTTATGGCTTTATGAAATCCTGGAGATCACAATACATCAGCTCCGTCTCCGCCACCCCCCTCTGCCAATCCCTCCACTGGCTTCCGATTGCGCAATGGATCAAATTCAAAATCCTAACGCTGACGTACAAAGCTGTCCACCATACTGTCCCGAACTACATCACTGACCTAATATCCAAGTACCACCCAGCACGCACACTCCGCTCCTCACAAGACCTCCTTCTCTCTAGTTCCCTGGTCTCATCCTCCCATGTCCGCCTCCAGGACTTCTCCAGGGTGTCACCCATCCTCTGGAACTCCCTGCCCCAACCCATCAGATTATCACCTACTCTCCTCTCCTTTAGGCGCACCCTGAAAACCCATCTCTTCAGGGAAGCCTACCCCACCCCCTGCTAACTTGCCGACCTCCTCCACTCTTCCTACCACTCCATCCCCCACAGCTATCTCCTCCTGTGCCATCATCCCCTCCCTCCTAGATTGTAAGCTCGAAAGAGCAGGGCCCTCAATCCCCTCATGTTTTGCATTGTATTGGTATTGTTCTGTCACATGTTCTGTCCCCCTTTGTAATGTACAGTGCTGAGCGAACTATTGGCGCTTTATAAATACTGTATAATAATAATAATATAGCAGATAACATTTCAAGACACAGTGCCAACTATTGGTTTTCTTGTCTATGTCTTAGGCTCTAGGATTATATGTGTAATGGCCATTTGCATATATGTAGCAAATAAGAGCACCACTCAAAAACAAATGCCCAGACAAGTTTTTGATCATACAAAATAAAAGCCACCACACACAGTCTTTGTGTAGGTTACCAGTCAGTTATATATATGCAGTATACAATCTAACACCAACAATGTGTTTATTTTCCTTGCAGTGCACATTAGTAAAGGTAATTTGACCTTGTGTCATTATATTTCCTGACGACCACAAAGCTTCCGAAGGCTGTAGGACTCTTTCACTCTTCCAGTTTCTTATCAGAATGGCATTTCATCCAGGGGGAGTAATACTGTAGATGCACTGAGATATTTTAGCCCTTACAATAATTCAATTAAAAAGAAAAAAAAAGTTACTGCTGCTGAGAAAATGACCAGCATAAAAAACACGCGTAACAACATTCTTCGCACCAAGGCCAATCCATTTTGTCATGTGTCTACATCATGAGTTAGGCAGGGAACACTGCTCTTATGTATACTGTGTATGCACATTCATTAGCCATTCTCTTTCTGAATATACTTGTCTGCTGTTGTTGCTGCTGTTTGGAGTGCCTATGGTAATGGCATGAGAATTGTCCCTCTTAACACCCTGATGAAGCCTCATGTCTGAGGATGCTGAGCTGTTAATTCTGCTCACTTTGAAAAGGAAGTTTCACTTTGCATGGGCATTTTCCCCAGAGCTGAGTGAATGAGGTGAAGCTCTGCTGATTTCCATCATCCAATCATGTACAAGCAAAACTTATGTTTTTGGTATTTTCCTTGCTCATTATATATTCTGTGAAAATGAAACTTCACATTTACTAAGCTCTGAGACACCTTTCCTTGGAAAGTGCAACTACCCTTGCAAAGTGAACAGCTGTGTTTTTAGTGAACCTCCCACACTGTCTGTGTACAGTATCCTTCTAAAACACAGTCAGTAGAGTTCATAAGAGTGTTGCAGTCAATCTTTTAGAATTCCATCAAACCTATCCAGCAGAATTTAGGGTGATTGCAACATACTAATATGCCTGTCAGGAACAAGTACACACATTTGTCACAGAAGGCATCCTGCACTGAGGGCTGGCATTGCTTAACTCTCTTCTTGGCCAGTGCACCTGTTGCATGGCTAGAAGCATCAGCCAAGAAGTTTTGTGGTGAGGTGGATGGAGTCTGATGGGGAACTCTGAGAGCATAGTTCCCCATCAGATTCACCTTGTTTGTGATTGACAGCAGACAGCAGTGGGCAGATTCCATAGCCATTAGACAGCCCAATAGCAGCTATGCAATCTTTCCACTGCCATCCTTATCAATCACAAGAAAGGAATACCTGATGGAGAGCTAGTCTCTCAGCATCTATATCACTTTCTATGCACTGTTCAAGTTCATCCCCGAGTCACTGGTTTCTAGAACACTGTTGGCCTGTCTGTCCTAGCAACCAATAAAGTGGCCTGTATCCTAGCAATGGATAAAGCAATAAACTCTGGCCTGTCTCTGCACGCCAACCTAGAGTTGGTCTTAATGACCACCAGTTTCATTATCTATTAACTAGGGTAATACTTATTGATCTGTCACAGCCACGGTGACACAATGTGAAAGTCCCCAATAAGAAATACATGGATCTGTTGCACCTGCCAAAAACTGAATTAGATGCAGGACCTTCTAATGAACTGATACTGCCAGGAAATTGTTGAAAATGCTTTACTGAATATTCTCCAGAATGTACAATAAAATTGGGCATTATCATGCACCATAAAAGAGTCACTCATTTGGTTGGTGGCCCTGACCTTGCAGCAAAGTTGGAAAGAATAATTATAACACTGCCAAGGTCAACAGTAAAATCTGTTTGCTGGAATCCTCCAGAGAATTCATTTTTTACTAGTTCCATGTAAAGCAAAGAGATGATTCTATGCTGTTTCCCTTGATTACTGTTTCTTCCTCCTGCTGGTCGTTGAATATGATATGTGCCATCTGTTGAGGGTCATTCTTACATTTGTAGTTCCCATCAGCACTCTTTTACTTTTGCTTTGTATCGTTATAAATTCTGTTTCATTTTTAGTGAGCCAATTATTTTTATTTATCATATTCGTTATCATCATAGGTAATGCTTTCTGCAAGAATAAGATAGCGGATCTTTATTGTCAGGACCCAATTGCATGTAATAATTCAGTTATAGATGAATTGCAGTAAAACTGGGAGTTCTTGGAATTTATTTAGGTATTGCTGGTATTGTTCACAGCTCTCTGGATAGAAAATATTTTAAATGTGAAGTAATAACTTCTACTATATAAAGCAACTGGCACTTCAAATGAATTTCCATTCAACGAACTGATTGATTTTTGGTAGTGTGTATAATGTAGCAGAGTTGATATCTTATTATGTATGGAACACAAGAGCCCTAACTCATATTACTGACTGCCAAAATTCGTGAAGTCTTTTCTGGGAATTTAGGTGTCATAACTGAGCAGGATAATGCATTCTATCTAAGAACTCGAAGATCATTCATGTGTTTAGTCTGGATGTTCAGCGTTTACTTAATGCATACATATCTGTTACAATGCTTAATATTTACAATATGTTTACCAATGACAGCATGCTTACTACAGCCATCTAACCCTCCTTACAAGATAGCTAAGCTGTCAGTTATTACTACTGGAAAGTAAACTACTGTTGTAAATCTGTAGTGACCTATGAATAAATTCACAATGTGTGGGAGGGGGTGGGCCAGAAAGGACAGTGTTCTGAATGAGTCACTACTGAAAAATCCCCAGCAAGAACCAGGTTACAATAAATAAGTGCTCTACATTCCTTGTAAGTAATAAGACAGCACAATTAGAGCTATATAATGGATAGACCTTGTAAAATGTAGTGCTCCTTGAATTTTTAACACAATGCAGGGGTGATTGAAAATAATAGAGATATCTAATGCACTTGGCATGGACTGGAATGGCAATTACTGCACAGCATTATTTACACCGTCCACATTTAATGCATTCTGCAATTTAAGGTAACTATAACTGTTATTTAAATCTAGTTTTACTACAAGTTTTGTTTTTTTATTACTATTATTAATCACTACAATTCTCCACAGTGTACATAGTCTCTCATGGAATATTACACTTATAATATTTTTTTACAGCTTTTTATAGACGATGCTCTAAAAGTTAGACCCTACTAATCACAGGAATGTAGCAAATTATTACCAACCCTATACGCCACCAATTCTTCAATTAATAGGATTCTAATTTTACACATACAGGCCTTGAATAGCTGACGTGAACCATGCTCTGTATCAGGTTTTCTATGTGTTACATTATAGCAAATATCTTATCGTCTTCCCTTGGGCAAGTGTGAAACCCATGACTTGACAGATGTCAGAAACAGTTAATAATCTAAGTATACTTTCTGTACATATGTAGTTTTAAGCAAATGAGAGCTTTTTCACATCATATGCATTGGGTTGCACTGCCTAACGCATTTCCAATGTATAGACAAGTCAATTAACTTTAAGTCTTAAGCAGGCCATAGATTTCCGATAAAGTTGACGAATTATCGGTCGATAGAAAAATCGGCCGATATTCGGATCGTTAGTGGGGAGATCGGTCGGCCGTTTTTCGTAATTTTAAGACATTTAGAAAATCGGCCCTGCTGGAAAATCGTCGGACGATTTGGTCCTTCCGGCGATTTTCACGGTAATTATGGTCAAATCGGCCGTTCTTTTTGCAGATTTTCAAATAAATTGAATATGAAGAAAAAGAATGTTAAGAAGAGGAAGAAATAGATTTTTCAGAAGAAGAAATAGATTTTGCAGCGAAGAAGAAGAAGAAAACAAAAAAAAGTTGCAACATTGTATCTATTTGTATCCATTTCGGATACAGATGTTTCTATTCAAGTACAAATAGATACAATGTTGTTTCTTCTTCTTCTTCTTATGCATAATCTATTTATTCTGTCAAATATAATAGCGGGGCTCTATGCAGGGACACCGCTATCATATTAATTGCCGGCCGTAGACGGGACGAAAACCAGCCAACTTTTTTATACAATGGTAGTAACGTTGGCTGACTGAACGACTGATTTTATGATTTTCTAAAGAAAAAACGGCCGGTTTTCTTCAAGTCTATGGCCTGCTTTGCTGTTTTAGTTCACACCAATGTGCTGAAAAAAGGGGTAGGACAGGATGCAATTTTATGTAGCACCACATTGTGTTGCACTACATTGCTGCAGTGCATAATGTCATTTTGTGACATTCAAATAAAGTTTAATAATATAAACATATATGCTACATCACAGCACATGCAAGTGGACGTGAGTGATACAAAGTATAACGTTAGCCCACTGGTGTTTATGGTCTCTGAATATAATTGACATGCCTGTTCTCCACCACCATCAGACAGTCCTTTTTTTAATTGATTATTGGTTCCAGGTCAGTCCTGACCACATGCACCATCACTGCCCAGATGAAGGGGGAGGCTGGCTTCACCTGTAAACTGTCATTTTCAATAAACGTATTATTATACAGGATTTATATAACACCAACAGTTTGCGCAGAGCTTTACAATATAAGGGAAACAGTACAATTACAATACATTTCAGTACAGAAGGAATATGAGGGCTTATTAAATAATAACCTCAATTGTGATGAACCTCTATACAAAGTGCACTTCTACACCTATCCCTGAATGTAAATGGGTATCTAACTGGACTCTGCAAGGTGATAATAGTTTACCGATCACTGTGGCTATATAGGATATGATATGATATATTTATTGGCTATTTCTCACACTACAATCAAACATCAATTTCATACAATATTGAGAAAACAACAAAAAAGGTATGAATGCAGACTTGTGTGTGCTTGTGATGATAATGATGATTAAATCCAAGGAACTGCACAAAGCATTTAGCTCGCAGATAACTAGCTAGGAACACATGTGCAGAGGCGGTGGTCACACAGCCTTGAGATGGGACAAGTAGTGTATTTATCTACTTGCTAATGATTGCCTATACTGTCTATATCTGGAAACTACCTATCACATTTGTCAAGACCTAAGAATAAAAGCCGACATATCAATTCTAAGCAAAGTTTGCTTTTGGTGCATCCACTGACCACACAAATCCACTTTAAGTACAAACACACCTTCTAATGTATTTGGTATAGCATAATATACGGTATGTATAATAGATACTGTTCTAAATATAGTCATAATTAAGAATTATGAAATTACAGAATATTTTCATTTTAAAGAAGGTGCAAGAAATATTGGTCACTAATAGCAGGGTCCTTATTTTTGCTGATTTAGCAAATACTGTTATTTGGTGTTTCTGCTTTATTTTATTCTGTACTTCACCCCTAGCATTTTTTTCTTTCAAGGAGTGCTAAGACATTAGGTCTAATAGCTGTGATAGAATCAGCTTTTATCTTCTTTTGTGGGCTAGGAGGTTGCAGCAGGGGCTGATCAATGTAAACACAGCCAAGAGGCCCCAGAATTTACATGATTATGTCATCTCTGTCCTAGCAGCACAGGTTTGGAAGTAGATTCTTACCCTGAAAAAAGATTGCTTAATCCTTCTGGAAAGAAAATTAGATGAAGGCAATGTTGTTGGGGTACTTTCAGGGGCGGACTGACAACTCATGGGGCCCCCAGGCAATAGGGGATCATGGGGCCCCCGTGTCCTTGCCCAAAATCAAAAAAGTCTATGAAAAAGGTACCAGGGGCATCTCATGGGGCCCCGTACTGACCCCGGGCCCTCGGGCAGTGACCGAGTTTCCAAATGGTCAGTCCGCCCCTGGGTACTTTGATGGGACCATAGATAGCAGGCCAATATACAAACATGTAATGAATAAACATTACTAACCACCAACACAACACTATATTGGATATATACAGGTCACTGCCTGGTTTATTGGTTTTATACCTCATAACAATAAAATATTTACCACACCATAACTTTATTTAATAAATAATACAAATGTATTAGCAACTCAGCCCAGCGACTACGACTCAAGCTGACAAAACACTAATATAAACCATCTTCCTACATGTCCCATTTGCTTTATAATCAAAGAGACCATGTCTGGAGAGGGGAGCTCCTGTCTGTCTGGCGACTGGCATGGAACCCTTCTGGCAGCTCCTTTAAATAGGGAACCCTGAGCCTTCTGGAATTTTTTTTGGGGGGGTCATCGGACCCTGATTAAACAATAGCCATTAAGCCCCCCAAATTCCAGAGAGCTCCCTAACATGTGACCTTAAACAACCAATAAAATTACACCCCATTCAAATCAATTATAACGGGGTTTCTTTGCTGCTATCACGTTCCCATGAGTAAAAGGGGGGCAGAAAACTGCTATTTCCCCTTTTCCTGTCATTTTTGTGAGATGCAATAAATACCTGGAAGTATCAGATACATGTGTGTTTACCATGAAAAAATATAATTGCTACTAGGTCCGATTTAAACAAGAATACACCCTGTTGAGGTTTGAAGATGCTTACACTGCTAATATCTTCTCACATTAATGAGGCTCACTGGTAGATCACAACAGCTGTGGTCGGTAAGTGACCGCATCCAAAACAAGACCTCATCAACAAAACTGATATACATAAGGTCGTTTTAAACAAACAGAACTTTGGGTGCTGTTTTAAAGTGGTGCAAGGGCAGCAGCTCTTTGTCCCATTGCTGCTTTACAACAGTGTCCAGACTTGGTGGCTCCTGCCCCCCAGCACTAGCACTGGAATCAGCGACTGTTCAGCTCCTGGGCTTCTGAACTTGCTCAACAGGAGCGTGCTGTAGAAGCAAATGTAAACACTAGACTTTTGCAGTTTACATTGGGAGTGCAATGATGGCACAAGTGATGTCACACCATTTTCTGCCTGTAACTTTGTCTCGCCTCTTCCTACAGCAGTAAATATCTGCCATTGTGATTCATTGTTGGATGACTGCAGGAACTACTTATTAGAAGTGATTTACAGACCCTGGCTGCATAGGAAGGGGTCTAGATCAAGACTCCACTGACCAGATGCAGATTCCCATGAATTATAAAAATAAAGGTTAAAAAAAATCAAATATAAAAATAAATAAATGTAAAATATTCCCAATAATGTTGGATGATCTAGAATGATGATGTGTGTGTTAATTGTGCAAGCATCAAACGTTCACGTAAGTGAATGCAATCTCATTTGAATTTTTAGTGATCACAAACCTGAGTGCTAATTTGAACCCTCATCAACGCGATTTAATCGCATCACTAATCATTAGTGCAAACTGTGCAATGCAGCACTGAAAGGGGATTAAAGTCCCCTGATGTAAAACATATACATAATGTTATGTAGAACACATACCTGTACGTTCACTTTGATCTGTATCAGTCTGCTTTGTTACTCAGAAGTTGCACTAATATAATATAATATCACTGTCATCAGTAGACTTTGTTGATTATATTTTGCAGTAAATATATATGAGTGCGTTTTTGAAAAATTACAGGAAAATAAATTTTTGTCTATTTTTCTTGCTATTATTGCCACTATAAACCAAGCAAATAAAAATATGTGTCAAATTTTGCTATCAAATAAAAACCCTATCTGTCTGCCCCAAAAATATGTATAATATGTTATTGTAGAATATTCAATGAGAGTTAGGAAGAAAAAGACCTGGGGAATCAACGGGATGGATTTCATAACACTTGAATGCTAATTGTTTTAATATTCGTTAACATATAAATACACACAAGCCCTGAAAATCAGAGAAAATTACACTACGGAACTGTCACCAAATTAAGTTCTAAAATATGATAAAATATAAATTAAAAATGACTTCCTTTTATTTATCTTTCTATTTTGACCTGATAAATATGGAAGTTGATCTGGAACAAACAGGCAGCAATCAAAACCAGAGGAAGAAAATTTAGATATATAAACTGCACCATTTCCTAATATCATACAAATGTTTGTTTACTGCATTTTACCTTATATACAGTATATACAGTGCAAAATGTAAAAGACCCCTGCTTACTGTCAGATGGGTGCATACAAAGCTTTTCTTAAAGTGGAATTCCAGGCTAGATCTAACTAAGCTTAAAACTGCCCCCCCCTTCCAAATCCTAGTCCAACTACCCTGAGGAAGGAACATGCATATACTTACTGTACCTATTCTCAGGGGGCTTTGGGATGGACACATGATCTCCCCAGTGGTCAGCTTTAGGGGAGAGGAGGGACAGCTGACAATTAATGAAATTCTTAGACAGTGACGTCACCCATAGGTTTACTATGGGGCATCCCCTCTCCCCTGAAGCCAGCCGCTGGCAGCCAATCATGGGACTGGACCGGAGCGTACTGAGAGATAGAAGGGAGGTGGGAGCCATTTTAGGCTTGGTTAGATCTAGCCTGGAATTCAACTTTAAATGGTTAGTCAACCCAAAAGTGATTTTTTATTTACAAGTAATTACCACAGCTCTTATTTCTTTTCTTGGATATTCTGACGGAGGATTTCGCTGCCATAATTCCTGACTTTTCCTATTCACTTGTAGGTTTTTGGTGTTCCCACCCAGTTTTCTGTTCTCCAGCATATCTCATGCTGCATTTTGTACAATAATAAATACATATAAGATACAAGAAGTTGAGTGGGAGCAAAAAACATGTTGGAGGTATAAACATGTTGGATGGATGAAACATCTACACAGGCAGCACTTATACCATAGCTCTATTTACACTGTACTCTTTTACTCTGGGAATCTTTAGAAACTGGTTTTATCTTTGTGATATTGGGAAACTTGTTTTATTGTAATTCTTTGAAATGAAGTGTATCATGATTTTTGTGTAATGGTTATTTAGGGGTTTGGCATGTGACAATATCAGCTTTTGCCTCTGACATTCATCTAACACTCTTTGGGAAATTTTCCTTCACTTCCTATTCCAGAGATTCAACGGGAAAAGAATGGAAATCTCTACAAACTGAGGGAATGTCCACTCTCAGACTGTTGTCACCATAACAGGTGCCCCTATTGGAATATTTGCCTTCACTTATTGTTTTGGTAACTGTACAAGTTTGGATTTCCCATCTTTTACTTTCTCTTTCACAGTGGTTACAAGGAAAATAGAGTGATTGAATTCACCCAGTAGGGATGAAAACTCGTCAGGGGTTCTAATCCTACCCCACTGTATTTAAAACAAAACAAGACACATTTTGGCTGTATTTATATTTTAAATTCTGTTTGCTACAACAAAAGAACGAGGATCATCCCCCTATGTCACAGAATCATGATACCCATGTGCATATTGACACACATACATACACAATGGGGTTCAATGATTAAATTGGAGAGTGCAAAATCTGGCACAGCTCTGTATAGCAACCAATTAGCTTCCAGGTTTTTTGTTGTCAAAGCTTAATTGAACAAGCTGAAGATAGAAGCTGACTGTCTACTATACAGAGCTGCATCAGATTTTAGACTCTCCGGTTTTAGTAAACCAACCCCAATATTTTTATACATTATATATAGTCCCAAAGACAGACGTGGATCTGGAAGACCAAGAAAAATATCAGACAGAACAGCTCGCAGGATTGTGAGAAAAACAATTCAAAACCCACGTTTGACTGCACGATCCCTCCAGAAAGATCTGGCAGACACTGGAGTTGTGGTACACTATTCCACTATAAAGAGATACTTGTACAAATATGGTCTTCATGGAAGAGTCATCAGAAGAAAACCTCTTCCACGTCCTCAACACAAAAATCATCGTTTGAACTTTGCAAATGAACATATAGACAAGCCTGATGCATGTTGGAAACAAGTTCTGTGGACCGATGAGGTTAAAATTGAACTTTTTGGCCGGAATGAGCAAAGGTACGTTTGGAGAAGAAGGGGCACAGAATTTAATGAAAAGAACCTCTGTCCAACTGTTAAGCATGGGGTTGGATCAATCATGCTTTGGGGTTGTGTTGCAGCCAGTGGCACAGGGAACATCTCACGAGTAGAAGGAAAAATGGATTCAATAAAATTTCAGCAAATTTTGGATGGTAACTTGATGCCATCTGTGAAAAAGCTGAAGTTAAAGAGAGGATGGCTTCTACAAATGGATAATGATCCTAAACACACCTCAAAATCCACGGGGGATTACATCAAGAGGCGTAAACTGAAGGTTTTGCCATGGCCTTCACAATCTCCTGACCTCAACATAATTGAAAATCTATGGATAGACCTTAAAAGAGCAGTGCGTGACAGACAGCCCAGAAATCTCAAAGAACTGGAAGACTTTTGTAAGGAAGAATGGGCAAAGATACCTCAAACAAGAATTGAAAGACTCTTGGCTGGCTACAAAAAGCGTTTACAAGCTGTGATACTTGCCAAAGGGGGCAGTACAAAATATTAACTCTGCAGGGTGCCCAAACTTTTGCAGATGCCATTTTTTTGTTTTCTGTTATTTTGAAAGTGTAAATGATGGAAATAAAATCTAACTTTTGTTGACATATTATAAGAATGTCTAATCTGTAATTTGATGCCTTTTGGAGATTTTTCCATCTTTCCTTGGCTTCTTTATGCACATTAATACAAATTTTTAGCTGGGGTGCCCAAACTTTCGATCCCCACTGTATATATATATATATATATACACACTCACCGGCCACTTTATTAGATACACCTGTTCTAATTGCTAATCAGCTAATCACATGGCAGCAACACAATGCATTTAGGCATCTAGATGTGGTGAAGACAACTTGCTGAAGTTCAAACCGAGCATCAGAATAGGGAAAAAAGGGGATATAAGTGACTTTGAACGTGGCATGGTTGTTGGTGCCAGACAAGCTGGTCTGAGTATTTCAAAAACTGCTGATCTACTAAGATTTTCACACACAACCATCTCTAGGGTTTACAGAGAATGGTCCGAAAAAGAGAAAAAATCCAGTGAGCGGCAGATGGGTGGATGAAAATGCCTTGTTGATGTCAGAGGAGAATGGGCAGACTGGTTCGAGATCATAGAAAGGCAACAGTATCTCATGTCAATATGGACCAAAATCTCTGAGGAATGTTTCCAACACCTTGTTGAATCTATTCCACGAAGAATTAAGGCAGTTCTGAAAACAAAAGCAGGTCCAACCCGGTACTAACAACGTGTACCTAATAAAGTGGCCGTTGAGTGTATGTATATATATATATATATTTATATAGACACTCTATATACGCACACAGTATACTTATATATGCACACACACACACAATATCTGCATAGAATTCCAATCTATCAGTCTATTCATCCCGTTGTCTAAGTATCATATGTTGTTTACACTGTACCAGACAGAATAAATGACTTTAAAGACCATGCTAAAGCGCAAATCCATGTAGGTCATCTGAATGGCATGTAACATCATTCATCCACTGAAGACAGGGAATGTCTTTATACTATCTGAAACAAATGCAAAGGTTTGTATTGGAATGCCCTGTGCTATCACTAGAATATAAATGAGTTACGTTATGTTCGGCTGATCACTTTGCATCAAATTGGTTGTAAAGTAATGAACATTGCATTCATGCTTTCTCACTACAAATGGTTCGCAGATCGAGACTGAAGGGCAGATCCAACTACATCCTAACCTCAAATTACTACTTTCCTGATGATGCTGAAATACCTTTCCCTTTTAGAGACCTGTATTTTCTACTGCTACTGAGGGACTGATCCACCACAATCACCATGATTAATCAGCTTTTGCAGCCATTGTGTGGGAAGCTGAATTTAAACCAAACCATTTGCAGTGATGGGGTCTATTTCACATTCACCTCTACGTTCACCTTGAAACATATGAACATTTCTTACAGAATATCACATGGAAGCAAGAATAATGTGACCCTCATCTGAGCCAAAACATCTATTCCTCTAGATATAAAAAAAGAAATCTGCTGGAGAAGCACCCTGCTTACTAGCTGCCAACCAGCTGCAAACATTACACCAGATAACAGAATTAGCATACTTGAGCAGATTTAAAGTGCACACTCTCTGGGCTTGGGATAATAACCACTTTCCCTACATCAAAAATATTTATCACCATACACGGCTATATCTCAGCTGTGATTAAACATTGGAAAACTTCATTTTAGTAATGCTCACTGCAGCTGCAAGATCTAAAGCATTACTATTGTGCTGCTTGACCCATCTAGGGCAGGGGTCTCCAGACCTTTCCAAAAAAAAATGGACAGTTTGCTGTCCTTCAGACTTTAGGGGCCTCGAACTGTGCAGTTTGCTGTCCTTCAGACTTTAGGGGCCTCGAACTGTGCAGTTTGCTGTCCTTCAGACTTTAGGGGCCTCGAACTGTGGTAAAAAGAAAATGGAATCAGTGAGACTAAACATTCCCTCACTTTCATATCAAAGGAAGGAGTGCACCCATCATCGTCAATAGGAGGAATTGTACCCTATTATTGGTGTCAGTGGAAGCAATAGTGCCCCTTCATTAGTGTTAGTGGATGGTATAGTGCTCTGTTGTTGGTCTCAATAAGAGAAATAATGCCCTGTTGTTGGTGTCAGTGGGAGAAATAGTGCCCCATTGTTGGTGTCATTGGGAGGAATAGTGCCCCAAGGAAAGGCAAGCAAAACACCACATTTGGCCCCAGGACCATAGTTTGGAGACCACTGATCTAGGACATTGTGGTAAGATCACCAGATTTGACCATGAATGCAAGTAGCCAATCTAACCAATACTTAAGTTTTCCACCCAAACTGAAACATTGATAACAAGTTCTATTTTAACTGACGAGGCAGGAAACATAACAGTCAGAGAACAACCTCAGTCACACAAGAACTACTGTACATTCTCTCTTTGGTCCTCAAATAATCAGACTGGTTTTTCATCACATTTGATATAACAATAGATATCTGTTAGCCCTTCATACGTGACCTAATTATTTGCAGATAAGGCCTAAAATGACCAAATTTGCCAGTTATCAGAACATGTGCATGTTCATGGATTAGGGCTCATTCACACAGGGTGTACAATACTATACATTTTTCCATCAGATGGAGTCTTCTGTTTTTTTAACCACAAGATGGTGTATGTAAAAATTTCAGTGAATAATACTGTGTACTGATATCTTGGCTAATCCAAAGCAAGGATTGGTTACAAATGGGTATATAAGAAGTAATGGATCAGCATGGTGCCCGGAAAAATCATTTCTGATGAAATGCGTAGGGTAGAACTACATGCTGACATCATCATGTTACCAGAAGTGTCTCGAAAGTGAGTCTTTTGCTAGGTGGATGTTTGTTAACTGTGCAGTACTTTTGTTTTTATTTGTATGTGCATTTTGAACTTTAATAAATGTATTATATTGGCTTTTACACTATGTGGCACGCTCACTCTCCTATTTATTTCTGAGCTGGTGTGGAGGCAGAAGAAGGATATGTATGGGCATTAACTATCTCAGAGCAACTGCTAAGCCTGGCCCGGAAGTTCAGCATATGTTGACTACTGGCATCATATGTTGCATGTGACTTCTCTGTAGCAAGAAGGTCATATATCTTTGGTAAGCCTGTACCTGCGGCCATTCGACGGTGGAGAGTCTATCAGGTGTGGGAACACAATTCAGGACTTTTGTCTGACACCCCTTTGTTGTGAATTTGTTCACAGAGTGGACTATTGCACCAGTAGATGGACTCCTGATCATATATTTTATAATGTGATTTTTCTTATATTGGTTTTCGTTTACAAGGTCAACATGCTTTGTATATGTACAACACAGAACGCCTGTGCGTAACCGTATTTACCAGCATGAGGATGCACAGGTTTCCCATGCATCCCCTTGCA
Organism: Staurois parvus; assembly: GCF_062004578.1. NCBI lineage: Eukaryota > Metazoa > Chordata > Amphibia > Anura > Ranidae > Staurois > Staurois parvus. The sequence continues at coordinate 19,700,014 of NW_028317949.1, read as the reverse complement.
GGCAGTTCAATTGATGTCAATTGGGACACAGTGTCTGCAAGGAAATAGCCGCTGTGTCCCAATACGACATCCATGTGGGTACAGGAGCATGCAAGTCCCCAAACGCACACTGTCTATGTTCAGGGACCTGCACCCACACAGATGTGGTGCAGCCACTGTGTCACAATGAACATCAATGGGACTGACTTCCCGGGCATACACGGAACTCTTGTGCATCCTCATGCAGTTAAGCACAGTACTGCATGGGCGAACAGTATTGTACACCCTATCTGAACCAGGCCTAAGGTGAAGTATAGAAGTCTGTAGCAAAAGACCTTCCTTTTTTTCTGTTGATCTGTAGTTGACCTGTGGCAATGACCTGCAAACTCACATCCTATTAGCAGCACGTTGTAAACCCATAACCCCCCAACTCATAAACATTGCACACACAACTCTACTTAAAAGCTAAGCTTAAGGGTCCAAATTGTTTTAGTATTTCGTATTACCAAACACTGTTGTCAACTTACAAATGAGCTTTTACATGAAGTATTGTTGCATTGTATGCTAAGTCATGGCTCAGTTCATATATAACGTGTCTTTACCGTTACTCAAAATGACGTTATATGAATTGGGTCATGACTCTGGCTCTTCTAAAGACCTAGCTTTTGTGTTAAGACCAGCCCTACCTAAAACCTGCCCCATGGGAAGTCATCACAGATGGTTTTATTGGAGGGGCTAACATCTGCCTTCACAATACACTGTTAATGCATTCAGTTGTGGTGTAGCATAACCACAGTCTGTCCATATCTGCAGAAGTGTGGGTCATGCTGCCCACAGCTCTGCAGGAAACCTCACATAATGGTCATGTCATCAGCTCACCAACCCTATTTCTGTTTGGGATTGAGCTTCTGGGACAGAGTTAAGTCCTTGCTAGCTTAATGATCACATTATACACAAGAGAAGGGAAGGTTAGGCAGGCTTCATCCCACTTTTCCTGGGAAGTTTATCTTTAAAGTGGCTGTAAGCCTCTGAAATTAAAAATGAACAAAGCATACCCTCATGTAGTGTGTGCTTTCCTCAGTCCATAGTCCATGCTATCTGCATGAGTCACTTCTGACAGTTTTTCCAGAAACCAGGCAATCCTGAGAAAAGCCCCCCAACCCCAACCCCACCCCCAGCACACAGAAGGTGATTGACAGCTTCAGATGTAAGTATCTACTTATGAGGCTGTGTACAGAGAGGTGTGTCCTTTCATTTCACTCAAGTTTCCGATTACACTCAGCTCCATCCTCTGTGCTGTGCAGTGTGTGATGTCAGATTCCCGCCCCAACAAATCTTGGTTTTTTGGAATGCTGTGGAGGACAAAAGGCTTGAGATAAACAGGTCCAATCTATGTAGGAGGATTTAGGGAGGCTAGTTACTTCAGTGGGCTTATGTAAAGGTTTATTATAACTAAGTTAGACTTAGGAAAGTGATAGATGTAGGGATGTGGGGGGGGGATTCAGTCTCAACCCATCTTCCTTGAAGATGCCCACAGGGACCCTAGGTGATCTGGAATCCTAGCAAAGACCATGCCTTGTACGCTCTATGAACATTTGGTTGTGGGCCTAGCAGGGGCGGACTGACCATTTGGAAACTCGGTCACTGCCCGAGGGCCCGGGGTCGGTAGGGGGCACCATGAGATGCCCATGGTACCTTTTTCATAGGCTTTTTTGAGTTTGGGCAAGGACACAGGGGCCCATGATCCCCTATTGCCCGGGGCCCCATGAGTTGTCAGTCCTCCCCTGGGGCTTAGCCTCAAGCCCCGTCTTTACACACAAGGCTCCAGCAACAGCTCAGTGTCTATTTGACTGCGCCATCTATGATAAGAAGTGTTTGCTGTTTTGCTGTATATGTTGCTATGTATAGTATATAAGTAAAGCAGCATCACAAGCTGCTCATTGTTCACCACTGATCTAACCTCTAAAAGGAACATATTGAAACACACAATACGTAGTAAATATGTGTGTTTAACCTCTTTCTCTGTGCTATATTAGCTGAATTCTAGGATAAGCACACATTGTCTAAGTACAACAGTCATGTATATTCTTTCTTGAATCTTGGTGCGCTCTGTTTATTTTTTTCACATCTGTATAGTAATCCACATCTGTGCCGACGCGTCCTGTAACTACTGCTCTCCCGCAAAGTGACAGGTCTTGAATCCATCTCCCTCTAATAATTATCTGCAGGCTGCCTCAAGTGCAGTGTTTCTCATCCTTTTTTCAGTCAAGGCACCCTTTAAAATTATGGACAGTCCTGAGGCACCCTTTAAAATTATGGACAGTCCTGAGGCACCCTTTAAAATTATGGACAGTCCTGAGGTACCCTTTAAAATTATGGACAGTCTTGAGGCACCCTTTAAAATTATGGACAGTCCTGAGGCACCCTTTAAAATTATGGACAGTCCTGAGGCACCCTTAAAAATTATGGACTGTCTTGAGGCACCCTTTAAAATTATGGACAGTCTTGAGGCACCCTTTAAAATTATGGACAGTCTTGAGGCACCCCATTCTAAAATAGGGTGCTTCTAGACTGTCCATAATTTAAAAAGGGCACCTCATTCTAATAGTTTTATATAACACAGCAACATCCACACATGTAGAACACCCAACCTTAGAGGTGATTTATTCTTCAAAAGCAAATACTCGTTTGCACACTGGTACTGACTAGTATTCCCGTGTTTCTCTTCTCCCTCAGTTTTTCTCCATTACTGAGTTAATGTGACCCCAGAACTGATGGAGAGGGGCAGGTTGGTTGTCAGAATGCTGTCGCCTAGAAGGTTGTAATGGTGCACAATGAAAACCTGTGGCTTTGTGTAACTAAAAGGCAGGCTTGTTCCACCTGCTTGGTTGTATACAAGTTTTGGAAACTATAAATTAATAAATAATCATAAAAAATAATAATATAATAATAATAATACATTTAATTCAATAATATAATCAAACCAAAAACACTGAAATTTGAAATAGAGCGCCAAGTTCGCACATTACTGAGCAAAGTCGCAGAATCATTTTCAGTGTCTGATGACGAATTTCCCCACGAATCATTATCACTCAATTCTGCAAGTGGTTCTGATTTACTATCGCTAGTACTCTCTACTCTCTAGCTGGTCTAAAACCACTTTTGACCTAAAGGGACGCTTTTTGGACGCCATGGACATTTCTCAGTTTCCAGGCAAAAAGAACAGTCAAAATGCAGGCAGGGCGCAGGACAAAGCAGTAGGGACAAAATGTATGTGAAATGCTTTGAAACAGCAATGTGTTGCTATGTAATAATCGTTTTTTTAAAAAATGACATTTTTAAAACATTCAAATTTGCCGCCGTTCCGGCGCCCGTACGTCCCGACGTCACAGGGACTTGAACACGGAAGCCAGATGCCGGCATCGGCTGGAGGAGATGGCCGGGGACGCTGCAGGGGACACATCGCGGGAGCGAAGGACAAGGTAAGTGCCGCAGGGACTCCCTGAGCAACGCCGCATGGTAAGCCCGAGTGTAGCTTGGTGTTACCGCTCTTGGTACTGAAACTTTACCCCGAGCTACACTCAGGAATACCGCCAGGGCGGTTAAGATTTAAACCTGCAGGGGCCTGATTTTGTTTTTTATTTTTGCGGCAGTTTACTACCACTTTAAGAACCACCTGTGGCCCCTGGGAAGTCTCCACTATAATCATAGGTTGCCCAGTGTAGTCCCAATGCGCCTTGTATGAACGGGCCCTTAGCTCACTACAGTGCCAGGCATGCAGGACCAAAAGCTAAGCAGCAATTTTTTTGCCACTGATGATGAGCTCACCAAAAATAAAATCTGCTACAAAAATTGATCTGCCTGCTGGAAAATTTATTTTGCTCTCATTAATATGTTCAGAGAGATAGGGGGAATGGATTCAAAAGTAAAACTGCAAAAGATTTCATAAAAGTGTAATAAAAACTGTGCCTGATACTTTGTTGTAACCAATCGCATGTGGCTAGCTGAGAACACACGTGCCATTCCAAAAAATCTCAAAATTGTATCTCTAAATGTGTTTGGTGTCTCTCCAGCTGAATCACACACATCTCAATGCAGAGATGTCTCACAGACAACTCGGTCCCATGCCAAGATTATACAGTTCTAAAAGGTAAATAGATCAAAGCTATTTATGCCTGGGCAGCAGAAAGGCCAAATGACATGCCGGCAGAAAGCATACTACCTGGGCTGCCCCCCCCCAACCCCACCTCTCATGTCACAAAAGCAATAAATACATTACAATGTTATTTCATCCTTTCACATTAGAGTTCAGCCTGGGGAGCACAGCCTGGAACAAGTCTGGAAAGAAAAGTATAAAAAAGACAGCCATTATCTTTAATAGATAAATGGTTGGCCCGGCTGGAGAATTAAAACGGCCATGTTGAGTCTCTGGACGGCACGTCACAAGCCTTTTCTACTGTATGCCATCTATTTATATCAGCCTTTCACGTCTATATGGCTTATATAAGTATTAATCTGAAATCCGCACAACACAGGCTCCTATGTAATATCACATTTTCTGCAAATGTGGAAGCGAAATCACATGATTACCTATTTACTGATTTCCATTTCTTAACGGTGTCGAGAAGAAAAAAAAAATCAAGGTATTGTAAGCCCAGTAAGAATGTAGTGTCATGACTAAGCAAGAAGTAAATGAGCCAGCTCCCCCCCAGAATTTTATCTGCGCTGGAACACATTTCAGATGCTACAGTTGCCGTTCAATAGCAAGGCAAATCCTGCATTTAATCAGCAAGAATATTGATTCACCATGCAGAACTTTCTGCCTAATTCTAATACGGCCACATGTTTTCCCTTGAATAGTGCAAGGAACAGGAAAGTGTAAATGGCAAACTAATAGCATTTCAAGCTCTAGCTGTTTAATTTCTGAAAGCTCTCCATTTTAGTCATTTGGCTGCCTGCCAATAGACCAGCCCATGCTCTGGTAAGGCCGCTTCTGAACTGCTTTTGAAAAAAAGAAAAAAGTGCCCCACTTCGGCCTTATGCTGACACCAGCACATAGGTTTGTGGCGTATATTGGGAACATTCGCCAGTTTCAATGCACTGGCATCAGCTACTGTATCAAGATCCTATGCATCAATATTACCAATAAGGATTACAAATAATAGATTATCAATTAGCAATATAATAATTATTATCATTATAATGTATCAAGATCTTGGGGGTTATTTACTAAAACTTCAAAATCTGGTGCAGCTCTGCATAGAAACCAACCAGCTTGCAGGTTTTATTGTCAAGGCTTAATTGAACAAGCTGAAGATAGAAACTGATTGGCTATCGTGAACATCTGATTTTGAGTGCACCCGTTTTTTTTCGTAAATCCCCCCACGTGTCAATAATAATAATAATAGTAATCATACTGTGTACAAGCTCATATGCTTTGATGTACAGTTAACCCCACAGTAGTGTATAAGACCTCCACCATTGGACTAATAAAACATCCCGAGAACTTTGGAATATTGGAGGGAACTGGTGAAAGCACATGGTAAACACATTTTTGTGCAATAGATGTTGCTGAAAAGCTCCTGTCCTGCCATAATTAGAAGTAACCCACATCCAAGGCAGTCAAATAAATGAAAGGGTCTCCTTTGATGGGAACAGACTCAGAGCAGGGAGAGGAGAATCACATTTCCCAAGGGAATAAGCATTGCTTCAAAGAGAAATCAGACTGGAACATTAGTTCAATCCCACAGGAGCAATGTGGAAGGAACTACAGTCACTTTCACAGAAATAAAAAAAAAATTAAGTTCAACTAAGTTCTTAATTACAATTTATTTTCTTCCAACTAATCCTCTTAATCGCCTTTCCTTTTTTTTTGGTACGTTAACATGCTGTGCTGGAGTTCTGTGAAATGACCCGATAGCCTGATATGCAATAGAGCATAATAATATAAAATATCTGTAGGCAGTGTTTTTGTTTTAGCCTATGAATACTGCCTGCTGACAGAATGTGAAAGATTAAAAAAAAGAAACACCGCATATGTCAATTTGTTCTTAGGCATATATGTATTTGACTGACTTCATGGCTCCAAATTGGTTTTCCTGGAGAACCCAAAGGGACAAGTGAATTCCCCGGAGAAGTGGAAGCGTGCCCATTTCCTAAATGACTGCAAAGGACAATTGTAGAAAATAGAAAAAAAAAAAAAAAAGAAATCTCAGATTTCTGCTCCGGTGTGTCATAGCATTGCCCTCCAAAGTATGGATTGCGTCTCGCACAAATCGATGCTTATTGTTTGCAATGACCAAATCGCTTTGATTTTTCTTTTTTCTTTCTATGAATTACATGCGCTGCGTTTCAGCAAAGCTGGGAGAGGAAATAATGATGGGAGGTGTTTTTCAACATTTCAAAACACAGAAACATCTTTTATTAAAAAAAAAACAAAACAAAAAACAGTCCACAGGAAATAAAAAACCGTTTTTCTTTATCTACTTTTTCTTTTTTTTTCCTGTTTTGTCCCACTTTTCACATGGATAGATAAAGAAACCAAAGCAGTCAGAGAGTAACCCAACTGGCAAAGATATGATTTCTCTTTTCCCCTCAACGTGCAAGTATGTGCAGCGAGGTGTGCAAATCAAATTAATGTCATTATCTAGTATTAGTTCTGAGTCTTTTCCACAGAGCTGAGTGCTTTGCAAATGCAGCCAGCAGTGAAAGTGTATTCCTCTGGATGAGACTTTCATGTGGACTGTGGAAGTCAGCCTGTTATGTTCAGAGCTGGAGACATAGAGCAATACCTGTTGTAGATGGAGCCTTTATTGTATTGTACATTCCCAGAGATGTGACGCTGATGCCTCTTGCCAAATTCAAGTATAATTGCTCCTTCTCTGTGCCTGTCACTCTATTATGTGACTGCTTCCCCCCCTTTTTTTTCTTTCTTTCAACCGGCAAAACACTATTATTCTTTTCCAAATAGGTCATAGAAGTATAGATCTGAATTTCCACAGTAATGGAAGCCTAAAGCTAAAAAAACCCAATAATTGCATAGCACTCGAAAATGTTGCCTTTTACATTTTAATACATCCTCCCATTGCTGGAGACTGAACTTTGCTCCTCGTGACACTGCTACCAATTTCCCAATGACACACTTGGCAGCCTGGCTCCTGCTATACCGTGGAAGCAGATTTAGAAGCTGAATGTGTAAAAGTGATGCCACACACTGCTGTAATTAATATATCCGTGAATACAGAAAGACGCTCACATTGCTTTAAAGGAGACAGCCAAGTTCACTACCACACTGCACAACAGAGATAGATAGATGATAGATAGATAGATAGATAGATAGATAGATAGATAGATAGATAGATAGATAGATAGATAGATAGATAATTATATAGATAGATGATAGATAGATAGATAGATAGATAGATAGATAGATAGATAGATAGATAATTATATAGATAGATGATAGATAGATAGATAGATAGATAGATAGATAGATAGATAGATAGACAAAGGTAGCTGATGCCACACATTACTTTTCATGGGTATGCATTAAATAGATAGACTGTGCATTAGACAGACAGACAGACAGACAGACAGACAGACAGACAGACAGATAGATAGATAGATAGATAGATAGATAGATAGATAGATAGATAGATAGAGAGGTAAGTAGGTAGATATGGGTGCCACTCAGGGCTTCATGAGCAGGTGAAACATCCAATGGACTTGGACTGAATGGATGGAGAGTCCATTAAGACCTCAGCATTTTAGTGCTCAAGTTTAAATGCCCTTTAACACACTATAGGGATAACTAGATAGATGGATAGATATAAAGATATAGATAGATAGATGATAGATAGATAGATAGATAGATAGATAGATAGATAGATAGATAGATAGATAGATAGATAGATAGATAGATAGATAATTAGATAGATAGATAGATAGATAGATAGATAGATAGATAGATAGATAGATGATAGATAGATAGATAGATAGATAGATAGATAGATAGATAGATGATAGATAGATAGATAGATAGATAGATAGATAGATAGATAGATGATAGATAGATGATAGATAGATGGATAGATGGATGGACGGATGGACGGATGGACAGATAGATAGATAGATAGATAGATAGATAGATGATAGATAGATAGATAGATGATAGATAGATAGATAGATAGATAGATAGATAGATGATAGATAGATGGATAGATGGATGGACGGATGGACGGATGGACAGATAGATAGATAGATAGATAGATAGATAGATAGATAGATGATAGATAGATAGATAGATAGATGATAGATAGATAGATAGATAGATAGATAGATAGATAGATAGACAGACAGAGAGATAGATAGATAGATAGATAGATAGATAGATAGATAGATAGATAGATAGAAGATAGATAGATAATAGTGATGGGTGCCAGTCAGGGCTTAATAAGCAAGTCCAATGGACTTGGACTGGATGGATGGAGAGTCCATTAAGACCTCAGCATTTTAGTGCTCAAGTTGTATTGCCCTTTAACACACTATAGGGATAACTAGATGGATGGATAGATATAAAGATATAGATAGATAGAGAGAGAGAGAGAGAGAGAGAGAGAGAGAGAGAGAGAGAGAGAGATGGGTGTCAGTCAGGGCTTCATGAGCAGGTGGAACATCCAATGGACTTGGACTGGATGGATGGAGAGTCCGTTAAGACCTCAGCATTTTAGTGCTTGAGTTTTATTGCCCTTTAACATGCTATAGGGATACATATATGGATGGATGGATGGATGGATGGATAGATAGATAGATAGATAGATAGATAGATAGATAGATAGATAGATAGATAGATAGATAGATAGATATAGATAGATAGATAGATATAGATAGATAGATAGATATGGATGCCATTCAAGGCTTCATGAGCAATTGGATGGAGAGTCCAGGAGTCCATTAAGACTTAAGCACGTTAACACTCAAGTTGTAATGCACTTTAACACACTATAGGGATAGATAGATGGATAGATGGATGGATGGATAGATGGATGGATGGATGGATGAATGGAGGGGGAGAGAGAGATGATAGAATGTGAGGGATGCCACACATGGCTTTTCATGAGTAATCAGAAGAATCCATTAACACCTCTGCATTTCCTGCTAAAGTTTGAAGACACCTTAACACATCCTCAGTCACTTTGTAAGACGGTCTGGTTCACATCCGTACAATCTGCACTAGCTGAAAAAGTTCATGTCCTTTCTGTGGTGCACTGACGAGTGTTAACGCTCCTATTGATCGCAATGTTAGCGCACTGAAAGGTGCGTCAACGCCCGATACAAGTGCATGTCAACGCTGGTTGACAATGCAGCCTGAAGGACAAGAAGAGGGTGATGTGGGGCCCCGTCCCCTCCCTAAGCCATGCGTCCCACATGTCGCCGAATGCAGCTGTACTTTGCTGAGTCAAAGAATCGGTCCAGGCAGAGCAGAGAGGACAGGATGGATGGGAGGTCTGTGTGATGGATGGACCGGTCCAGGAGATGGGACCAGGAGGAGGTCACCTGAACACTGCAGCTCCTCCATCAGAGGTGACCTTCAATCACCTGAGCCGCCTCCAACTTTGTGTACAAGTCATCCCGGCCATCACACAGCCGTCCTCTATGAGGAGGAGAACAAGGTGTCCTTACCGGAGGGTGAGCTGTCCGGTCCGTCCTTCCTCTCCACTCTCCTCTATGGATGGCTGCTCAGTGTGACTGGGACTCCGCTCCACACATCGCACCTCGTCCGGGAGAAGAAATCACGGGGCTGACTGATGAATAGAGGAGACCCCCTCCGCCTCCGCCTCCTCCTCCTCCTCCGCCTTCACCGAGCTCCCTCCGCTCTCACTGGAGCCGCACAGCTCAGCATGGAAAGGTTAAGGACTCCGCCGGCTCCAGCCGACACTGCGCTCTGATTTGCAAGTGAATTCGGTGGGCGGGAAGGGGGCGGGCTCTGTTCTAGACCCCTTGTCAAAGGACGACTTGTGTGTTTGAAGTCTGAACCCATCATCCACAACGGACACTGTCACCGGGAGACCGGGAGAGAAGGAGGGGGGAGGAGGAGGGGGGGGGGGGGGAGGGCACCGCTACACTCTACACCAGTATATACACTCTGTACATTCTACTCAGCACCACCGTCCTTGTGTGACAGCAGGGAGACGCGACATGACGCTACATGACAGTCATAACACCCACACTACTACGAGCAATAATACCATCACCGACCATATTACCACTGATAACAATACCAATATTACCAATAATAACAATACCAATATTACCAATAATAATAATACCAATATTACCACTGATAACAATACCAATATTACCAATAATAACAATACCAATATTACCACTGATAACAATACCAATATTACCAATAATAACAATACCAATATTACCAATAATAATAATACCAATATTACCACTGATAACAATACCAATATTACCAATAATAACAATACCAATATTACCACTGATAATAATACCAATATTACCACTGATAACAATACCAATATTACCACTGATAATAATACCAATATTACTACTTATAATAATACCAATATTACCACTAATAATAATACCAATATTACCACTGATACTACTCATCATACCATTAATAATATTACCACTACTACTACTACTAATAATAACACCACCAATAATAACAATATTACCACTACTACTAATACTACTTATAACACCATTAATAACAATATTACTACTACTACTACTACTAATAATAACACCAATAATACCAATATTACCACTAATAATAATACCAATATTACCACTAATACTACTAATCATATCATTACCAACGATATTACCACTAATAATAATACCAATATTACCACTAATACTACTAATCATATCATTACCAACGATATTACCACTAATAATAATACCAATATTACCACTAATAATAATACCAATATTACCACTAATAATAATACCAATATTACCACTGATACTACTCATCATACCATTAATAACAATTTTACCACCACTACTACTACTAATAATAACACCATTAATAAAAATATTACTACTACTACTAATAATAATAATAATAATAATAACACCATTAATACCAATATTACCACTACTACTAATAACATTAATACCAATATTACCACTACTAATACTAATAAAACCAACAATGATATTATAATACCAATATTAACAATACTTCGACTACTACTACTACTACTACCACCAACAATGATATAATTATACTAATAATACCAGTAATAGCAAAACTTCACTACTACTTCTACTACTGCTAATACTAACAATGATATTATACTAATAATACCAGTAATAGCAATACTTCACTGCTACAAATAATACCAACAATGATATTATAATACCAATAATAATAACAATACTTATACTACTACTACTACTGCCACCACCAACAATGATATTATCATACTAATAATACCAGTAATAGCAATACTTCTCTACTACTATTACTAGTGCAAACAATTATACTACTACTACTAACAATGATATTATAATACCAATAATAATAGCAATGCTACTGCTAATTATAATAATACCAACTATCAAATAATAATAATATAAAAGTACAATTGACGGATGAGTCATATAATAATAATAATAATAATAATAACAAAAGAATAATCACAATAATAATATTATAGTAGCACACTTGATAGATATGACATTATATAATAATAATAATAGTATGGCATGTGTCAAATTAATTATTAATAATAATAATAATAATAATACTAGCAGCAACAACAACAATAATAATACTATTATCTAGTAATACTGTACATATCCAGAAAGATATATCTTGAAAGATTCTGTATGTCAGACTAATATAATAATACTAAAAAATAATAATAATAACAATGTTACAATGATCATATTTTATCATTTGTCAAATGTATTACCAAATACAGTAATATTAATAATAGCAACAACAACAATAATATTTGTCCAGTGTTTTACTCATGGTAAGGATACAAATGATGTTCAGGGTTGGAATTTATATAGAGTATAACATAGTCAGAAAATGGGGGAAATATGAAGTGGAAATTATGTGACTGCATAATGAACTAATTTCTTCCATATCACACTGATAGGATGTCCATTTTGGATGACTATAATACAAAATACTAACAACAAAATACAAAGCTTGTCCAACCTTGTCTCAAAATACCCCCCACACTTTCCTAAGTCCTCATGCTGTGTAGCTCCTCTCATACTGGCTTCCAGAGCCTCTCCCCTCCTCTAGAACTCCCTACCCCAGTCTGTCTGGCTATCCCCCACTCTGTGCACTTTTAGGTGATCCCTGAAAGCTCATCTCCTCTGGGAAATTCATCCCACCTCCACTCAAGGTTAGTCATACACGTTAGGATTTCAGCCTTATGGCCGAACTAAAGAAATCAATAGATTCCCCCACCAATCCTATACAGCATGGAAAGAAGAGCCTTCCCAATCGGATTTTGTATTCCAACAGCCAGCACCTGCGGCTGTCAGAATATGAAAACCTCCAAGTGGCTGCAGTCACTGTTCAGGTAACAATATTCTGCCTAGCTTTTCTGAAAGGGCTCCCTACAAATTGACATCTCAGCAGGGATCATCTGAACTTTGAGTCTTGTACATCCGGCATAAGAACTAAAATCTTACTTTTTCCATCGACTCATCCCCACACAGTTACTATCATTTTTAACACTCCTCCTTCCTTTTTAGACTGCAAGCTCTCCTGTGTACCCTTTTGTCTTGGAAACTGTTAACCGTATATAAATCCTGTACAATATTAATAATCATCATCAGATGAGGACATGACAGGTCCTCTTTGAAGCTGTTCAGGGATACGTAGCAATGGATAACATTACAGGAAAATCCTGCAAATAAATGTAGAAATCACTTTCACCGTACTCATACTGCTACTGCCAAACACACAGGCAAAAACCACGGGGGCTTTAATGCATTCTGTTTATATTTTTAGCATCATAGTAGAAAGCTGCATGGGGTTTGCATCTCTAGACTGTGCTGTGCTATGCCTGGACACTGGAGATGATTACTGAAAATGGCAACTTCATCAAATAAATCTGTCCACGGTGGTAGAGTCAACAACATATGTTATTCTCATCTCAGATAGCTCTTTTCTTCCTCTGGTAAGAAAAGAAAACAGGGAGCATTGCTGACACCCTTTAGAAAATGCTAATTGCCTGGCTTTGTATGGTTTTGGTACCTTTTGTGTTGAAACAAACATGCTGCCAGTAAAGTCAAAGCAAATTCAGAACTCCTGACCTACATACCTGTGTCAGATCCGTGACTCACAAATACATTAAGTCTGAACTCCCAAGATGTAACCGAAAACCATTTGTGAGTGGTATCCAGGGGCGGACTGACAACTCATGGGGCCCCCGGGCAATAGAGGATCATGGGGCCCCTGTGTCCTTGCCCAAACTCAAAAAAGCCTATGAAAAAGGTACCAGGGGCATCTCATGGGGCCCTCTACTGACCCAGTGCCCGAGCTTCCAAATGGTCAGTCCACCCCTGGTGGTATCATATAAGGCTAGGTGCACATTACTGCATGTCGAGAACTCGCACTAATTCCTTACAAGCAAAGAAATGCGCTGTCAGCAGATGCGTGGTGGTACCAATCATTGTTAATGGCACCTCCACACATCAGCAAACACATGCGTTTTTCACATGAGCCATGCAGTTCTGTGCAACAGATTTTTGGAAAAATGTCAGAGACTTCTTTTCCGGGTTTCTCTTGTGTAAGGCAGCCCACTGAAATTAATGGACTTCCCTACACGCAACATGTTGAAACGCGTGAAAACGTGTGGAAACCTAACTGTGCTTGGCCGCACCTGTAGATGTGAATCAACCATAGTACTGTATATGAGAAGCTGCTAATAACTTTAGCCACTTGCCGACCAGCCACTGTAGAAATACGGTGGCAGGTCGGCACGGCTGGGCAAAAGCACGTTTTAAAACGTGCGTTTGCAAAACAGGTAGGGGGTGCGCGAGGCACGCCGTCGCCCTACCTGCACCCCTGATCCCGGCCGCGGGTTTCAGTCGCCGGGTCATGGCTGGTCATTACCGGCTGTGTCCCGCCGATTAGCGGCAATCACTGACAGAGAGCAGGGCTGCAGTAGCTCTGCTTTCTGTCAGTTCTCTGACAGCTCCTGACACGCTGATGAGGAGAGAAGAGTTTATCTCTCCCAATCAGCGTGTCCTCGTGCAGTGCACACCCCCGCCCCTAGTAAAATACTCCCCTCACACAGTTAACCCTTTTAGTGAATAAAAAAGTTAACCCCTTCCTCCCCAGTGCCATTAGTACAGTGTCAGTGTTTTTTTTGCACTGATCACTGTATTGGTGTCACTGGGGATGTCAGTGACCCCAAGTCAGTTCCCCCCCAGTGTCAGAATGTCCGCCGCAGTCCTGCCATAAGTCGCTGATCGCCGCCATAAGTCGCTGGTCACCGCCATTATTAGTATAAAAAAAAATTACAAATCCGAGTATCTTTCCCGCCATTTGTAAACGCTATAACTTTCACGTAAACCAATTAATTTACACGTATTGGGTTTTTTTTTAGCAAAGACATGTCGCAGAATGCATTTTGGATGAAATTTATGACGAAATTTGATTTTTAATTTTTTTTACTGGACATGTTTTATAGCAAAAAGTCCAAAATATTGTTTTTTTTTTCTCAAAATTGTCAGCCTTTTTTTTATAGCACAAAAAATAAAAAACACACAGGCGATCAAATACCACCAAAAGAAATCTCTATTTGTGTGAAAAAAAGGACATAAATTTCATTTATGTACCGTATTGCATGACCGCGCAATTGTCCGTTAAACTAGCGCAGTGCTGTATAGCAAAAAAATGGCGTAAATTGCAGTATCTATACCATAGTTTGTAGACGCTATAACTTCCACACAAAGCAATCAATATACACTTATTGGGATTTTTTTTTACCAAAAACATGGAGCAGAATACATTTTGGCCTAAATTTATTACCAACTTTGAGTTTACTATATATTTTTTATAGCTGAAAGTAAAAAATATTGTTTTTCTTCAAAAATTGTGGTCTTTTTTTGTTTATAATGTGAAAAATAAAAAGCACACAGGTGATCAAATACCACCAAAAGAAAGCTCTATTTGTGTGAAAAAAAGGATGTAAATTTCGTTTGGGTGCAACATTGCATGACCGCGCAATTATCAGTTGAATTAGTGCAGCGCCGAGTAGCAAAAAGAGGCCTGGTCATTAAGGGGGGTAAATCCTCAGGAGGTCAAGTGGTTAATGTTTAGTGGATAGCCATGCTGAGCAATGAGTGATGTTGTTTCTGCAATTAAAAAAAAATATCTCATTCGGCCGAGTACCCGGAGCAAGTGTAACATGTCACATCTGTTCTCCATGCGGTACCGCCATGAGAAACAACATACCTGTAATAAGTGTAAAGATTGCCAATGAATGGCCTTGGGTACATGCCCGAATCATCCTCATTACACACCCACATCATCCTCATTACACGCCCACATCATCCTCATTACACACCCACATAATCCTCATTACACACCCACATTGTCCTCATTACACGCCCACATTCTCATTACACGCCCACATCATCCTCATTACCTGCTCGCATCATCCTCATCACACACCCACATCATCCTCATCACACGCCCACATCATCTTCATTACACACCCACATCATCCTCATTACACGCCCACATCATCTTCATTACACACCCACATCATCTTCATAACACGTCCACATCATCTTTATTACCCATTCGCATCATCCTCATTACACACCCACATCATCTTCATTACGCACCCACATCATCTTCATTACACGTTTACATCATCTTTATTACCCATTCGCATCATCCTCATTACACACCCACATCATCCTCATTACACACCCACATCGTCCTCATTACACGCCCACATCGTCCTCATTACACACCCACATCGTCCTCATTACACACCCACATCATCCTCATTACACACCCACATTGTCCTTATTACACACCGACATCATCTTCATTACACACCCACATCATCTTCATTACAAGCTTGCATCATCCTCATTACACATCCACATCATCTTCATTACGCACCCACATCATCCTCATCACACACCCACATCATCCTCATTACGCACCCACATCATCCTCATTACACATCCACATCATCTTCATTACGCACCCACATCATCCTCATCACACACCCACATCATCCTCATTACGCACCCACATCATCCTCATTACACACCCACATCATCCTCATTACGCACCCACATAGTCCTCATCACACACCCACATCATCCTCATCACACATCCACATCATCCTCATCACACACCCACATCATCCTCATTACAAGCTCGCATCATCCTCATCACACACCCGCATCATCCTCATTACACATCCACATCATCCTCATCACACACCCACATCATCCTCATCACACACCCACATCATCCTCATCACACACCCACATCATCCTCATTACAAGCTCGCATCATCCTCATCACACACCCGCATCATCCTCATTACACATCCACATCATCCTCATTACAAGCTCGCATCATCCTCATCACACACCCGCATCATCCTCATTACACATCCACATCATCCTCATCACACACCCACATCATCCTCATCACACACCCACATCATCCTCATTACAAGCTTGCATCATCCTCATCACACACCCACATCATCCTCGTCACACACCCACATCATCCTCATCACACACCCACATCATCCTCATTACACATCCACATCATCCTCGTCACACATCCACATCATCCTCATCACACATCCACATCATCCTCATCACACACCCACATCATCCTCATCACACACCCACATCATCCTCATCACACACCCACATCATCCTCATCACACACCCACATCATCCTCGTCACACATCCACATCATCTTCATTGCCCACTCACATCATCCTCATCACACATCCACATCATCCTCATCACACACCCACATCATCCTCATCACACACCCACATCATCCTCGTCACACATCCACATCATCTTCATTGCCCACTCACATCATCCTCATTACACACCCACATCATCCTCATTACACACTCACATCATCCTCATTACACACCCACATCATCCTCATTACACACCCACATAATTTTCTATATCTCATTTACAGTGGGCAGTCCAAACCTTTGCATTGCCCCCCACCCCTCACCCACACTGTAAGGGTCAGATGCTTGCCTATTGGGCATAGAAATAGGTTGACTCATTTACCATACTCCTCTTTCCTTCAGTCTTCCTCCTCTCCATACAGCTGGCCCCTAGAAGCTGCTTCTTTTAGATGACCAACCAGTCACAGCCTTCCGACATCATCACATACAACGCAGGACCAGCTGTGAGAATGCTGAGGGCCCACCAACATCCTGAGTGCGTTGGTGAATGGTGAAGAATGTCAGTTGTCAGGGGACAGTAGAATAAAGTATTGTACTGACTCCTGTCCTTCCAGGTGTGATGATCATTTATCCCTTGCAGTGCTGCAGGAAGAGGGGCTGAAAGTCTAATGATTACCATAACCCTGAGATCAGCTTTAAATAGCCTGCTAACCCAAACTTGAGAAATAGCCCATTATCTCTCTACCAGTACCATGTATTCATGCTGCATTTACAGTGACATGAAACTCTGATTATAAAAAAACTCAATTCTATTCAAGCATGTGTTCTTAACCACTTCCAGTCCGGACACTTTCACCCCCTTCCTGTCCAGCCAATTTTCAGCTTTCAGTGCTATCACACTTTGAATGACAATTGCGCGGTCATGCAACACTGTACCCATATGAATGTTTTTGCATTTTTTTGAGACAGATAAAGCTTTATTTTGGTGGTGTTTATTCACCACAGGGATTTTTATTTTTTTTACTATACAATATCAATGAAAAAGTCCCAAAATTTATAAAAAAAGTCTTATAAAATTTTGCAAATAAATAATATTTCATCATAAATCTTGCCCACAATTTATTCAGTTATCCTTTTAGTAAAAAAACAAAACAAATTAGCTTATAACCAAAAATTATAATTTTTAAAACATTTTTGTACATTTTTATTTTTTTTTTTATATTTTTATTTATGGGTTTTTTTTTTAACATACTGTCACCAAAGCAGTACAGTGTCACCATGCTGACACTGTACTACTTGTGGGGTGTGATGAAGATTTTTATTCTTTTTTTTTTACACTTATTGCTTTTACACCCATAAATGCTGTAAAAGCAATATTTTCTCCTTCACTCTGGCTGCATTCTTGCAGCCATTGAGAACTACTGTGTGAGCTGTGATTGGTCACAGCTTGTCACATGGTACAAGGCTGTTGTGAATAGCCTTGTACCATGTGACCTCTGTGATCATTCACAGATTTCACAAGTAGTAAGCAATGATGTCAGAAGTGACATCTTGCTTACTACTCTGCATGTGATCACTGATTGGCCAATCAATGATCACATGATTGGGACCTCGCACAGAGGTCCCGTACGATGATCGGTGTTCCACTGTGT
The DNA here is from genome assembly GCF_062004578.1 of Staurois parvus. Classification (NCBI taxonomy): domain Eukaryota; kingdom Metazoa; phylum Chordata; class Amphibia; order Anura; family Ranidae; genus Staurois; species Staurois parvus. Next base: position 19,681,448 of record NW_028317949.1, on the reverse strand, counting down.
CTGAAGGACACAGCAGGCACTGGATCGTGGTGCTGTGCGCTCCCAGGGAGCACACACAGTCCAAAATGGCGGGCGCCGTTTATGAATGGCAACCCGACCCTGGACTGCCACCATCTGGCCGTTTATATACAGCGGCCGGACGGCAAGTGGTTAAAGTGGTTGTAAACCTTACATATACCCAGTGAAGTAACTGGCCTCAGGTAATACACAGAGATGAAACAAATCCTACTACATGAATTGTACCGGTTTATCTACTTTTCCCTTACATCCATTAAAGTTAAAGAAGTTACACAGGATCTCTCAGCTCTAAAAATCAGAGGGTGAGGAGCTGCAGTTCAACACTGTACCCGAACTCTGAGAGCTGATTGGAGGAAAGGGACACCCCCCTCACACAGCACTCAGGAAGAAAGCTACGGCTGTCAACCTGCTGGAGATCCCTCCCCGTCACCATTTTTCTCTTGGTGTCAGGAAAACTCATCACAAATGACTCATGCAGATAGCAGAGGAACAAGACAGCAGACAGAAATGACACTTAGTGCTCTGGAGTGAGACAAGTACATACTATAGAGGGATATGCTTTGTCCATATTTCATATCTGAGGCTTACAACCACTTTTAACTAAAAAAAAGTCCCTTCTACTGCCCTCAGCCTCCTCCAAATCCCTAAGATCCTCATTTTTGTTACTGTGATCTGACATCCTGTTGCAGTGTGGCTATGTTCATTCTCCAGGGTTCCAATGTATATGGGAGCTCCACCTTCTCTTGTTAGCTTGCAGATGGCCTAGGGACTGTGAACTATGGACTATAGGATTTGTAATGTACAGTATATGGAACAGTGCACATGACCACAACTAACGTGCACTACTCAATCCAAAAGGACAGGTTCAGAAACTCATAGCTACAAGGAGGAAGGAAAGCAGAGCAAGAAACAATTTCATGAAAAATAAATTACAGGACCACTAATTATGTGTATTTTATTTATTATTCCAGGAACTTATATAGCACCGTCAATTGATGCAGCGCTTCACATATATAATGTACATTCACATCAGTCCCTAACCCTCAAGGGGTGTACAATCTAAGGTCCCTAATTCACATTCATATACAAGGGCCAATTTAGACAGGATCCAATTAACCTACCAGCATGTCTTTGGAGTGTGGGAGGAAACCCACGCAGGCACAGGGAGAACATGCAAACTCCAGGCAGGAGGTGCTGTGGCTTGGATTTGAACCAATGACCCTAGTACTGCCAGGCAGAAATGCTAACCATTTAGCCACTGTGTATTGTTTATTTTTTGAGATTAAGGATATCTCTGAAGCTCCATACAAACTTGTGACTTGCCATGCGACTTTGGACACGTAAAGTTGTATAACAAGTTACAGCTCATGTATTTCAATGGACGCAGTTCAAACATATGCAACTTAAAGTCGCAGTGACTTTAAAAAGGTTCCTGCGCCACTTTGATCTGCCTTTCATGCGACTTAGTGGTGTAGTGCCATAGACTGCAATGTAAACTCTTAAAAGTCAATTGAAAGTGTTATCAATACAACCGTTGTGCAACAGTCAAAGTTGCACCCAAGCTGCACCCATCCAAAATTGCACCAAAGTTGCATCAAAGTTGCAATATAAAGTCGCAATGAAAGTTGCATGACTTTGGAGTCGCACAAGTGTGAATGGAGCCTGAATGTGCTTTTAAAGTGGATGTAAAAAATAAACAAAGTATATCCCTCTATAGTATGCACATGCCACAGAGTGTGATTGTTGTCCCCTCTCTCATTCCTTTATTATCTGGAAGAGTTATTTCTGCCAATCCCTGGAGACAGCCCCACTCCTCTTCAGTACACATCATGTGATTGACAGTCTCCACTGTGCATATTTCCCTATGAGGCTGTGTAGAGAGGGTGTGTCCATATCTTCCACTCAGGTCTCAGATTACACTCAGCTCTCTGCTCTGTGCTGTGCAGTATGTGACATCAGATCCCCACCCCCTGCCTTCTGGAGCTTGTAAATGTTGTGAAAACAGTGTGCTTTAGGAGGCTGTATAGGAGAGATAGCTACAGATAAACAGGTACAGCTTATGTAGGAGAATTTGTTTCATCACTGTTTATCAGTGTCAGTGGTCATTTGTAAGGGGTTACAACCACTTTAATGTATTATTCTTAGATGGTATATATAAATTACCTATTAATCCTGACACTTTCAGCATAGGCTTTACACTTTCTAATGGGATGACAAGCAGTGGTGTATTTAGGATTTGTGCTGCCCTAGGCAGCCCCCCATTGACCAACAACACCCCAGCACCCCCACCCCTACCCGAGAGACCCTTCCACTACCACTGCCCCCCATACACTGGTAACCCCTACCCTGACAAGAGATAAGACACTCACCTTCACAGCTCCGGACATCTTCGGGAACAAGAGTCAGGCTCTGCATACACCATCAAGTAGCCCACAGCCTCTTTCAGATCCCACCTGGTCCCTGTGCTGCGTGTGTTCCTTCTTTCTTTCCTTCTTTTGGGGGACAGCGTTGCCACCCTGAAAAATGCTGCTGCCCCCCTGAAAAATGCTGCCCTAGGCAAATGCCTTTTTTGCCTTGTGGTAAATACACCCCTGATGACAGTGCTAAACACAAGCTCCTTATCCTGTTTTAGCATTGTCACCCCACACTACATGTTCATGTGCCAAGCCTAGCCTACTGGCCTAACCAAGCAACTTGATTGATTGATTGATTGATGGTGGCTCCTGTAGTTCTGGTGATGCAGTATCAGCGTTAGATGCAGGGTTCTGCTGATAATACCCATCCACGGCCCATACAGCGAGGTTACAGGTCAGGTGACTGCTGGAAACAAGGCAAAGACGGCATCATCTTCATAGAGAAGAACTTTAGGCACATGTGAACAAGACATTTTTTAATATTTGGGCTGAGGCTTTACATCTGATTTAATGCTAGGTTAATCTTACAAAAAACCAAAGTGATACACCCCATATGTTTAACGTCCTTCTAGCTTAAGTACAATGGGTTTTTCCCAGCTGACTAAATATAAACTTGCCGTGACGAGCTCTAAACGCACCAGCCTAAAAACACAGCATCAGATATGTTAAATTGTTTAGACAGCGAAAGGAAAGTACACAAAGTGTTTTATTACATCTTGTATTTTTAGATGCTATCCGTGGAGATGTTCCTATCACCAAATTAAATCAGAATTCCCCTAGTAGTTTACTTGTTTATATACAACCACAGCACTATATGCAAAAATAACAGATATGGCATTTCCAGTACACACAATGAAGGAAGAGCCTTCGTAAGAAAGAATAAGCTGTAATTAGAAAGTGATATATTTTTTTAGCATATAAGTAAGAATAATAATTTGTGCTGCCAGGAAGCTGAACACTGCAAGAAGAAAGGTCTCGGTGCAAACAGAAGACTTTCCCAACTTCCAAGCATCACAAATCTATCTTCTGTACAGGGATAGTCACAATATTACAATCTGGAGATTTATTGCTTTTTTTTTTTCTTTTGACTATCTGGAAGGTCAGCTTGCTTCTATGTAGATCAAGTGGTGCTGACCTTCATAGGTAGCTTATTGGTTGTGAATTCAGAACATGAATGAATATGTTCCTTCCTAAAATCAAGATATGCATTATCTGTAATAAAGTGAGATAAAACAACAGAACGGAACTAAAGAAGGCTTCTTCAGGTGCTGACATTTTCACAAGAATGATTTAGAGGTCAATGCTAAGTGTTATTTCAGCAAACAAGGCTTCTAGATCTTGATAAGAAATATCGAAGAAGAAGAAGATGATGACAGCAAAAAGACCAAGTGGTCCATTGAGTCTGCCCCATTTCTTTATTTATTCATTGACTTATTTTTAAAGAATTCCAGGTATGACATTATATACATAATTACATTGGTTCAACTTGCATGGATGTACCTATACATATACCTATGCATACCTGTGGGATCCCTCTACAAGCTGGAAATCACTGTAGTAGACACCCCTATTCTACTAGCTCTTGGGTCCTGTGCCAAGCGGCTATGCTGCTGAAGTATTAACGCAGGAGGTCGCTTACTGGGCAAGGGTAAAATTCAGATAATGCTTTGCACTTTTTCAATGAATGAAAAGCATTCTCTGATTATACAAGGAAAAGAGGCAGGGCGGTGACATCACATTCTCCACCTTGTCAAAGCAGAGAATGCTTTGCATTCATTCAGAAAATGCAAAGCATTCCCTGATTGACACCCTGTGGCCCTTTGGCACTTTTTGTGCAGCCCTTGAGGCCTCTGCAGACACTGATCTATGTTTCCCTATTGCCCTGTTATAGCAGTGATTTATGGCTGTCTCCAGAAGCATGTCTCCAGTCTTCAGTCCTATGGTATATTCACAGTCTCTGACAGTCTCCTGCAGCATGTCCACAGTCTTTGACCATCTTTTTTTTTACCATGTCTGCAATCTCTGTCCATTTCCTTTACCATGCCTTCAGTCTCTGACCATCTCCTGTATCATGTCCACAATCTTTGACTATCTCCTGTTTGTCTACAGTCTCTGAACATCTCTTCTACCATGCCTTCAGTCTCTGACCATCTCCTGTATCATGTCCACAGTCTCTGACCATTTTTTTACCAGGTCTGCAATCTCTGTTCATCTCTTGTTCAATGCCTTCAGTCTCAGACCTCTTGAATCATGTCGACAATCTCTGGCTATCTCCTGTATGATGTTTACAGTCTTTGACCATCTCTTGTATCATGTCCACAATCTCTGACTATCTCCTGTATTATGCTCACAGTCTTTGACCATCTCTTGTACCATGCCTTCAGTCTCAGACCATCTCTTGTATCATGTCGACAATCTCTGGCTATCTCCTGTATTATGTTTACAGTCTTTGACCATCTCTTGTATTATGTCCACAATCTCTGGCTATCTCCTGTATTATGTTTACAGTCTTTGACCATCTCTTGTATCATGTCCACAATCTCTGACTATCTTCTGTATTATGCTCACAGTCTTTGACCATCTCTTGTACCATGCCTTCAGTCTCAGACCATCTCTTATATCATGTCGACAATCTCTGGCTATCTCCTGTATTATGCTCACAGTCTTTGACCATCTCTTGTACCATGCCTTCAGTCTCAGACCATCTCTTGTATCATGTCCACAATCTCTGACTATCTCCTGTATTATGCTCACAGTCTTTGACCATCTCTTGTACCATGTCTTCAGTCTCAGACAGGGGTGGACTTACAACTCATGGGGCCCCCAGGCAATAGGGGATCATGGGGCCCCTGTGTCCTTGCCCAAACTCAAAAAAGCCTATTAAAAAGGTACCAGGGGCATCTCATGGGGCCCCCTACTGACCCAGGGCCCTCGGGCAGTGCCCGAGTTTCCAAATGGTCAGTCTGCCCCTGGTCTCAGGCCATCTGTTATATCATGTCGACAATCTCTGGTTATCTCCTGTATTATGTTTACAGTCTTTGACCATCTCTTGTATCATGTCCACAATCTCTGACTATCTCATGTATTATGCTCACAGTCTTTGACCATCTCTTGTACCATGTCTTCAGTCTCAGACCATCTGTTATATCATGTCGACAATCTCTGGCTATCTCCTGTATTATGCTCACAGTCTTTGACCATCTCTTTTATCATGGCAATACACTTTGATTACATCATGTTGTTTGTTTGCCATTTTATGTGTGGCCATTTGGTAAAGTCAAGGGCTGCACTTGAAGACCCCCATACCAAGAAAGTTGACCACCATTGTTCAAGTGGGATCCGACAGGTGTGGTATATGCATAATTAACATACCTGGAATCCTTTTTTTTTATTTAAAGATCTTTGTTTGCCCCAAGCATGTTTGAATCCACTAACTGTTGACTGACTCATTACCTCTGCTGGAAACCTATTCCAAGCATCAAAAACTCTTTCTGTATAATAATACTTTTTAACCTCTTTACAGCCGCATAAAAAGGCTATCACACCGATCATGTGATTGGGATCCGGTTCCCTCGGGTCCCTATTGTTAGTAGAGACCCATCTGTCACCAGCAGCCTAGATTCGGTGATGGGAATGGGGATACACATTGCAGTGTTAGCAACAACTTTTTTTTTTTGTCATATTGATTTGGTAATCTTATACACAGACAAAACTGAGCAGAGCATACATGCTATAGCCTGGTCTTATAGTCTGTCAATCAAGCATGCTCCCAGCACAAACACAAGAACATATACACTATGTTGCTAAAAGTATTGGGACATCTGCCTTTACATGAACATGAACTTTAATGGCATCCCAGTCTTAGTCCGCAGGGTTCAATATTGAGTTGACTCAATCTTGGCGGCTATAACAGCTTCAACTCTTTTGAGAAGGCTGTCCACAAGGTTTAGGAGTGTGTCTATGGGAATGCCTGACCATCCTTCCAGAAGTGCATTTGTGAGGTCAGGCACTGATGTCGGACTAGAAGGCCTGGCTCACAGTCTCCACTCTAATTCATCCCAAAGGTGTTCTATGAGGTTGAGGTCAGGACTCTGTGCAGGGCAGTCACGTTCCTCCACCCCAAGCTCACTCATCCATGTCTTTATGGACCTTGCTTTGTGCACTGGTGTGCAGTCATGTTGGAACAGGATGTTGCCATCCTCAAACTGTTCCCACAAAGTTGGGAGCATGAAATTGTCCAAAATGTGTTGGTATGCTGACGCCTTAAGTGTTCCCTTCACTGGAACTAAGAGGCCAAGTCCACCCCTGAAAAACAACCCCACACCATAATCCCTCCCTCTGCAAAGCTTTACAATTGGCACAATGCAGTCAGGCAAGTACCGTTCTTCTGGCTACCGTCAAACCAGACACTTCCATTAGATTGCCAAACAAAAAGTGTAATTCATCACTCCAGAGAACACGTCTCCACTGCTCTAGAGTCCAGTGGCAGCATACTTTACACCACTGCATCCGGCGTTTTGCATTGCACTTGGCGATGTAAGGCTTGGATGCAGCTGCTCAGCCATGGAAACCCATTCCATGAAGCTGTCTTCACACTGTTGTTGTGGTAAATTGAAGGCCACATGATGTTTGGAGGTCTTTAGCTATTGTCTCTGCAAACAGTTGGCGACTTATGCGCACTGTGCGCTTCAGCATGCTGTTGTTCCCAGTTGCTTCCACTTTGTTATAATACCACTTACAGTTGACTGTGGAATATTTAGTAGCAAGGAAATTTCATGGATGGAGTTATTGCACAGGTGGCAGCCTATCACAGGACCATGCTTGAATTTACTGAGCTCATGAGAGCGACCCATTCTTTCACAAATGTTTGTAGAAGCAGTCTGCATGCCTAGGTGCTTGATTTTATACACCCGTGGCCATGGAGGGGATTGGAACACCTGAATCCAATGATCTGGTGGGGTGTCCCAATACATTTGGCAATATAGTGCATATGTAGAGCCCAGGTTTAAAACCCACTTTGTAGCCCTACTTGCATTGTCTCTCCTCTGTGAAGAGGAAAAACAACAGACATGTCTGCTAGCAAGGAAGAAAAGATACATTGTATGCATTCCTCATTGATAAGGACAATTCTGTTGAGGGAAAACCTAAAAAGGTCTATTGAAAGAAAAAAAAAGAGTAACTAGTTCAATGCTTTACCTAGGGTAGTGAGTGTAGGTGTCAGTGTTAGTGGCAGTGTAGGTGTCAGTGTTAGTGGCAGTGTAGGTGTCAGGGTTAGTGACAGTGTAGGTGTCAGTGTTAGTGTCAGTGTAGGTGTCAGGGTTAGTGGCAGTGTAGGTGTCAGGGTTAGTGGCAGTGTAGGTGTCAGTGTTAGTGGCAGTGTAGGTGTCAGTGTTAGTGTCAGTGTAGGTGTCAGTGTTAGTGGCAGTGTAGGTGTGAGGGTTAGTGGCAGTGTAGGTGTCAGTGTTAGTGGCAGTGTAGGTGTCAGGGTTAGTGACAGTGTAGGTGTCAGTGTTAGTGTCAGTGTAGGTGTCAGGGTTAGTGGCAGTGTAGGTGTGAGGGTTAGTGGCAGTGTAGGTGTCAGTGTTAGTGGCAGTGTAGGTGTGAGGGTTAGTGGCAGTGTAGGTGTCAGTGTTAGTGTCAGTGTAGGTGTCAGTGTTAGTGGCAGTGTAGGTGTGAGGGTTAGTGGCAGTGTAGGTGTCAGTGTTAGTGGCAGTGTAGGTGTGAGGGTTAGTGGCAGTGTAGGTGTCAGTGTGAGTCGCAGTGTAGGTGTCATTGTTAGTGGCAGTGTAGGTGTCAGTGTTAGTGGCAGTGTAGGTGTCAGGGTTAGTGGCAGTGTAGGTGTCAGTGTGAGTGGCAGTGTAGGTGTCAGTGTTAGTGGCAGTGTAGGTGTCAGGGTTAGTGGCAGTGTAGGTGTCAGGGTTAGTGGCAGTGTAGGTGTCAGGGTTAGTGGCAGTGTAGGTGTCAGGGTTAGTGGCAGTGTAGGTGTCAGTGTTAGTGGCAGTGTAGGTGTCAGGGTTAGTGGCAGTGTAGGTGTCAGGGTTAGTGGCAGTGTAGGTGTCAGGGTTAGTGGCAGTGTAGGTGTCAGTGTGAGTGGCAGTGTAGGTGTCATTGTTAGTGGCAGTGTAGGTGTCAGTGTTAGTGGCAGTGTAGGTGTCAGGGTTATTGGCAGTGTAGGTGTCAGTGTGAGTGGCAGTGTAGGTGTCAGTGTTAGTGGCAGTGTAGGTGTCAGGGTTAGTGGCAGTGTAGGTGTCAGGGTTAGTGGCAGTGTAGGTGTCAGGGTTAGTGGCAGTGTAGGTGTCAGGGTTAGTGGCAGTGTAGGTGTCAGTGTTAGTGGCAGTGTAGGTGTCAGGGTTAGTGGCAGTGTAGGTGTCAGAGTGAGTGGCAGTGTAGGTGTCAGGGTTAGTGGCAGTGTAGGTGTCAGTGTTAGTGGCAGTGTAGGTGTCAGGGTTAGTGGCAGTGTAGGTGTCAGGGTTAGTGGCAGTGTAGGTGTCAGGGTTAGTGGCAGTGTAGGTGTCAGTGTTAGTGGCAGTGTAGGTGTCAGGGTTAGTGGCAGTGTAGGTGTCAGAGTGAGTGGCAGTGTAGGTGTCAGGGTTAGTGGCAGTGTAGGTGTCAGTGTTAGTGGCAGTGTAGGTGTCAGGGTTAGTGGCAGTGTAGGTGTCAGTGTTAGTGGCAGTGTAGGTGTCAGGGTTAGTCGCAGTGTAGGTGTCAGGGTTAGTGGCAGTGTAGGTGTCAGGGTTAGTTGAAGTCAGTGGCAATGGGGGAGATTTACTTAAAATGGAGGACTCTGGTGCAGCTAATTCAGCTTGTTCAATTAAGCTTTGACAATAAAACCTGGAAGCTGGTTTATATGCAGAGCTGCCCATGATTTTACACTCCCCATTTTTAGTAAACACCCCCCCCCCCCACCGTGTGTCAGTTAGTGGAAGTGGAAGTGGAAATTAGTGGCAGTTGAATTGTCAGTGTCAGTATACAGTCGGTGTCAGTTATTGTCAGTGAAAGTGGAAGTTAGTGGCAGTGGAAGTTGGAGTGTGCAAAATCAGGCTCACTTCTGCATAGAAACCAATCAGCTTCCAGGTTTTATTGCCAAAGCTTAATTGAACACGCTTACAGGTTAGAAGCTGATTGGTTTCTATGTAGAAGTGAGACTGATTTTGCACTCTGCAGCTTTAGTAAATAAATTCCACTGTCTTTTACAAAAGAAAAAAATATTTTCTATGTAGTGTCATAGTACAGAGCTCTAGGCATCACTCTGCACATGCTCAGTTTAGTGTGTATGGAGAGTTTCTTTTTTTTGGGAGGGTGCATGTGATCAGCACAGGGCCAATCAGCACTGTCCAGACAGATGGTCAGGGGTTATGCAGCCTCACAGGACAGTCAGAGCAAAATGAAAACTCCTCCTACAAACTTTAACCACTGCTCAGTTGGACACTGATAGAAGCAGGGGTGGACTGACCATTTGGAAACTGCCCAAGGGCCCAGGGTCAGTATGGGGCCCCATGAGATGCCCCTCATAGGCTTTTTTGAGTTTGGGCAAGAACACAGGGGCCCCATGATCCCCTATTGCCCGGGGGCCCCATGAGTTGTCAGTCCGCCCCTGGATAGAAGTCACAAGACTGCTATATACTGCCAATGAGAAAAGGTTTATATTTACTAAAATAATTGCATACCCATGTTGCATGTACTGTGGGAGACCAGATATACTGAATGCAGGGTCTTGGGTTTAGTAATACTTTAATGTCAGCATCAGTGTGTTGAGGTAGGACACGGGGTAAAAAAAAACAAAAAAACAAAACAAAAAACATACTATTGGGCAGAACAGGTTTAAAGAACCAATCACACTCACAAATGTTGTATCGCCCAGATCATCAGGAATAGGAGAATTTATTTTGCAGCAAAAAATACTTTTTTACTATTTAGGGCCAGTTTTGCTTTGATAATAAAAAAATTAGATATCCTTTTACATTTCCTACCAAAATGAAAGCCCAATCTGTCCAGCACAAAACAAGGTATAAGCCACCTGGATACACTAGGTAGATGTGATATACAGTTATACTAACACATGTCAAAGCGGAACAATTGGGCTCGGGGGTTAGCATTTGTTTTAACCCTGGCCATGAAGGGGTTAGCACTAGTTTTAAACTTTTCTCCTGCTAGTTTGAACTCATGTCCCCCATTGTTCTTGTTTTTCTATAGAAAACATTTGCATGTTTTTAGCTGCATTTGTTGGGCTGAGATTAAACAGGATCATTTTTATCACTATATACCGTGTGGCAGTGTGACCTGGGCTAGGGTTTCTTCGGAGCTAGGCGTACAGTCATGTTGGATTGATCACCTACAGTGACCTCTCATTCTCTAAAGCCATAGGGGTGCACAGAGTAAAGTTGCAATTACCAGCCATAGCAATGGCAGTTTCATGTTGCACAGCTAAGGTCCTTTCAGAAGGTTAGATCAGTTTTGAGCTTTAAAGAGCCATTATCGTCTTAGAAAAGATGTATTTTTTTTTTCTTCAATATTATTAGGAAAAGAGCAAGATATGTGCATTGGAGGCATACTTGTCGCTGTTTGTGTACAGAACTCATTTTACTCTTTCTATAAAACAATAATAAACACTTTCTATACTCTTTCTAGAAAACAATAATAAACACTTTCTATACTCTTTCTAGAAAACAATAATAAACACTTTCTATAAAACAATAATAAACACTTTCTATACTCTTTCTATAAAACAATAATAAACACTTTCTATACTCTTTCTATAAAACAATAATAAACACTTTCTATACTCTTTCTATAAAACAATAATAAACACTTTCTATACTGTTTCTAGAAAACAATAATAAACACTTTCTATACTCTTTCTAGAAAACAATAATAAACACTTTCTATACTCTTTCTAGAAAACAATAATAAACACTTTCTATACTCTTTCTAGAAAACAATAATAAACACTTTCTATACTCTTTCTAGAAAACAATAATAAACACTTTCTATACTCTTTCTATAAAACAATAATAAACACTTTCTATACTCTTTCTAGAAAACAATAATAAACACTTTCTATACTCTTTCTAGAAAACAATAATAAACACTTTCTATACTCTTTCTAGAAAACAATAATAAACAATATAAAATAAGGGCAGAGGATGCAAAGGAGAAGGTAGAGTACCAATAATCTTTAGTAATAAGAGGTTGATAATGTTTGTAGCGGCATCAGAGATGACAGGTCAGTACCATTCGAGTAGAACGCTTGATGTGGTATGATTAACATGACTCCCAGTATCTAAACCTTATGCAGAAAGAACATCCTTTGATCCTGACCTTCTGTATAGTACAAAGTAGGGGTTCTCTCCTTCTCATCCACCTTGAAAGTCGCAGAGCCACACTAGTCCTGCTGCTTACATTAGCATAGATGACTCACTGTGGCCATAGATAGGCAGATCATTCCCCAAGAATGACAGACACCGCTGTTAACCCCCTGCACAGCGATGCTCAGATCTTTCTGATATCTTGCTTTTAAGTGAGCCTGCACCTTACCCATAATACTCAAAGTAACAGGTTCATTTTACAGGGACTTTATGCAGCTACTTTCAGATATGGGAGTACATGACACCCTCCCAGCTCTCCAAAATTCACTATTCAGTGAATTTTGTGGCACCCCTTGTGGCCCCCTTATTATTATTATACAGGATTTATATAGTGCCAACAGTTTGCTCAGCACATTACAATATAACAGGAGACAATACAGCAACAATACAGTTCAATACAAGAGGGTTAGGAGGGTCCTGCTCCTTGGAGCTTACAATTTAGGAGGGAGGGGCTAGTGGTACAAAAGGTAGTAACTGTGGGGGATGGACTGGTTGGAAAAGTAGAAGATTCCAGTATTAGCTGAGGGCAGGATAGGCTTCCCTGAAGAGATAGGTTTTCAGAGATCGCCTAAAAGTGAGCAGAGTAGGCGATAGTCTGATAAATTGGGGTAGAGAGTTCCAGAGGATGGGGGAAGCTCTGGAAAAGTCCTGGAGACGAGCATGGGAGGAGGAGACAAGGGAGCTAGAGAGCAGGAGGTCTTGCGAGGAGCGGAGAGTACGGTTTGGGTGATATTTGGAGACAAGATCAGTGATGTAATTTGGGGCAAAATTATAAATGGCTTTATATGTTATTGTTAATGTTTTTAACTTTATTCGTTGGGCAATGGGAAGCCAGTGGAGGGATTGGCAGAGAGGGGTGGAGGCCAGTGGAGGGATTGGCAGAGAGGGGTGGAGGCCAGTGGAGGGATTGGCAGAGAGGGGTGGAGGCCAGTGGAGGGATTGGCAGAGAGGGGTGGAGGCCAGTGGATGGATTGGCAGAGAGGGGTGGAGGCCAGTGGAGGGATTGGCAGAGAGGGGTGGAGGCCAGTGGAGGGATTGGCAGAGAGGGGTGGCAGATACGGAACGGTTAGTAAGGTGGATGAGTCTGGCAGCAGCATTCATGATAGACTGAAGAGGGGATAGCCTGTGATGAGGTAGGCCAATGAGGAGGGAGTTACAATAGTCAAGGTGAGATATAACAAGGGAGTGAATAAGTTGCTTAGTGGTTTCCGTGGTTAGGAACGGTCGTATCTTGGAGATGTTGCAGAGGTGAAGTCTACAAGATTTGGACAGTGATTGGATTTGGGGCTTGAAACTGTTCTATGCTAGATACCTTTTCATAAAGTGGTTAGCAGATGGCTAGGAAGCGATATGAAGCTTCCTCCCTGCCTGTCTGAGCCCTCAGTCACCAGTCAGACTGCTGCAATTTAAAATCGCGGGATTTGTGTGCGATTTCAGTGCAATTTCTGGTGCGATTTCTGAAGACTTTATTGCTACTTTTGAAGATTTTCAATGATTTCTTGCAATTTGCAGTGCGATTTCTAATATATTCTATGCATGTGATATCGCGATAAAACTGCAGAAAAAGTAATGGAATAACTACTTTAGAAATCACACGTTAAGACACTGACATTCTCATTCATTAGATGCGATTTCAGGTGCGATTTTAATTTGCAAATCGCACCAGTGTGACCAAAGTGGTTGTAAACCTTTACATATACCCAGTGAAGGGACTATACTGAGGTGGTACACAGAGCTGGAACAAAGCCTCCTACATAAGTTGTATCTTTTTATCTGTAGCCATCTTTCCCCTACATCCATTCAAAATGCATAATTTACACAGGATTTCTCCACTCCTAAAAGAAGGGGGGTGGAGAGCTGAAGTTACATCCAGCGAGGAGAGTACTGAGAGCTCTTTAGGGAGAAGGGACACTCCCACCCTTCACACAGCACACAGGAGCAGACCTGAGGCTGTCAATCTGCTGGAGGACCCTCCCCTGTCACCATTTTTCTCTTGGTGTCAGGAAAACTTGTCAGAAGTGATTCATGCTGATAGCAGAAGAACAAGGCAGCAGACAGAAATGACACTTACTGATCTGGATTGAGACAAGCACACACTATAGAGGGATATGCTTTGTTCATATTTCATGTCTCAGGTTTACAACCACTGTAAAAGCTAACACCATTGCGCCATAACTGTGTGCATTGTGCACGTTTGCAGACCTGTTGCACCCTGTTCATTTGAATGGGTCATGCTCAGTGGCAGTGATATCTACTGTATGTGACAGGGGGTATCATTTTGCCGCAGCATGTGTATACTCTATCTGGCTGTCGTTGCAGCTTAAGAACGGCTTCACATTGCCCCGGTGCTCAGGTTTTATGCAGGCTAGCTGTGCTTTCCCATAGGCTTCTATGATGGCTCGTGGTTTTGGTGTTGTTTCAGAAAGTGCACCAAAGATGCAGCATGCAGAAGTTTTTTTGCAATTTCTGGAACTGCACCAAAACTGCAGGACCTCCTAGAAGTCTATGAAAAAATGCAGGTAACAACACAAAAAATGGAGATTAGCTGCGCTTTGGCAAAAGGCAATGTGATGCGGCCCTAATGGGAGAGATTGTTAGGGTGGTAAAACCATGACTCCACCACCTATTTTTACTGTCCCCACGGCCGCCCATGCCGTTTCTTTATGTGTCTTTATACCTTAGCTGTCATATTTGTGAAAAACCCACACTATATTTGTTATGTATTCCTATTCACACAGCATATCGAAATATCATAAAAATAATTTGAACCTTTCTAACATTTTTATTTGAAGCTGGATTATACATAGGACTCTGTGGGCAACTTCTTTTTCTTTTCTTTAAAAGATGGCAAAGTGGAAATAAAAGAAGGATTGGAGGGACAAGATAGAGAGAGTAAGCATTGATATAAAGTACATATGTCTTGAGAAATATAACCTTTGGTTACAGCAGACAATTCTGCAAATTTAGGAGAAAACTGTTATGGTTCATTTACACTTGCGGTCACAGGGTGGTAAAAATAGGCAGCTGAATTGTGCTTTAACCCCCCCTCCCCATGTCCATCCCCCCACCCAAACTGCAAAGGGAGCAGGGTGGCTGTACACATTCTGCAACTGCAGCAAAAATTAGTCAGAAGATTATCCTTTTCAAATTAGTGGTGAAATTATGTGACGATTGGCACAGGTAGAACAAGTTAGAGGAGGAAGTGCCAGGTATGGTAGTAAAGGTAACTAATATTAGTCTGTTTGATAACTAACGCCCCACCACCATTCAAAAACATAGGCTGAAGCTCTCCTAATTTGCTTTGCAAAGAATATTTACCAGTAAATGTCACAGTGAATTGAAGGCATTTGTATTAATCTCTTGTAATTGCTGTTTCTTTTGACCTTTCCTCTAAGAAAGTGGCATCTATTAAGGTAAAACCATGGATAGCACATGTTCAATGAAGTATAAACACCTAGATTAACTGTTGCATTTATCTTCTTGTCAGCTTGGACAGAAGTCCAATGTGGCTACATCTACAAGGAGTCATTCCGCCATTCTGCAATGATCGAGCTATTTAAAGCTTTCTTAGGTTGTAACAACAAGAACCTCTGACTGCCAAAAACATGAATTATTGTCCAGCTTGTTGAAAGATTTCTCTGTAGAACAAAGGGGGTCCCTTGTCAGGCAGCAGTTCCTGGACCCACCCAGCTTATTCTTGGATGGGATAGTCAACTACCTATTGTTTGGAAATACTCCGCCATATTGTATCACACTTCTTGGCTGGAAGCCCACTCTCTCACATATTCCCGGGCCTTTTCAACGGTTTGCTGCACCATTCATGTGACTCACACTGGTACAATGACACTTCTTCACAACACAATTAACAGTTCCTGACTTCTGACAGCCGTCTCCAGTGCAGAACACCATACCTCCTTGTATGTCTTCTTGCCGGTAGTCCATTTAGTGCAGAACTCTCAATATCATCATAGCGTGTCAATTCATCCATCTTCCCCAGGTATTAAAATCTCCACTCACAGGTATTTCTCACATAGGATGTACCTTGACAGGGGCGGACTGACCATTTGGAAACTCGGGCACTGCCCGAGGGCCCGGGGTCAGTAGGGGACCCCATAAGATGCCCCTGGTACTTTTTTCATAGGCTTTTTTGAGTTTGGGCAAGGACACAGGGGTCCCATGATCCCCTATTGCCCGGGGGCCGCATGAGTTGTCAGTCCGCCCCTGTACCTTGCCCTCACACATAGGGGGATCCTCACACCCTGAGGCTGCCCTAAACCAAGCCACAGCACCCGCAAGACAATGGTCAGGGGAAGCAAGGTTTCTCTTTCTATTCCCAATGTGTCCTCTTCTGGATGCCCCAGTGGTTCAGTCCTGCAGAGGGCTCTCTCTTTATCTGTCAGTGCATGAGCTACATCATGCTGGTTAAATGTGTTCTGTTCCCATACCTGATCTACCCTGGACCCCACCTACAGCTAGCATATAAAGGGGCACTAACTCCACCCACTACATCACCAAAGCAGGGTCTACACATAAAGGAGCACTAACACCTGCCAACAAACCTTTATTCTTAGTTATAAAATAAAAGACCTGTTAGTTGCATGTACCTTTGTGGGAGGTTAAAGTGTATGTTAGCCCAAAACCAAAAATATAATGGTGGTGGCTGCATTAGTTTCCTTTCTTTAGATGGTTTTCTCTTTATTTGCGCACAGTGGCCCTGCCATATACTTTCTGTCCTAGGAAGATAACACTTAAAGCAATAGTAAACTCCGCTTTTTAAGTTATACCTTCAGGTAAGCCTTAAAAAAATGGCTTACCTGTAGTTTCAGTGAATATCTCCTAAACTTGCAGTGTTTAGGAGATATTCACGCTGGATGCAGGCAGTGATGTCAGTGGCGCATGTGCTCTGAAGCATGCCCATGCCTTCCCTTCAGAGCTCTGCACCGTGAACCATGATTCCCATGAGCATGTGCAGGAGTGACGTAATCGCGGCTCGGCCATTCCAAGAATTGTAGCCAGCGAACCCGAAAGTAATGAACCCGGAAGGAAGACCGGGGAAAGATAGAAGCCCTGTCAGTGATGACAGCTGTCTGAAGGGCTTCATTCTAAGCTACAGTAAGTATTTCATGATATGCTAGTATGCGATGCTAGCACATTATGCCATTGCCTTGCAGAGGATATTTTTTTTTCAAATGAAAGGCAGCAGTTTACTACCCCTTTAATCAAAGTAACATATCTATGGAGAAGCAGAGTTGTCATCCTAGGCTGCCTCCTGACTGGGACTACAAACACCTCCCATCTCCTTATCTTCTGTTACAACAGCTGGGAAGCTGAGAACATTGTTTGAGATGTCAATTCAGTGCACAAGAAGTTACAAGGTTACCATATTGTTCTGCACTGGCATACAATGTACAGTACTTTAACTTGAAAGAAAAAACGAATGCAGTTACCACTTCTAAGGACTGGTAAACTGCAATGATTGTGGAAACAAAAACAGACACCTCCTGAGCTCTATGGCCCAGAGCAAGGGTGGATAGATGGACATGGAACTTGAAGAAATTCACCACCAAAGCATCAAAGGTTGTGCTGCTTTAAACAAGGCTGGGGAAGCCCAACCAATGCTGTAAAGCGAAACAAAAAGAAAGCGCAGCAACCTTGCGCATTACCTCAGTAAAGTGTGATTTTATTGAATTTAAAATATACTCACAGACATAGAAGTGTAACAAGCGTGTAAAGTCCTAAGCGAGACTCAAGGAGTCTGAGACCAGCACGAGTCTTATCACGAGGGAAGATTCTCAAAGTCAGGCTGACGTGTTTCGAAGGGAGTCCCTTCTTCATCAGAGCTCTGATTGTTTTGCTTTACAAATATGCAATGATTGCCATGGTCTTCCAAGTCCTTTGCTGAGCATCTGTCCTTCTGTATAGTGAACATGGGGGTTGCTTGTTCGGCACGGCAGTTATTCACCAAATGTCTTGCATTTTTTCAATAGACACACGTAGGGATGCACAAATACCAATACCGGTATCAGTGCCAATGCCGAGTATTTTTATGAGTACACGTCAGGGGCGGACTGACCATTTGGAAACTCAGGCACTGCTTGAGGGCCGGGGGTCAGTTGGGGGCCCCATGAGATGCCCCTGGTACCTTTTTCATAGGCTTTTTTGAGTTTGGGCAAGGACACAGGGGCCTCATGATCCCCTATTGCCCGGGGGCCCCATGAGTTGTCAGTCCGCCCCTGGAACAGAGTTAGTAAAGGTATCTGCTCCTGAGCAGTCCATAAGGCCTACTTAGCCATATCCAATCACCTTGAACAAGTGACCAGCTAATTTTTTCCTTCTGGAGGTGATAGGACATACTGTGCAAGGTGGAAATTATAAGTGTTGATGGTTTTAGCAATAGGCGGTGCTTGTTAGTTGAAGTAGAATAGGTACTATGTCTATGTCTATTGCCCCGGGGCCCCATGAGTTGTCAGTCCGCCCCTGGTACACGTACTCGTGAAAATACTCCGGATACCTTAACTGATATTTTGCGGTGCAATTTGTGTTAATGGATGCAAAATGCACCACAAACAGCATGCGATTTGAACAGGAATGCGATTCCTGTCCAAATTACTTACAGTTTCCCCACTGCTCCTGTCTGAACTCAGGCTTGTCATAGCCGAGTTCACACAGGAGCAATGCGGGAAACCTCTCTATTGGCATCCCATGCTGAGTCTCAGTGGTAGGAGAGAAGAGAAAGTATCGAAGATTTGAAATCCCTGCCACTTTCTTTCCTGTCCTTGCAGCGATGACAGTTCACTGCAAGGAGAGGAAAGAAAGCATTGGGGATTTCAAATCTCCACCACTTTCTCTCCTCTCCTTCCACTGAGACTCAGCATAGAATGCCTGCAAGGAGGTTTCCTGCACTTCCCGCTTCCCGTGAACTTGGGCTATGACAACCCTAGATTCATACAGAAGCAGTGGGGAAATCGCAAGTGATTTGGACAGGAATCAAATCGCATGCTATTCTTTATGGTGTCATTTGCATCCATTGGTGCAAATCGCCCTTCAAAGTATTGGTAATCAGTATAGGTGAGTACTTGACCGAAAGTATCAGTACTCGTACCAGGGGTGGACTGACCATTTGGGAACTCAGGCACTGCCCGAGGGCCCGGGGTCAGTAGGGGCCCCATGAGAGGCCCCTGGTACCTTTTCTTAGGCTTTTTTGGGTGTGGTTTGAGTGTGGGCAAGGATACAGGGGCCCCATGATCCCCTGTTGCCCGGGGGCCCCATGAGTTGTCAGTCCACCCCTGACTCATACTCGTTGATAAAAACACGGTATCAGTGCATCCCTGAATACGAGACATTCTCTGATTAGATAAGGTGGAAAGGCAAAACATCTCCAGCTACTGTTTGTTCAATCAGAAAACACCTTGTATTCATTGAGAAAAATTTGAGGCATCCTGTGAATAGCAGCCATGCCGAGTGGGTGGCCTTTTGTTCACTATGCAGAAGGACAGCCACTTCACTTGACACATACACAGCTCATTGTACATTCTGGGGACAACTGCAAGCAGGCAGGTAGGTTTATTTTATTAGTCATGAGACATTGCATATCTCCTTTGCTATAAACAGCCTGCCTACTCACAGTTTAAAAAAATATATTTTAGATCCGCTTTAAAAATAGAGCATATCAAATATGTCATCCATCTATGAGGTGGCCTATTGAGATATTTGGTCATCTATGAGGTGACCTCAGATGTAGGACTTGTTTAGCATTTCCCATCTCCTTGACATTGCATGGAGCAGCAGCACTATTGGATTGGATGGATAACATATTTGATATGCTATTTTTCAAGTTTCCTTTGTGAGTATGAGAAATATTTTTGATAACGTTTTAACCAAAGATTCTGTACAAAACCGGTGTGCTCTTCTTTTTGTTTTATAGCGTTGTTTGAAGAGTTCCCAGTCTGGAGAGAGCTGCAAAGCCAAGGATATTAATAACTCTATTGACAGTCCCATTGGATTATATGAAGGACTTGGAAAACATTACACAAGTGCGATTGTATCCTTTTAGCACCTGAGTGCTGGTAAGTTTTATATACATTTCATGTACTATATTTTCCTGCCTTAGATCAAGAATTACATATCACAAGCTTCTCTCTGGTGTTACTTCCAGGTGTGAGGTGATTTTGACAAAAATGGACCCATTCGTCATTTGTCTATCTCAGCTATAATGATGAGAATGAGGAGATGCAGAAGGATGTTGACAATATCTTTAGGAGTATTTTGTCCTAACACCTTCTGTGATAAATTCTATGTTCTTGATATTATTAGAAAAAGATTTTTGATCTTCTGTGTGTATGCAAAGATATAAGAATCTTCAGCACAAAGAAGCCACGCAGTCTCTGCCTTTGTGATCCTGCTGTTTTCCTCTATTGTATAATGAAAAATGTATCATACTTTACAACACATTGATTTAGAGTGGCTCCATTGACTTGCTGTGTTCTGTGCTGCCACCCTTATGTGAGCGCTCCCAACCGAGAATATTAAGTGTAGCGCACCCCCGAAGGAGGCACAGATGATAAGCTGAAATATTCCCCCAAATTGTAGTGCAAATACAGCCAGACATACAGCATTTCCTCAATGGATTAATAACTTGTATGGGGTGAGGAGAAGCATGGGATACCCCAACAAATCTTTGTTTGATCGTGGACACTGCTCTTTACACCAGGGGTGTATTTACCAAACAAGACATTTGCCTAGGGCAGTATTTTTCAGGGGGGGCAGAACTGCCCCTTGGAAGAAGGGGCAGAAGAAGGGATTCACACGGCATGGGGACCTGGTGGGTTCCAAGAGATGCTGTGGGTTTCATGACAATGTATGCACAGCCCGATTCTTGTTCCTGAGGATGTCCGGAGCTGTGAAGGTGAGTGTCTTTCTCTCTCTCGTCATGGGGGATGGTGTCTGGTGTATGGGGGGCAGTGGTAGTGGAAGGCTCGGGTGGAGGGTAGGGGTGTTCTTGGTCAATGTCAGGCTCTTTCTGTGGGAAAGGGGAGAGGGTGCACCAATGTTTGTGTTGCCTAGGGCACCACAAAACCTAAATACACCACTGCTTTACACTGTTCTGATAGAGAATTCCCACAAGATTCACTACTGGCTGAGAAATGCTTAAGACTTCCTTTTAAAGAACTGAGAACTGTACACAATTAAGAGGGCACAGAATTTAGGTCAGTACTCACAATGCCACAGGATCATTGTTTGCCTCTCTCTTATATTAACTGGACACTCTTCAGAGAGGGAGACACAGACCTACAAGACGAGACGTTTGGGATAAAATCCCCAGCTTGGACTACAGCTGGGACCTCAATGACATCCAAGCAACGTCTCCAGCAGACTGCTCTATGGGGCAGAGCCCCTAGGAAGGGGACTCCTCCTGCAAGACTGGACCCAGGATCCACCCACCTTTGTTCCAGGCCTCATATGGGTTTTCCAGCCACTTAATGGTCACACCTTGCCAGAGATTGGCTAGGTTCCCATAAATATTCAAGTTGCCCCTCTGTCTTTCTTCCCACTGTGATTCTAGAATCCTCCAGAATGCAGGAGAAAATAATCAGATCAGCAGTCTATGAAACATTGAACAGACTAGAGTAATCAACCACTATTTCTCTGGCTACAGAGAAGTTAAACTAAGTCTGCCTAGCAATCTGCACTAACTAGGAGGGTGCTATATAAGGTTAAAAATGAGGGACCGCTATTAGGTCATACATGTGCAATATGCCTCGGTGCAAGTAATCACGGGACATTTTGTCTTGATGCAGAAAGCCATCTGATGCTACTAGGCAAACATACAAGTGCAGAGACTAAGGGGAGGACAGGCCGAGCATGAAGCATCATGTTAATAAAACATGTTACTACTTGAGCTGGGCTAATAATACATCTTTCTCAAGTACATTGAGGATAAAGAGACATTTATACATTTGTACATTGATGATAAATACAGCCATTTATATAAGGACTTGTGGGGTCCTGATCAAAAACATAAAAGCAAATAAATAAAAGAGGCCCAGGGACCAATCGACTATTATGCTGTTAAGCTAAAAATGCATGGCAATGTCACTTACTAAGGAAAGTGCCTTAGCTCCTTTGGATCCATTGTGCAGCAGGGTACGTGTAGGGTGGTAGTTTCTAACAGATGGGACCATAGATGCGGCACCATATTTTATCCAGCAGCAGTGATACAAGATACTGCTACCATTCCACTTCTGCTCCCCTGCCGCTGGATAAAAATGGTGCCACATCTATGATCCCATCTAAAGCCCGAAAAAACAGCACAACAACTGGCCAGAGCTGATGGCCCTGCTGGCCATAGGGAGCTGTTGGAATCTATTGCTCTGAAGGAAGCCTGCCGCATTACAGTAATGAATTAAAGTGTTACTAAACCCAGAACCCTGCATTCACTATATCTGGTCTCCCACAGTACACACAAAATGGAACTATTTTAGTAAATATAAACTGCTAAATATCTTTTCTCATCAGTAGCATATAACAGTCTTGTGACTTCTATCATGGTCCGGCCAGCACTAGTTAAAGCTTGTGGGAGAAGTTTTCACTCTCCTCTGTGGCTGCATAACCCCTCACCCTCTATCTGGCCAGTGCTGATTGGCCCTGTGCTGGCCACATGCACCCTACCAAAGAAAAAAAAAAAACTCTAGCAGTTCACCAAACTGAGCATGTGCAGAATGACTCCTAGAGCTCTGTACTATCAGCAGATGGATTGGGGACAGTAGAAGAAGGGGAGGATCAGAGAAGACAGGATAAAACAGCCTTTTTACACAGTGCAAAGGATTAACCCCTTAGGTTCCATGGTGAGTATAACAAGCATGCTTTACTGCATATACAGTACAAACTGATTTTACTGTTGGGGGTTTAGTAAGACTTTAAAGGATAAATTCACCTTTTTACAAAAAAATTATAAATGCACATTTTTTTACAGGTACACAGTGCAGAGGATTAACCCCTTATGTTCCACAGTGAGTATAACAAGCATGCTTTACTGCATATACAGACTGATCTTACTGTTGGGGGTTTAGTAACACTTTAAAGGATAAATTCACCTTTTTACAAAAAAAAATAAATGTACATTTTTTTTTGCAGGTACAAAAATATTCATTTATTATTTTTGCAGGAGACTCTGAAGCATTGCACCAGCGATTAGCAGATCGCTGGTGCCATGCAGGTCTCCTGCAGTCCTGTCAGTATATCTGTTTGCCTGTAGGGAATGTACGAGGAAGCAGATATACTGACAGGAAGACTCAGTGAACTACCACAGGGTTTAGTAACGCTTTAACTACTTCAGTTATTTCAGTAAGAGACACTGTCGTCCATTTTTTTGCTTAACCTCTTGCCGTCCGTCTGCTATTTATAAACAGCAGGGCGGTGGCAGTCCAGGGGCGGGTTGCCGTTCATAAACGGCACCCGCCTTTTCTAGCTGTGCACGCTCCCTGGGAGCGCGCACCACCGCGATCCGGTGCCCGCTGTGTCCTCCGGACACAGTGAAACACCGATCGTCGGACGGGACCTCTGTACGAGGTCCCGATCATGTGATCACTGATTGGTGAATCAGTGATCACATGCAAAGTAGTAAGCAAGATGTCACTTGTGACATCATTGCTTACTATGTGTGAAATCTGTGAATGATCACAGAGGTCACATGGTACAAGGCTATTCACAACAGGCTTGTACCATGTGACAAGCTGTGACCACTCACAGCTCACTCAGTACTTCTCAATGACCGCAAGAATGCAGACAGAGAGAACGAGAAATGATTGCTTTTACATCCTATATGGGTGTAAAAGCAATCAGTGTAAAAAAAAAAAATCTTCATCACTCCCCACAAGTAGTACAGTGTCACCATGGTGACACTGTACTGCTAGGGTGACAGTATGTAAAAAAAAAAAAATAAACAATATAAAAAAAAATAAAAATGTAAAAAAAATGTTTAAAAATTATAATTTTTGGTTATAAACGAATTTGGATTTTTTTTTTACTAAAAAAATAACGGAATACATTTTGGCCAAGATTCATGATGAAATATTATTTATTTGCAAAATTTTATTAAAAAAAACACTTTTTTTCAAAATTTTTGGACTTTTTCATTTACATAGTAAAAAAAATAAAAATCCCAGTGGTGAATAAATACCACCAAAATAAAGCTTTATCTGTCTCAAAAAAATGGTAAAAAATTCATATGGGTACAGTATTGCATGACCGCGCAATTGTCATTCAAAGTGTGATAGCGCTGAAAGCTAAAAATTGCCCTGGACAGGAAGGGGGTAAAAGTGTCCGGACAGGAAGTGGTTAATAAAAAGATAGTTGATGTACGGTTCTTGTGCCTCTCTTATATATTTGTTTTTATGCGTGAAGCATCATGGGACCTGTAGCCCCTGTAGACCCAAAGCAGGAGACCATCTGATGCTACAGTGAGCGCTCCTCAAGCTGGAAGTTCTGGGAAGTGTTGCTCTCTGATTTGGAGGTGGTAACATACAAAGGTACAAAATGTGTGTTTCTCTTGTACATTACGTACATCAAATGTGATGCGATGTCTCCCTGGTCGGTCAGAATGCAATCATTTGAAAAAAATTGGAGCATTAAATACTATTTTAATGAACACATCATGATTTTAACTGTCAGTCTTATTTTGTGCAGTGAATGTTCATAATAACGTGGCATTTACTATTCCAAGATGACACCTAAGTAAATGATTTTTATAGAAGTAAAGGTCAGGCGTTTTCAGGTGACATAGAAGTCGGAGCCTTTCAGGCCCTTTAAAGCTGCAGTGACAATCATGAGTGTAGCAGTGGGGGGGTACAACAAGCTGTGAGGAGAGGCAGACACCCAACATATCCGGGAATACTGAAAGATGAAGAGTCTATTAGAAGCTCCAACTCTGCAAGAGAAGAAATTTTGAATTCAATGGGGTTGCTAATGGTTGCAATTTTATTTTCCAAAGCATGATTTGATTAAACTGCTTAATTGTAATGACATGTCTTTTTCATCTACACCAGATTTCAGAGATGTAATCACAGACAGCTTCTGTATCTGCCCTGTCAATACAACAATATATCAAATAAAAAAGAACACAGATGCAGTGTACTAGGAACATCACCAGGTGTTTCTCTGTGTTTCATAATTGATAGCTACTTTCTCAAGGATTCTCTGTCTATAAAACAATTGATGGAAATGCATCTCTATCCTTGGACTTATTTAAATGGCAATTGTAGGGAACAAGAGAACTCAAATAACTATAAGGTGATCTTTACACTTTTCCTGCTGAGCAGTAGCTTCCCATACAGGAGTGTATTTATAAAAACAATTGCAGAGCTATTCATCTTGTGAAACTGCAAGTACATCCGTTCTGTGTGAATGGGGGCAAAAAACAATGTTTCTGGGCTATTTTCTCTACAGCTCGAATGGTATTCTCCCTACAGAATAGAGTGAATCAGGAAAGTACTGCATTAGGGCCACTAGATGCTGATGATCATAGCAAATTAGTATTTATCTCCTATGCTCCATTTATTGGGCATTTATTAATTACTGGTATTCTTATAGCACCAATGTACATATATTGTATATTCACATCAGTCCCTGCCCTCAAGGAGCTTACAATCTAAGGTCCATAACTCAAATTCATACATCTATTAAGGCCAATTTAGACCGGAGGCAAATAACCTATGTTAGAGCTGTATCAGTCTGGGTGTGCAATGTCTTTCCATATTCCTGTTCTATAGATACCATTGTTGCCAAAGGGAATATTCTATTAATTACAGTACACTATTAATTATGGTACACCTTCTTTACTGTATAACAGAAGTCTTTGCTAAGAATCCTCTTTCAGAGAGTTCAGTGCCAGAGTTAGTTTATCTAACAATGGGACAAACCTGTTGGCTTCACAAATATGCACCTCAAAGGATATCTCATTTAGATATGTAATGAAGGTGGCCAACCGTTCATGAATACTTAGTTTCCCAGGAAAAGGTCATGAACTTGCATGCTTAAATTCCATAAAGGGTGGGCAAGATTTGCCTTAAAGGGGGTTGGTGTATGCTAAATACAGGGGATTTGAAGGTAGCCAATTATGAAATAGAATAGATTTGTCAACCAATCAGAGATATTCCATGAAAGTTAATGAAGGAGAGGCCTATAACTATGGACACTAGTGAGAGAGGTTCTCTTTGGAACACCAGAGGAAGGGAATGGAACTTGTACGTCCAGTTGCATGGTAATTATGGAATATATCCCTTGCACGTATATCTAAATGTTTGTCATGTCTTTTCTGTCTCACTGTTTGTATTTTGTAATATGTTCAAGCTTTCTTAATAATGTTTCATTTATGTAATTAGATAGATTGTTTGTGTTAGTTTAGACCTCCAACCTATTCACCAATAAATTTTTGTTGTATTAAACCTTTCACTTTGGGTAAGAACTTAATTTACCAAATCATATCAGAGAAATAATATATTTCGTAATCTATAGATTTGGTCAACACCTACCAGCATGTCTTTGGAGAGTGGGAGGAAACCCATGCAGGCACAGAGAGAACATGCAAACTCCAGGCAGGTAGTGCCATGGGTGGGATTTGAACCAATGACTCTAGTGCTGCTAGGTGGAAATGCTAACCACTTATGTAAACCACTTAGCCTCTGTGCTGCCCATCATGCTGTTTTTCCTAGTTCACTCAATTCTGTATGAAGAACATTTAACCCGGACAGAGTCTTGTCACTCTTCCTACAAACTTGGCACTAAGAATTGACATGCTCCTCTCAGAAACTCCACAGCCACCTCAGATAAAATGGAAGATACACTTCTATTTGAGCTATTGTATAAAGACAACCATTATACCCACAAGCTACAGGGCATACCAGGCATTGCAGAAACAGTCTTCCATTTCATTGTTACTTGCTTGAGGATGGTACTCATCCACGGTATACAATGGGTTTACGACCTCTGCCTCTTGGTCATACCACTGACCAGCTCCCTCAATTCCCAACACATTTGAAAAGAATTCAGTCTTCTATATTTCCTTTATAGTATTCCTAAAGTAACCTTTATGCACCCATTAACCACTGCTGCACATTTCAAAATGAAGAATCAATAAATGCCACTCTGTAGCATCCTAAATCAATAATAATAAAAATAAAACTCACCTTACATTTGCTATTCCACCTACACCAATAACTAAATGCCTAATTATGTAAAAGCATCTACTATTCTACTATTCAAAACAACATCACTACACATGGATGATCTATATCCTGCAAATTATAAATAGGAAGACATTTTAAAATGCACACGTAATCTTTTACGATGCAACATTCCCAGTCTAAACATCCCTTCACTTTCTATTTGATTAGGAAGTTTATTTGGGTCTCCACCTCTCCACTTAACCTTAACCCGCTGATAGCTGTAAATTTCAATTCACTGGGATCATGATTGCCATCTAAAGTAATTGGGAACACCATAATCCAACTTTTCTTTTTTTTTTTTAATTTCAGTCTGTTTATTGACATTTTCTAGGAACGGGAAAAACAGACACTCATCTGTGGACATGTAATAGATATTCTGTCATAGTTTCTTTAGTTTTATACATTTCAATAAAGATTAAAGATAATTTTGTCAAACTACAAGTATATATAGTTACATTATCCAGATATGTGACAGTGCTATCTTAGAAAGATTGTTATCAGTATGTCCTATAATTATACATTCCGGTTCTTTTCATATATAGACTTTCCTATTCCACATCATAATTGAGCAAATGAGAGAGTATGAAACAAGCTAAATTTACCAGCTGAAATCACTGCATATTAAATATGAAGGAAAGCAAAGAGGTAGAAAAGAAGTGAAAGAAAAAAGGTGTAGGTAATAGTAAACAGGGTCAGTGTCCCTGAGGTCTTGCTAGTTTTTTGTCTTTCCTTTCTTTGCAAATGTGTTCCACCAATTGCATCACTACAGTGAGTATTATGTGTCTGACATATTGCATATTGTCTGACATATTGCAGCCTGCACCTATATTCAAGGAGGTAAACTAAATCTTTTATATCGCATGGTAAAAAGTGACCAAATTGAAAAACCTTACTGGTCACCTTCGATTGTTAACCTCCTTGGCGTTATGATTCTTTCCGATTTTTTGTGCTGAAAGCGGTACCATTTTTTTGCATGGAAATATGTAGTTTTTTATTGTAGGCTGTAATTTTTAGGAATAACTCACTGAAATCTGTCCGAACAAGAGTCTAGTAAACATTCCGGATATGATAAAACTTGAAACACGAAATCATAAATTATAATTTAATAAATAAACATAAAAAATAATAATATAATAATAATAAATTTAATTCAATAATATAATCAAACCAAAAACACTGAAATTTGAAATACAGAGGCAAATTCGTACATCGCTGAGCAAAGTCGCAAAATCGTTTTCAGTGTCTGATGACGAATTTCCCCACGAATCATTATCACTCAATTCTGCAAGTGGTTCTGATTTACTATCGCTGTTCTAAAACCGCTTTTGACTTAAAGGGGCGCTTTTTGGACGCCATGGACTTTTCTAAGTTTCCAGGCAGAAAGAACAGTCAAAATGGCACAGGACAAAGCAGTAGGGACAAAATATATGTGAAATGCACTGAAACAGCAATGACAGCAAAAATGACATTTTTTAAAAATTTCAAATTTCCCGGAGATTCCAGCGCCCGTACATCCCGACGTCACAGGGACCGGAACACGGAAGCCGGATGCCGGCATCGGCCGGAGGAGATGGCTGGGGACGCTGCAGGGGACACATCGCGGGAGCAAAGGACAAGGTAAGTGCTGCAGGTATCCCCTGAGCAACGCCGCATGGTAAGCCCGAGTGTAGCTCGGGGTTACCGCTCTTGGTATTGAAATTTTACCCCGAGCTACACTTGGGAAAATCGCTAAGGAGGTTAAAGAATAAGTTCACCTTTCGTAGCATGTTTCACCCATATTCAGGGTGTAACATGTAACATTTTACGAACGGACGAGCCCCCGCTCTCTCCGATCCCCATTATGACAGCTAGCGGGGGATCTTCTCCTCCCCACTAGCTGTCACAATGTAAAAAAACACATCCGCACGGGGCTCTGCACACACAGTCGTGTCATTCATTTACAGTGTTCTGGGAATGAATGAACTACAAGACCCAACAGCCTTTGCGGTGTTCACTGAGTCTTCCTGTCAGTATATTTGCTTGCTCCTACTTCCTCTACAGGCAAACAGATATACTGACAGGTCTGCAGGAGACCTGCATGGCACCTGCAATCTGCTGATCACTGGTGCAATGCTTTAGAGCCTCCTGCAACCAAAAATAATAAATTAACATTTTTTTAAAAAAATGGGCATTTATTATTTTTTTTAAAAAAGGTGAACTTATCCTTTAAAGTGTTACTAAATCCCCAACAGTAAAATCAGTCTGTATGTGCAGTAAAGCATGCTTGTTATACTCACTGTGGAACCTAAGGGGTTAATCCTCTGTATTGTGTAAAAAAGCTGCTTGATCATGACTTCTCTGATCCTTCCCATCTTGCAGTGCCCCCTCTTATCTCCTGATAAGACACATTGAATGGAGTCACTCTGCACATGCTCAGTTTGGTGTATATTGCTAGGGAGCTTCTTTTTTTTTTTCTTGGGAGAGTGCATGTGATCAACACAGGGCCAATCAGCGCTGTCCAGACAGAGGTCAGGGATCCTGCAGCCTCCTAAAGCAAAATGAAAACTCTTCCTACAAGCTTTGCAGAACACTGATGAAGTCACAAGACTGCTAAATACTGCAGATGAGAAAAGGCATTTAGCAGTTTATATTTACAAAATAACTGCACTTCCATGTTCTGTGTACTGTGGGAGACCAGATATAGTGAATGCAGGGTCCTGGGTTTAGTAACACTTGAAGAATTGATGTTCCTCCTATCCTTAGTGTGCCGACATGCAAAACAACTACATCATTATCTGAATCCCTTATTTATGCGATGGGATTCCTTAGCCATTGCCCTTAACTTGTTTACTGTTGTTATTATGCCTTTACCATGCTCTGAGCAATGCTATGAGACCTTGGAGAGAAAAGCAGTATAAAAATAAATGGATTATTATTACTACTGTTATTAGTATCAGCATTACTTCATCATCATCTCTAATATTATTATCATTTCTCTTGATGACAATCCTAAAATGTTATCAGGTATATCTTAATTTAAGTGTGTGTGTGTGTGTCTGTGTGTGTGTGTGTGTGTGTATACAGGATTTATGTTATCTGATTCAACTGGATTTCTGGTTTATCTCTCCCATGCATGCTGAACCTGTTAAAAGATGTTTAGAAAACAGATCTTAAAACAAGAAAACACTTGCATCTTGCTGATTTACTATAAATCATGTCTGCAGTAGCTGTACATCAGGATGGTATCTCAGAATCACACAGTTGTCCTCTTTTCTAGCCCCAACTTCCAATTTGAGGGTAAGTTCACACCAGCCATGTGCTAAAACAATCAATTTTAACCTGTGTCTGGTGTCCGATGAATTGCATTGGTGACAAGCAATGCCTTGCTTTTCTTGTTTTTTTTAAAAACTTTATTGGAATTATACAGAGTATACACTCTATTCAGGCCTCTGCACAGCAGTGTGCTGCCCCCAGCGTAGTGGTCTGAACGAGGCTCATAGAAAACAATTGTTTTCTATGTACCCAACATAATCTGTGTTGATCCAGAGCTCCAGAGAAAAATACAGTGTAATGCAAAAGTCTGCTTATTTTGTAAAATTGCAAGATAAAATGTATGTAAAAAAATGTCAAGTTAAAATGTATGTCAAAAAGAAAAAACAAAACACATGTAGTACATCACTGTAATACCTGAACTAGTCCCTATCAGGGGTGGACTGACAACTCATGGGGCCCCCAGGCAATAGGGGATCATGGGGCCCCTGTGTCCTTGCCCAAACTCAAAAAAGCCTATGAAAAAGGTACCAAGGGCATCTCACGGGGCCCCCTACTGACCCCGGGCCCTCGGGCAGTGCCCGAGTTTCCAAATGGTCAGTCCGCCCCCAGTCCCTATGTTTTATCCCTTTAAAGACTGAAAATACAGAAAAATGTACTCAGCTCCTAAATTTTGTTGCAGGCTGATAACCAGCACAGCATTTTGTTGTCTCATTCTAAACTATACAAACCTACCACCTATCCTATGTTTTCCAAAATAAAGGCTAATTGTACTGTAGTCCTAAGATGAAAACTAGGAGGGATAACTGGACTGCTTGAGAGAACAATGGAAGTGTACACGAGGCACAAGATAGCTCTGAACTTCTGACATGATCAACATATTACCCTTGAGAACGTTGGATATGACGAAACGTAGGTTGGAGTGTGGCTTTGCGGCAAACCGGAAGTGATGTCAGGTGGGTCTCAACAGAGTGTACTCTCGATGGCAGCAGGTTTTTCTGTTTTTCAAGCCTTCTATTGTTTGTCATTTTTTAACTGGTAACTGCGCGGTCACGCAACTATACCTCCCAAAAAAATTTACATAATTTGTTTTCGCACAAATAGTGCTTTTTTGGTGGTATTTGGTTACAAGTGCGTTTTATAATTTTGGCAATATAAACAAAAAGAGAATGAAAATTTTGAAATAACATATATATATATATATATATATATATATTCAGCCTATAAAACATATCCAATAAAAAAATCAAATTTCTTCATAAATTAAGGCCAAAATATATTCTGCTAAAATAAGAAACAGAGAGATCATTCCTTCTGTACAGAGCTGTGTGTTGATTGTCAACACAGGGCTTTGGGCTGTGATTGGACATAGCCAATCAGCAGGTCCCGACCATGAATTATTTGATAGGACTTTCTGAACGACTCCTGCTGTGTATAAGCAGAGCAGGTGTCAGCGGGGGGTGTCATGCATGCTCCGTAAACCAGGAAGTAATGTACCAGTACGTATCTTTTTTCTGCTTAGGCCGCTCACTCGCAATGTCCTGAAGTGGTTAATAAAACACTTGGTATGAATGTATTACACTATTGAAGCCTTTCTTGCACATTCCCTATGTGACAACCGGAGCTGGGAGCGGGAGGAAGGAGAGGAGGATCACACATGTTATGGTGGTCAGCATTGTTTCAGTATCTGAAGCCTGGATGATATTTGCCTGTCTGTTGATAACATAGACGTATACTGTATATATGGGGAGTTTTCCATGCCCAAGGGTTTTCACTGAAAGCACAGGTGTATCGGTGAAAGATTGGGAAGCTTTGCTTTGGAAACTTATTTGGTGTGGACCCTTTTAATATATTGCAGATTCACATTTAGATATTTTTTATGGTACAGCGCTGCTGATTACCACATAAGGGTTGATTTACTAAAATTGGAGAATGCTAAATCTAGTGCATCTCTGCATGGTAGCCAATCAGCATGTAACTTCATCTTGTTCAATTGAGCTTTGACAATAACACCTGGAAGTTGATTGGTTTCTATGCAGAGCTGCACCAGATTTTTCACTCTCCAGTTTTAGTCAATCAATCCAATTGTGTTAATTTACATATAGTACCCATGTCTGAGTTTTAACATTGTGTGATATTCATTTTTTTTTTTTACTTTAACTTTGGGGATTATGTTAAAGCAGCAGCAATATATTTATTGTCTTTTCTTGTTTTGATATACTTTTAATTATTTTATTTATTTCAGATACTTATACAGCACCATCAATTTATGCAGCCCTTTACATATATATATTGTACATTCACATCAGTCCCTAACTCTCAAGGGGCGTACAATCTAAGGTCCCTAACTCACATTCATACATACACATACTAGGGCCAATTTAGACAGGATCCAATTAACCTACCAGCATGTCTTTGGAATGTGGGAGGAAAGCGGAGTACACGGAAGAAACGCACGCAGGCACAGGGAGAACATGCCTTTTGCTTATGTTTTATACACTTCGAAAGCACAGAGTGAGGGGAGTTATATATATTTTTTAGGTGTGATGTCCATCAGCTGGATGTGCCAAGTCACCTGGAAGTGATGTAAACTGGGGGGGTAACGTGGCTGGTGAATAATAGCTGTCATCTGGGGGTTTGAAAATGACCAGTGGACAATGGCAGGCAACTTTAAGTGGCAAGTGGCCAGTGAGTGATGTAAGCTGAGGTAGCTGGCCAGAGAGTGATTTTTGCCAGCTTGGGGTGATGGTAGGAAGAGGCCGGTGAGTGATGTATGTCAGCAGAGGGGAGGAGGATTAAGGCTGGTAATACATTATACATGATAATTTTGTGTTCAGTTTCCTTTAGCTTTATCTTCAACTATGTAGTGCAAGAGCCTGCCTGACCAGCCGGTAATGATCCTCGACATGAAGGACAGGTCATCCATGGTACACTGACAGAGTTCTTGGCAGACTTCGAAGCAGTGTTCCTTCTGCTCCTGGGTCAGCAGCCTGGGTATGAACTTGGCAGCAACACGGCACATGTTGAAATTACATGTGAGGATTGCCTGGATTGTTCCGTATGACACTCTGACAATGGCAGCAATGTTGTGGATTGTTCTCCAACAATTATCATACACAAGTTGCCAAGTGGTTTCAACATTTTTGGGGGTTGAGCTCATTGAAGGGCTTCCTGATCTCATAATCTTGCAGTGATGTTCTGCTCTTAAAGCATGCGTGCCAATCAAAACACCTCGAACGACTCACTGTAGCATCGCCGCAAACTTGCCGAATTATGTCAAATGTTTCTGTTGCGGATTTGCCAAGTTTCATGCAGAATTTCACGTTTGATCTTTGTTCTAACTTGCTGTCCATGATGAAAAAGCAGATGTGGTAATGCACATAGTCAGGCTAGCACCAGTTGCACAGTTCCCCATATACAAAGGATGATGTCTTTTGGCACACTGACTTATGAAGGTCTGTCCTTCCTGTGACTGTGTGTGCAGCCTTGTACTGCCATCTGTTGGCGTGTTACAAAACTAGTCTCAAAACTTTTTAATACCACCTCCTACAGTAACAAAAGTAAGACATGTGGAAAATGGTGGCACTTTTAAGGAAGGGGAGAAAATGGGAGCAGTGAAGGGGGGTTGCTTGCAAAGGTCAGAGCTGAAGAGGGGTGAAAGTTAGATGTGAATGGGGATTCAGAGATAAGCAGCTGTGGAAGAAGGTGGAAGTCTGGAATCTGTGTGCAGCGCACCCCTGAACTCTGCATTATGAATGTAGTGCACCTCCAAACTCTGCACTCTGTACTTAATACACTCCTAGTATTTAATGGCCATTTAAGACCCTCCCAATGTTAGTGAAACTTGACCACAACCACTGTTTGATGTGGTCTGGAGGGTGTGTGCGTGTGTGTGTGTGTGTGTGGGAGGGGGGGGGGGGGTCGTGGTTTAGTTCCTGCACCTAATTTTGAAAAAAAAAAAAGCCCTGACTATAGGTAAAAGAGTGTTCCCATGTGTATATCACTTCAGGGAACCTTAATCCCTATTGTGACAACATAATGACACCAATTCAGCCAGCAAATGAAAAAAGCTTGTACTAAGTGCGCCTTAAATGATGAAGTGGATGAATGATTTTCACTGTGCTTCTTGATTTTTTTATGCTTCATAATTAAAGAATAATAATAAGTATACTCTTTTATTGACTCTCATTTTAACAAGACTCGAGGCAGCTTGAAATTTCCAATATCACATCATGTATGCTTTTTCATAGGTTATGGAAAACCAAATAATACTTTTCCTTTATTTTAGATGATATATTATGCATTAAATATACAAGAATTATTTGCATACGACATTTCTCATAAACATGTTTAAAAAAAAAAAAAACTTCACATACAGCAGAGGCGTCAAACAGTGTAAAGTACATTCTGTGCAGTGGAGGCAATCTCACAGGGACAAGCATGGTAGTGTCCCTGGAACTATCCAAGCTGGTCCTTTATATGAGTGATCTGCTGAGTATATTCTGTAACAGATACCTAGGGGTGAATTTATAAAGCAGTGAATATGGCATTTATCATATAATCATTGCAGGTGAATCTTCTGGGTGCATTTATTTTAAATCACAGTGACTGCTCCCAAGGTTGAAATATCTAATTCCTCTGCGTTTGACTGGCCTTGTAGATATCTGCAAATTATTCAGTCTTTTAAACACAAAATAGTAGAGTAACCCAAGAAAGTGGTAGACACATAGACTGTAAAGTGTGTTTCTAAATACTTTAGAAAATAGCCTTCAAGGTAACGCAAGTCATATAAATTCTAAATTCTTCTCCACAGCATTTATTATCACTCACATAGATTGTGAGCTCTTATTCACGCTGCTTCTCTCTCTTGTTATACTTGAATTGTGTGACCTCTTATCACTGGTGGCTACTTCACAGCAAACCATTATTTTGCCTTGCCGTTTCCCAGATGGTAGAATAAAGCCCAACACTGCCACAACACATATGACCAATTTGGTCAAGACATCTGTGCTCCTACTATGAAGGCTTTGGAAATTTTAATTAGGTCCACAGTATACAGAGAACCCTTGACGTGGGACTGTGGTTTACGCATGTATTTGCAAATGTGTGAAAACAAAACCCAGTATAGATTATCAGTAACCACATTTAGCTTGCAAAATCCCAGGACTGTCTTGCACATTTTTTTTCAAAATACTTAATCAGGGATAAAAGTAATTGTTACTAGCCAAATTTCAATATTAAAAAAATTAAACATTTCAAGTATTTCAACACATTTAAAAACATTTTGAACACTCAGATACTTTATTTGACATTTATATTACTTTCTAATGTTTGCCCTCCAGTGTAGGTAGTTTTTGTTTATAGTTAGAGGTTTGCTAGAAGACTGGGTGTAAGTCAGCCTGGGTGAGTCAGCAAGGTTACTAAAGGCTGGAGGGCTCTACAGGTCTGTCCTCTGGTACCTCTCTCTGTTTTAGAAACTTGGAAAAGTTTCTAGAAGCCAGTAGGCAGAGGTGAGGAGGGGTTGATCTGCATATTTATGGGATTCTGGCCAATCCAAGGCAGGATGCCTGGCAGTGTGGAGGATCAGCCCATAAATATGAGAGAGCCTGGCCAGCAGGGGAGTCAGGTGGAAGATGGATTGAGGAAGGTGATGCTGGCGAGGAGCCTGGGAGGGGGGCCCAGAGAAGGGTGGTATACATACAGGCTGGGAGCTGGAAAAGTGGGACTTCCACTGTTCTACAGTCTACAGGGAAGGACAGTCTGTCAGTGGAGGGAGAAACTAGTTCAGGGTAAGTGACAGGAACAGGACAGTGTGAGTACTTCTACACGCTCTAATTGGTTCTTCCTGGGACAGTATACTTATGTGTCTCAGAAACCTTTGCCCTGGGATACTTTTCATGATAGCCAGGTGGATGAAGAGATTTTCATCTGGGGTCTGTAGAGGTTAAATTAAGGGGACTGAGTGCTCCTAGTAAGGACTGTGTGCTGATTCATTAAGGGACAAGAGACACTTCAGAGGGAGTAGAAAGTCCAAGATCAAATTCTTGCTTCTTGTACATAGGACTTTTGTCCTCCAATTTGTTTCAGTTCTATTGGGCATCCCATATACCCCTAGACCCCATCCAGGTTGTTTAACTTGTGTATTGCCTGTCTGTGCAGGAAAATAGGGGGACCCAAAACCAGCGGAGGGTAGATCTACAATATTAACCATTATCTCTTAGATTGGTAGCTCCAAGAACATTATATCTCAATACATCCTTAGTAACAGGGCAGATAACAGGATGGAGGGCAGTCACCTCCATTGTTTGTTAGATAGCCATACTTTATAGGAGATAGATTGGCCACTATTACCACAATTTTAATATATGAGATATAGATCTACAATTCTTCCCTCCTTCTTTGTGGCAGTTGGCAAGGATGATCCAAGGGTCCTTGTGTGGTTGAAGGGTTGACTGTGGCAGTCATTTGTTGTTCTTTGACTATGAGGGATGACATCCATACTGAACAGAATTATTGGCTATTTGTTTAAGTTTTGAATGTATTTAATATGTATATGAGTTATAAAAGTTCTGTTTTTTTTGTGGACTATATTTGATATCCCTGAGGAAGGAGCTTTAACCACTTGCACTCCAAAGGATTTAACCCCTTCCTGACCAGGCCCTTTTTTGCGATACGGCGCTGCTTTACTTTAACTGACAATTGCGCATGTCATGCAACACTGTACCCAAATTAAATTTATGCCCTTTTTTCCCACAAATAGAGCGTTCTTCTGATGGTGTTTGATCACCTGTGCGTTTTTAATTTTTTGCGCTATAAACAAAAAAAGACCGACAATTTTGAGAAAAAAACTATTTTGTTTAGCTTTTTTCCATTAAACATGTCCAGTTAAAAAAAGTAAAAAAATCAAATTTCATCATAAATTTAGGCCAAAATGTATTCTTCTACATGTCTTTGCTAAAAAAAAATCCCAATACATATAAATTAATTGGTTTACGTGAAAGTTTTAGCATCTACAAATGGCGGTATATATACTGGAATTTTTTTCTTTAATACTAGCAATGGCAGCAATCAGCAACTTATAGCAAGACTGCGGGACTGCAGCGGGCATTCTAACACTGGGGGGAACTGACTTGGTGTCACTGACATCCCCAGTGACACTAATACAGTGATCAGTGCTAATAAAAAGCACTGATACTGTACTAATGACACTGGGCAGGAAGGGGTTAACATCTGGGGCGATCAAAGGGTTAACTGTGTGCTGTGTGTGTTTTATAGTGTAAGCACATTGCTTTGTATTTCTCTGCTATGCAGAGCAATATATACATGATTTTGTGCAGCCCTGCTGCCCTGTAGCAATATTTCTGCTATAGGGTGGCAGGCAAGCGGTTAATAAGGAGCTTTGAAACGTGTTGCATACCCCAAGCTGACCAACTGACAATCAAAATCCAACTGGTTGTTTAGTTTGGACATGCATAATATGCTCAACCAGGGATACCACGACGTAGAAGCTTTTGATACTTTGAAATAATCCTGTTATCTGTTCTTTTCATAAGGATGTATTGAAAATATAATGTCATTATCTTTCTGGAGAGTAAGGATCAGGGGCGGACTGACAACTCATGGGGCCCCCGGGCAATAGGGGATCATGGGGCCCCTGTGTCCTTGCCCACACTCAAAAAAGCCTATAAAAAAGGTACCAGGGGCATTTCATGGGGCTCCCTACTGACCCCGGGCCCTCGGGCAGTGCCCGAGTGCTGGAATGGTCAGTCCGCCCCTGGTAAGGATGTATAAGGAATGCAGACTGTGCATTATCAGACATTGTGTCATGGATTATGTCCTCTATTATTGATTAGTTTCTTTTAAAACTAAAAAGAAAAATAAAAGTAAGTTTTTATGATTTTACACTGGGCACTTGGTTGCCTTCAAAATCCCACTTAGAGGATAATTTAATTGGTATACTATAATAGGGATGGTGGCAACCACACCATAGTCACATAGACCTTTTTGTTTCCAACACCTCCAGACTAGAAATGAGGCTATAATTTTGGACCGTAGGAATGTGACGCTAGCGCTTCATGTTTTGATAATGTGAACAGCACTGTATGCTGTCCATAGTATCATTTGCATAGGCATTTGAGTAGCATTAAAAATGGCCCTCAAATGCCTGCTTTCAATGCCAGTGTGAACTTAGCCTAAAAGTGGTTGTAAACCTCAGACACAAATTATGAACAAAACCTATCCCTTTACAGTGTGTACATGTCTCAGTTAAGAGAACTAAGTGTAATTTCTGTTTGCTGCTTTGTCCCTCTGCTATCAGCATGAATCACTTCTGACAAGTTTTCGGTCACCAAGAGAAAAAAGATGACAGGGGAGGGACCTCAATCAGATTAACAGCCTCAGCTCTGTTTATGAGAGCTGTGTGGAGGGGGATGTGTCCCTTCCATCCAATCAGCTATCAGATCTCTTCTCACTGAGCTCTGCAGTGTGCAGGGGCGGACTGACCATTCGAGCACTCGGGCAGTGCCCAAGGGCCCGGGGTCAGTAGGGGCCCCATGAAATGCCCCTGGTACCTTTTATAGGCTTTTTTGGGTGTGCTTTGAGTGTGGGCAAGGACACAGGGGCCCCATAATCCCATATTGCTCGGGAGCCCCATGAGTTGTCAGTCCGCCCCTTGCAGTGTGTAACTTCAGCTCTTCGATCCATTTTTTGAACTCTCAGACAAACTGTTTAAAATTCAGTACTTTGAAATCTTGTAGAGAAGAAAAGACTGCATATAAACAGGTACAACTCTATGTATCACCTGAGACCAGTCACTTCAATGAGTATACAGTATGTAAGGGTTTACAACCACTATGAAAAAGATAATATATAGGAACTGTAGAAAGTAATATAAAGGGTCTGTTGAAGTCTCCGAATATACAATGTGGTTTTAAAATGCTTGTAATGCAACCGGTAAAAATAACCACATTTTACTCTGGGAAGCAAGTAAAACAGTTATGAGGGACAAAATCATGGATTATGTTACATCTCAAAAGAAAAACAAAAAGCTTTACTTAAATATATGGGAGATAGCCATAAATCTAGAAAAGCTTACTGGAGGTATAAACAACACATCACTAGCCAGAACTGTACCAGATGGTTAATTAAGAAAAAAAATTAGTGATATGTGGTTGGAAGAACCATAAAGCAATACAATGTTACAAACAGCTCGTGTTATACAAATTCAGCAAGAAATCAGGCTGCCTTCTGGCAAACTTAACCAGGAGACAATGTTCAGTATTCTACATCACCCACATAACGTGTAATCCTTCTGCTAACAGCCAATGTGTTTGCTCATTACTATGGCACCCTCAATGCAGTTAATAACCAACAAAACTTTCATAGTTTGGATTTCCTTCACATACCTAAAGTATACCTAAAGGCAAAACTTTTTATTTTAGTTTTGGGTGGAATAGAGATGGATTACAAAACCTAACAGTTTTTATTGCTGTCTGTGCCCCTGTTAGAGAAATTAGACCTCTTTATTTTTCCTGTTTGTCATTATCATTGACAGTGAAAGTAAAAGAAACCCCAAATTTTTGGTTATCCCCAGAAAAGTAATAGAGGGGAAATTTTTCATTGGGGACAATAGGTCTGAAGACCTGGAGGGTCCCCAGGAATTCCCTTAATTTGCTGGGATTTTCTCTCACTTCTTGTTTTGGCTATAGGACAGGAAGTGAAGGTAAATCCCCCCATTGGGACACAAATGGCAAAAAAAAACTGACAGGGGTCATAACCCACTCTTGCGCTATCCAAACGGAAAAAAACTTTTGCATCACTTTTACAAACATAGGATTTGGAAACCCATAACAGGGGCCTCACCACAGCTGAAATCAACAAAATTATTTTGGGTTCAGCCACTTTACAATCTCCCACACCTGAACTTCTAATT
The DNA here is from genome assembly GCF_062004578.1 of Staurois parvus. Lineage (NCBI taxonomy): Eukaryota > Metazoa > Chordata > Amphibia > Anura > Ranidae > Staurois > Staurois parvus. Next base: position 19,641,250 of record NW_028317949.1, on the reverse strand, counting down.
AAAGAATTTTATAAAATTCTCATAAAATAATCTGGAATGTTTTCAGAAATGCTATACAACTGTATTTACACCCACAAAACATATTTACCTACAAATAAAGAGGCAATTATTAAAGCTGGTCTCCACATTTTAGTGAAGTTTACCTTGGTCCAAACAAGCTATTTCAAGGTCACCAAACCATGGAGATCAGCTTTAAAGGCCTACCATAAAATAAAGCTGCTCTAGACCCAGCATCATAACATTCAAAATATTTACTAAATCAACACATAAAATACCTAATCAAAATCAATGAAGAAAGACTAGCCTCTATTCTGCCTAAACTAATAGGTACCAAACAGATGGGTGGCAGACTCCCAGTAAAGAACATCAGAAAATTCATTACTGTCATCAAATATCATAGGCTGTCAAATGCATCTGGGTGACCATAGTGACCCTGGATGCTAAGAGGGCCTTCAACAGCTTTAAATGGAGCTAGCTCAGGAAGGTTTAAGCACATATGGGATTTGGAGGATCTTTTTCTAAATCCTATTATGTGCATGTACTCATCACAGGTGGAAAGGATGGTCTGCTTTTGCAAACTGCTCTATCCCCTTTTAAACACCTTTCCTTAAAAAAACATTTCCTCCTCAAACATTCTGTTATAAATAAATCTTATCACACTTTTACAATCTTCATTTGGAAAGACAAAAAAATATGCATAGCATGTACCAAGCTAACTCATCTAAAAACCCAGTTGGACATTACCTTCCCAGATATTAGCTTCTACAATCTGACATCTATCTTCCATTACCTCAGAATCTAGATAGGTTAATCTCATTATTTTATAAATGACACTCTGGAATCTTAATTAGCATAACCATAGTCCTTGTCAGGAATTTTACACTCTCCTCTATTTATCCTACCCAAATTACTCAAATATAATCTTGTAATAAGTGATACATTGATAACCTGGAATAAAATTAGAAAACTGCCACCATTCCCTGAACCTATCACCCCACTCTTTCTCTTCCATTCCATCCCATTACTTTTCTCAGAGCAATTCTACTAAAATGTACTCTGCATGGAAAATGAGAGGTATCAAGCACATTCGAGACCTATTAGATGCAGACTTTAAATGTACAGCAAGTTCTGCCCAATTAAATATGAAAAATATGCCATATTATCCAAAAATTCCCTCTGTTATTGCCAAATTAGAAATGTCTTATGTCATCACTTACACCGTAATTCACCTATTACATTATACCCAACCTACATACCTTACATGCCTATTTGCCTTTAATAAAGCAATCCCAGACATTAACAGCATAGAGTAGAGCATGTCATTCTGGTGGTCTGGTATAATGCTCAGAGGTCTCTGAATTTCTCACATTACTATTTTAACACATTTACTTTTACATTGGAGTCAAATTCTCAGATTGTTCTTAGATTGTTGTAGATACCAATTAGTCAATATTAACGTTTCTGTATGTACTCACTTTTTATAGATATATATATATATAACTATATAAATATAAATTTTGCTATAGATAATATCATAATTAGTGATCCTATTAGTATTTATAGTAGTAAAAATACAAGTAGTAGATGGGCAATGCTTTTTACATTATCAATGTATGAGTAAATGGAATGACTGGCTATACTGCAGAGCGAGCACACTAATAAAAGAATAATAAAAGATGCAAGTGTCACCTATGGGTGCTCATAGCCTAAAAAACAGGACTAAAAACGTAGGTCATGACATCCTTATGTAGAAATGATGCCACGTCTTTGACTCATAAAGCTCTTTTCCTCCCACCATGCTCTCCCAGATGTAGAGGAAAAAGGATCCTGTACAGTTGGCGAAGCATTGCTAGACTGCAATAGGCATTGATGCAGATAATATGTTGGCTCTGTAGTGCTGTGTTTCTGTTTCTCTCCTGGTGACATTGCCCGGAGGGTATTTTGGGACCATCGTTTCTTTTTTCTATTTTTACAGCAGTTTCTTAGTGACTTTTAATGTGAAGGTGATTGACTGGCCGCAAAACATGACATCCTGAATACCCCAATTTCTTCTGCCACAAGAGACATCAGCTGATGCTAGCCTAATGCACTAACTGAATCTGTGCTAGTTTGTCTTTATATATTACATTTACACTCCAGTGCACATGTACAGACTTGTTGAAAGATATTACTGATATTGTGAGAGATCTCTATTGGGAAGAGGCAACTTGCCACAACACCATCAATTAGACTAATGATTGCACTAAAACTGAATGAAACAGATGGTCCCTAACTGCAAATATTAATAAAGTTTTATGATCACAGGGGAGTAAATGTACCCTATGGAAAGGATTTTTGAAAGTGAACATTATATGTGTGTCTGCAAGCTGTAATATAAGTTGTCCTGCAGGTCCTCTGACAAGCTCTTCAAGAAAAGATTTACTGACATCATTCAGAAATATATCTGTGAAGTTTCAGGACATTCTTTCTGATATAATAACAAGAATCTCCTCTATAAAGTAAATGCTCCTGGTGGGTCCTAAGCTGGATGTAGGTGTAATCAATATAGTAACAGTGAAAATATATTTTTTTTAGGCAGCCCATAGATGAAGAGATATTTCAAATGACAAATTAGAGATCTTCTTGCTGCTGTGTTGTTTACTGCATCATTGCATCTGTAGCACTAATATACAGGGGCGTATTTGCTGCGAGGCAAATAAGGTGTTTGCCTAGGGTGGCACTTTGCAGGGGGGTGGTGTTACAGCAGAGCCACCCCCCCTTTCCCACGGAAGGGACACTTCCATGGGAAAGGGAAAGGGGCTTCTGTGTCTTACCTGTGTCTGCAACTCCATGTCCCACTTTGATCCGGTCCACGAGGCACTGCTGGAGGAGGGGTGAAGAGGGTGTCCATCTGGTGTCCTCATCTCTCTGGATCTTGATCGCAATGTGGGCGGGATGACATGACGGCCCTCTCATCTGGCCACACCCCCGGGATCACTGGGCAACCTATGGCAGCCTGTCCCTCCCTCTGCAAGCTCCACCTCCTTGCTGGTGATTGGCCACTGGATCTGCAGCTCAGGAAAGGCAAACAGGTGGCCAATCATGATGGGGCGCTATTCCTCCCACTGACAACAATGGTGGGGCACTATTCCTCCCACACTGACACTATTGATGGTGCACTATTCCTCCCACACTGACACTAATGATGGGGCACCATCATTGGTGTCAGTGGGAAGAATAGTGCACCATCAATGATGTCAATGTGGGAGGAATAGTGCCCCATCATTGTTGTCAGTGGGAGGAATAGCGCCCCATCATTGTTGTCATTGAGTGGAGCTCTAATAGGAAGACATGGAGCCTAAAGAGGAAGGGGTGGGTTTGAAACAGGAAGGGGTGGGGTACATTTAGGTGCAGGGGGTTCCCGATTTTAGGCTTGCCTAGGGCAGCACAAAACTAAAATACACAGCTGCTAATATACCATAACATTATTATTATTACAGATACTTATATAGCACCATCAATTTACACAGTGCTTTACATATATATTACATATATACTGTATATTCACATCAGTCCCTAAGCCTCAAGGAACATACAATCTAAGGTCCCTAACTCACATTCATTTATACACATACTAGGGTCATTTTAGACAGGAGCCAATTAACCTACCAGCATGTCTGTCATATGTAGGAAGAAACCCACGCAGGCATAGGGAGAACATGCAAACTCCAGGCAGGTGGTGCTGTGGTTGGAATTTGAACCAAAGACCCTAGTGCTGCCAGGCGGAAGTGCTAACCATTTAGCCACTGTGCTGCCCTATGTTTTTAATATATCATGCACTTCTTGTTAATTAAATTTGCTAATATACTGTATATCTGGCAGATACAGGGGCATAGAATGACACACCTGGGCCCCTGTACACATTATGAACTAGAGCCCCTGGGCTTTAGCCTGTAATCAATGTTCCAGACATAGTACCTATTCTACTTCAACTAACAAGCACCGCCTATTGCTAAAACCATCAACACTTATAATTTACACCTTGCACAGTATGTCCTATCACCTCCAGAAGGAAAAAATTAGCTGGTCACTTGTTCAAGGTGATTGGATATGGCTAAGTAGGCCCTATGGACTGCTCAGGAGCAGATACCTTTACTCATGGGGCCCCTGGGCAAAAGGGGATCATGGGGCCCCTCTGTCCTTGCCCAAATTCAAAGAAGCCTATGAAAAAAGTACCAGGGGCATCTCTTGGGGCCCCCTACTGACCCCGGGCACTCGGACAGTGCCCGAGTTTCCAAATGGTCAGTCCGCCCCTGGTCTGTTCTACTATCCCTTGTTCCTACTGTAACACCTTCCCAGTGTAGGATGTTAAGCAAATTTAGTGTTTGGCTCATTGTGTAGTCAAAGGAGCAGTGATTGTTTTCTTTGGTCTGTTCAGAGTTTCACAGGCTGAGAGTTTGCCTGCTTCCCCCCTGCTTCTGGAAAAGAAGTTTTCAGAATATGGCACTGTTAGAAAAAATCTGAAGAATATATTTAAAAAATAAATATATTTTTTTTAAATATATTCTTCAGATTTTTTAACATATAAAAAAGTCATTTTAACATATATTTTTACATATTTGTAAATGCATTCCAAAAATGTAGACTTGTATTTTTAAAGACATACAGTATATTTGAAATGTATTTTTAAAGATATTTGCATATATTTTGTAATAAAAATGCATTTCAACATACAGTATATATATATATATATTTATTGAAATATATTTTGAAATATATTGAATATGGCCAAAATAGTAGCATTTCAAATATATGGCAATATATTTGGATAGAATATTTTAAAATATATTTAAAATATATCTTTAATCCAGGTGGGTTCTACACTGGGCAGAAAGATGGAGCTATAAGGCTCTCTTACAGTAATCTTTACAGTATCACCATGTTCCTTCCAACATTCCTCAGTTTGTAGGGTATGGGCATATTCCCTCCCCCCCCTCCCCCCCCCACACACACACATACACACACACATACACACACACACACACACACATACACGCACATACACAATGAGGTAAAGCTTCTGGAAGTATCAACTGTGCTATCAAGAGAATACGTGTAATGAGAGAGGTCATTATGGTGCCTACCATCTGCCTTATATCTTAACCTCATTCTTTAATAGCCAGGACAAGTACTCTTTGATCTATTGTAGCTTACTAAGGCTTAGATGTGGTTTCTGCATTAGTTTTCTTTTTTAAGGCTTTTCATTGCTCTGTTTTTCACCCTGTGATCCACTATAATTCCTCCTGTTATAAAGTGCCCACATTCTGGATGAAGAAGCTATAGAGACACCTTCGGACCGCAGAAAGCTAACAGACCTCCAGAGTGCCACATCCAAAATATTAGAACAAAAAGAAACTGGAGGAGCCAGATGGAGTCCCCGCCAACTCCTATTAAGAGGACTTTATAGGCACATAACGAGACAATAATGCATAAAACAAACTTAAAGAGATACTAAACGGTCAATTTTTTTTTGTTAATTAATTAGTTCCCAACTGCGCTATAGCAGAAGGACATCATTGCCGGACATGCCCCCCTGCGCATCCCTAGTGGCGCGCACCCGACACCGCTGGTAATCTCTGTGTAGGACACAGCTGATCACGTGGTACAGTAAACGGCCAATCATGATGGCTTTTTACCACATGATCAGCTGTGTCCAATGACACAGTGATCACTCGGTAAATACAGTTGCCGGTTATCGGCTGCACTTTCCTCACGCTGTCACAGCATGAGGAAAGTACTGCCAAGAACCGGCGATTGTCAGCTAAGGGATCGACACTGATCATCAGGGCACTGATGATCAGTGCCCTGATGATCAGTGCCCAGCAGTACCGCCCACCTGTGCCACCCACCTGTGCCACCAACCAGTGCCCAGCAGTGCTGCCCTCCTGTACCCATCAGTACCACCCAAATGTGCCCATCAGTTCCACCCACCATCATCAGTGCCTCCCACCTGTGCCCATCAGTTCCACCCACCTGTGCTACTCAGTGCCACAAACCTGTGCCATCCACCTGTTCCACTCAGCAGTGCCAGCCACCTGTGCCCTGCAGTTCCACCCACCTGTGCTCAGCAGTGCCACCCATCAGTGCTGCTCAGCAGTGCCACCCATCAGGGCTGCTCAGCAGTGCCACCTATCAGTGCAGCATCATCAGTGCCAGCTCATCAGTACCGCCTATCAGTGCCTCCTATCAGTGCTGCCTATCTGTGCCACCTCATCCTCATCAGTGCCCATCAGTGTTGCCTATCTGTGCCCATCAGTGCTGCCTATCAGTGCAGCCTCATCAACGCACATCAGTGAAGGAGAAAAATTGCCTGTTTGCTAAATTTTATAATAGATACACAGAAAACCTTTTTTTTAAAAAATGTTTTGCTCTTTTTTTGTTTATAGCGCAAAAAATAAAACACCTAGTGGTGAGTAAATACAACCAAAAGAAAGCTCTATTTGTGTGAAAAAAATTATACAAATTTTATATTAGCGCAGTGTTGCATGACCGCGCAATTGTCATTCAAAGTGTGACAGCGCTGAAAGCTAAAAATTGACCTGGGCAGGAAGGGGGTATAAGTGCCCTGTAGGCAAGTGGTTAACAAGTTAACAAACGTGTTATACTTACCTGTTGTGTGCAGTGGTTTTTCACAGAGCAGCCTGGACCCCCCTCAGGCTCTCCTGGCTCCTCTCTGTTGGATGCCCCCACAGCAAGCAGCTTGCTCTGGGGCCACCCGCTGCTCTCTGTGTCCATTCAGACACACACATGGAGCCCGCCTTGGCCTCGCCCCCCTCTCACTCCTCATTGGCTGACTGGCTGTGATTGACAGCATTGACTCCCGCTTGCTGTCTTAGCCAACAGGGAGGCAGAGACCCGGGACAGCCGAGGGTGTAGTGCACATCGCTAGATCTCAATGGAGCTCAGGAAAGTATTGAGGGAGCTGGGGGCACTGTTGCACACAGAAGGTTTTTTACCTTCATGCATAGCTTTTACAACCACTTTAAGTGTATTGTGGATACATCCTATTATTATTAAAAAACAATATACACATACAATTACTTAAAGTCAGAGTCTTTACAACTACTCTCTACTGGACAGCTAGCCCGTATCTGTATGCACACTCCTATAGGATATACATTGTAAATGCACAGGTGCGTCTAACCCCAAGGAAATCTGCAGTGGCACTGCACTGCATCAGTGATATGGGTAAACCTTAGCATATCAATGTGAAAGCAGCCTTATAGGGGACTCAAGACAGTAAGGGCTCATTTAAATTTGTGGTTTGGGGAGCTATAAAACCCCATAGTTGAGACATGTTTTTATTACAGCCCCTCGCCACTGTGTAGCATCAAGGGTCACAATGGTGACCCCTCCCCATGCTCCAGGGGGCCCAGTGTTGCTTCCCTGTCACATTCTGTTTTATTTTTGGACAGGAGAGGAATCAAGGGTGGCATACACAGGAACCATTCCTCCCCATTTTCTTCCTGCAGTCACTGAAAGCTGGTTTCTCCTCCTCTCCCTCCTGACAGCGTTCAGTGGCTGCAGAAGAAAAATGTTCATTTCAATTCATTGTGGCCTGCAACCAGTTACCAAATTACTTAAGTGGCCCTCACTTTTCAAAAGGTTGAGCACCCCTGCTCTAATTGTTATATCTGCAGGACGGCTTGTTCTGTAAGAAAACAACAGACTTACTGTCCAGATCACCATGTTAAAATAAAGGAAAGAAAGTCTAGAAGAAAAGAAAACTAATGCAGACACTACATCTAAGAATTGGTAAGCTGCAATATAATACATGTTTGCTTTAAGCTCTGATATGTGCACTGAGTGGGGAAAAGGTAATAACACTTCTGTGAATACAGAGGTTTTCCATCATTTCTGTATTCATATTGGCAACGTCTCATGTGTTCTTGGTAATGACATGGGATGCCAATATCAGTTGCTATAGCATTTGTATCTGTCCCTTCTCCTGCCAATATACAAGCTGTTCTAAGAGCTAAGTCCAAATTTGTGTACAATGTTCTGCCAAGAATGTCATATCCTTCTTACTATCTCAGTGCATTTTGTAGCAGTGTTTCTCTTTTTACAACACAGTGACTGATCATTTGGTTATAGCAGACATATCATCCCATTCACTATTCAGTAAAGTGGATGCAGTGAGTGAGTAGAATCAGCAGCCCAGTAAGACTCTGCATTGACGTTTGCTAAAATTGTTATAATTAATATACTGTAACTGGCCTAGAGAGTTTTTTAAAGTTGAATTACATGTTTAAAATGGCCACACACATTTCAATGTGATTCTACAATTTCCTGTAGATTCATCTAGAATTTGTGTTACAAACAGGGCTGCCACCTATCCAGTTTTATTGGCAGTTCAGTTTTTTCTCTTGCTGGCTAGTTGTTTAATTGCTGTTCAGTGTGTCCAATGTGGGCACTCTACATAGCAAACCAGACTTACCCCTGTGGCCATACCTGTACTGACTAGTGTGACACAACCCCCAAAGGAGCCGTTGATTTAGTTATGTCCTCTGTTACTGACCTCGACCACTTTAACACTTCAGCCACTCTGACACATCCATTCTCAATCTCTGAATTTTCTCCAGTCAGCGAATACTGGACCAGTAGTAGATGTAAATCTTATATATTGGGTTTAGAATCAGCATACAAGAATAGGAAAAACACAAAGTAAATTAGGTACACAGGGCTAGTCAACAAAAACAGACAAGGGCGCACTCTCATTGTGCATTACCGTGGAGACCCACGTATTTATTAAATGAAATAAAATATACTCACAAACCAATGAGAATAAAAAACAGAAAAATGATCCGCAACAGCAGCGGATGCAATACTGTGCCCTTGGTGTGGATAACTTGACGCGTTTCGGGAAACGGAATCCCTTCCTCAGAGCTAAAAGTGGGCCTGCTGGACCCTGGCCTAAATACCAACAAATGTCAAAATGAGGGTCAAAAGACCCTCCCACCCACTGCCGACAGCCCAATAAAAAAACCCCCCAAAAAACCCAAAAAAACCCAAAACATATATATATATCTCTAAATATTTAAATATATCAAGCAATATATCCAGGAATCATCATGAATCACCAATGGCAATACATGTACACATAACACTATGGCATATATGTATATTATGTATATATATATATATGATATGTATACGTGTATACTCACATGTGCCCTCAAGGGGAGTGATCCTGTCTCTAGAAAAACAAACACTATGGATAGAACTGACTGTTGCCAATGGGGAATGACACAGGGCTAGTCAATGAGAAGAAGCAGTTCACTAAATGTGTCTGTGCTTAGCTATATACATGTAGTTGCTCATAAACATAAAATAATGATGGTATAATGGTGGCCTTACCAGCCACCCAGATCAGCTTAAACAGTAACACAGGATTACATTAACAGTAACCCAAGATGCAGCAAGTGGCAGTCAGAAATGAGAAACTTCTAAACCCCCCAGCTATGCTGCCCAATATTACACTGAGGTTGCTATGCTAGGTCCAGGACTGCCTGCAGAATTTAAAGGATAAGAACAACCAGAGATGATTCACATAGGCTAAGACATAGGCATATTAGGCAAGAATGGGCAGCCTCTGAATGGTTTCTTCTAATGGCTATTGTTGGGGCCCTTTAATGTTATGGTGCACTTATAGTGATGTGTGTTACATAATACCTGCACTCAATTAAAGTACGACAATGTACAGACTTACTTGGTAATGTTGCAGAAGGGAAAAAAGAGGATGCTAGGAGATCCAATGTAGAGTCATTTCAAAAGAGTGGATTTATCTTGAGAAAAGAGTCAGGTGAAGTCTATGATAGGCTGCAAATAGTGAATGCTAACTTGTAGTGAGAGAGAGTGTATGGCAATAATGGGTGAATGTAAATACAGTTCCTACCAGGGGCGGACTGACCATTTAGAAACTCGGGCACTGCCCAAGGGCCTGGGGTGAGTAGGGGGCCCCATGAGATGCCCCTGGTACCTTTTTCTTAGACTTTTTTGAGTTTGGGCAAGGACAGAGGGGCCCCATGATCTCCTATTGCCCGGGGGCCCCATGAGTTGTCAGTCCGCCCCTGGTTCCTACCATACACTGCACAATGGGTTGAAACCCTCTCCTCAGTCCTGTGCCTCAGTGGTAGTTGCCAATGGAGGAGGGGCCACTTATTTATCATTGGCTCAAGCTGGGAGTGGTGGACATAAATTTGCTCCAATTCCTGATAATCACAGCTGATGCGTGGGCTGAGTTCGTAGCTGAGATCTCAGATGGCTGGACACACTATACCCACAGGTCTGAACTTTTCCTCGTGCCAGCTGCCCCAAACTTTTCTCAGCAGCGCACTATGAATCTCTCTGCTCTTCCCTCTTGCCCCATTGTCTTCTTGAACTGTGGTGTTTTTGGTATTAATGTAACACCATCACTTCAGCAGCAGGACTGCATCTCCCATAATGCTTTACCCAGCAGCATCTTCCCTTTTCTCAGCCTTGTGCTGTCCAATTGAAGGAGGAGGATGGTAATGGAGGAGGGGGGGGGGGGAAGAAACCTGCAGTTCCAAACACCAATAGTCTCAGAGAGTTAAGAGGGGGTGAGTCCTCCAGTACCTGCTGCAATGGTGTAAGCACGTCCCACTATGTTTTTGTTAGGAGTGCTGGCATGAGTTCCTGGACAAATAAACCTCACAATCACTGTTTGCATGCTTCAATCACAAATGCATTTGTGCAATGTTAAATTGTTCTAATCTGCAGTCTTGACATAATGCTTCAGGACCCTGTGAGGACAGTGAAGACTTTGTAAATACTCCAGTGAGAACTCTGTTATGGATACTTGTGATAATTAACAGGGCCCACATCACCAAAAAGCTATGTGGGCACTCCAGACCAGAACCTCTCACACTATGGAGCAGAAGAAAAAAAGACCTGGGATACAGTACGCCATACAACTGAAATTTCAAACACATAATTGAGGCTATATGATTTTTAGTTCAAGAAAAAGGGGTTTTCTTTTCTCCAGGCAAGTAAATAACATTGGTAATTAGGTAACAATTAATCATTTTTTGTTACGATAATTTTTTTTAAATGCACTAAGAAAGTTTTCCAGACATTTATATGGTTAGTTATTCAGTCATAACACAACATCAACAGGATAATAGGAGATACAAACATTGTAAGCAGCACACAGGCACACAGCACACACTTTGTCACTTCCACCAAACAAAGAAGGGCATTCACATAAATGCAAGTAAAGGAGAAAATTATCTGTCAGAGGTAATGTGACAAAAGAAGAAAAAAAATAAAGAATCACAAAGCCAAAATTCAGTGAAGGTAAACCAAAATAAATACAACTGATACAAGAGATAATGATGCATGTGAAAATAGAGACAACTGGGGTCTTCTATGGTACTGTTATAAAAAAAAATATCTCCCAATAAACACACTATAGCATCAAACAAAGAGATGTGCACTGGTGTAGAGCTTCATGTGCTCAAAATGGCGGTGGCTATCTGTTATGATTACAAAGAGCTGATTCCAACAGCCTTGCTGTAAACAGGAATCCTGTTCTGAATGTTTAACTTTCCAGTGCTATCAGAGCATCAATCCTGAAAGAACCAGAACAGTAAAATTAAACAAAAGTGAGAGGTGTTCTTTGGGAAAGTTAAAGAAAGAAGTAAAGAAAAAAGGAGGAAAAAAGATCTATTGGCCAAGATCTTGTCTTATCCCCACCTCCATCTGCCCTCTTGAACCTAAACAAGAGATTGTATATATAGTATTCACAGATTCAGAACCTTCTTGACTCTGTCTTGTTTGTCCCTTAGGATGCTTGCTAACCTCTCATGAAGCCTGATCCAGGAGATCTTGTTTTGAGTCAAAGAGGTATCAACCACAGAGGATGAAAGTCTGGGTATGTCTAGAAATGTCAACGGCTGTTAAGAGTTTAATTTAAGTTCAGGCATTCTTGGGAACATTAATATTCATAGCGGAGTGGATCAAAAATTAATTGTTTTTAACAAAATTTCCTTGTGGGACATCATTTGCATCTAGACCCACAGGCTACGCACTCAGGCTCTTTACAATAGCATTGATATTGATGTCCAGCATATGTTCTGAAAAGAGGGCACCTTTAGTGAAATAGAAGCCTCATCGTTTTCAGACTTACGTTCATGGAAAATAGACTTTATTTTTAGTATTGTCTTTAACATCTGTTATGTTCTCTGGGAAGGCATACATTTACTGACCATATGTTGTTTAGCCCACAGATTACAGAACTAAATGAAGCTACCTGATTTCTTGTCATGTTATCTGACATCTGTAAGACTGGAATTAGCCAGAGGGGCAATTTTCCTTACTGCCTGCTTTACCTTTCTCAGTTGGATTTCCCTGTCAGAAGACCTGCAGTTTCTGTTTAGTATTTCAGAAAAGGATATGTATCACTGAAGGCTAGGAAGGAGTTTTGCCAATTCATTTGGGACAACTCTTGTAATGTTTTCGTTTGCAGGAATCATCAGTATTGCTGTACATATACAAAGACTCCCTGGGAAAATGAAAAGACCATCACACAGCTTAACGGCATCAGAAAGATGTCCATTTGTGACAGACTTTCAATCTGAAGACATCGTGTCCAAAGAAAATTACAAACTGAACAGAAATGAAATAATACACGGAAATGCATTAATTTCAAATGTAGGTATTAGATAAGCACATTTCTGAAATCATTAGTCACTCTTAGTCAATCTACCAAGAGTTAACTGAGTGCTTTATTTTATGTCACGGTAATTATTGCATTGTATTTGTAATATCATATCCTATACATAAATATCACAAGAATTGTTATCTTTATTTTAACCAATAATGGCTTTATTCCTTAGAAATCTGTATTTTTCTCATAAAGAGCTTTATTATTATTACATTTTAATGGCTCTATTTTCTGTTCTCCTCATTAGATAACTTATAGAATGTAACTTCATGGGTATTCAAATTATATTATTTTATGGTAAATTTAGCTTATCCAAGGGACAAAACTGGGAAAACTCATTTTTTAATTGTATAAAAAAACCAAATAGGGCAAAAATACCCCAAAATCAATGTTTTGGGCTCTACTCAGGCCCTTGTGTTGCAACAACATGCATTAAAATACTGCAGATGTACTATATGAGATGGTCATAGACTGCAGACAAACTACAGGAGATGGTCAGAGACTGCAGGCATACTACAGGATATGGTCAGAGGCTGCAGAAAGATTACAAGAGATGGTCAGAGACTACAGACATACTACAGGATATGGTCAGAGGCTGCAGACAGACTACAGGAGATGGTCTGGGGCTGCAGACATACTACAGGTGATGGTCAGAGACTGCAGACAGACTACAAAGGTAAACTGGCCCAAAAAAATTAAAATGATCTCTATGTATTGCTATTACCATAACCTACTGCCAAAGGACAACCCTGCTCCTGACAATCACATTGATACCACATACTCTATATTGCCAAAAGTACTGGGATACCCCTCTAAATCATTGTATTCAGGTGTTCCAATCACCTCCATGGCCACAGGAATATAAATCAAGCACCTAGGCATGCAAATTGCTTCTACAAACATTTGTGAAAGAATAGGTCGCTCTCGGAAGCTCAGTGAATTCAAACGTGGTACCGTGCAACCGTGTTGCCACCTGTGCAATAAGCCCATCTGTGAAATTTCCTGGCTACTAAATATGTAACAGTCAACTGTTAGTAGTATTATACCAAAGTGGAAGAAACTGGGAACTCTTCCATGAAGTGGTAGGCCATGTAAAATGACAGAGCGGGGTCAGCGCATGCTGCAGTGCACAGTGAACAGAAGTCGTCCCTGGAGTGATGAATTACACTTCTCCGTCTGGCAATCCAGTGGGCGTGTCTAGATTTGGTGGTTGCCAGGGGAACGATACTTGCCTGACTGCATTGCGACAAGTGTAAAGTTTGGTGAAGGGGGGATTATGATGTGGGGTTGTTTTTCAGGGGTTGGGCTTGGCTCCTTAGTTCCAGTGAAGGGAACTCTTAAGGCATCAGCATACCAAGACATTTTGGACAATTTCATGCTCCCAACTTTGTGGGAACAGTTTGGAGATGGCCCCTTCCTGTTCCAACATTACTGCACACCAGTTCACAAAGCAAGGTCCATTGCAAGACATGGATGAGTGAGATTGGGGTGGAGGAACTTGACTGGCCTGCAGAGTTCTGACCTCAACCCGACTGTGAGCCAGGCCTTCTGGTCCGACATCAGTGTCTGACCTCACAAATGCACTTCTGGAAGAATGGTCAAACATTCCCATAGACACCCTCCTAAACCTTGTGGACAGCCTTTCCAGAAGAGTTGAAGCTGTTATAGCTGCAAAGGTTGGGCCAACCAAATATTGAACCCTATAGACTAAGACTGGGATGCCATTAAAGTTCATGTGCGTGTAAAGGCAGGCGTCCCATTACTGTTGGCAATATAGTGTATGTGTATTTAATTCATTGATGGTACCCATAGTAAGGCCCAGAAATAACACTGTGCAGTTTGCATTTTCTATATTACCGAAACACCCTGACACTGATGCTAATTGAAAAGACGCTATTTTAAAATGCTACCTGACACTGTCGTTTACACGCCAACTTTCAATCACTTTTGACCCAGACCTTTTACCCCGGCCATGACATTTGGCCATGATCAAGGCCAAACCCTGTTCTATTTTTTTCTTTATTTTTTAATTTTGTTATACAAACACTTTTCTTTGTTTACACTTTTCTTCTCTAGCAAGGAGAAAAAGATATACAGTAATTGGAGATTTACTAGTGCTGTCAGAATCTGGAGCAACTGTGCATGGTAGCCAATCAGCTTTTAACTTCAGCTTGTTCCATTAAGCTTTGGCAATAAAACCTGGAAACTGATTGGTTTCTATGTAGAGCTGCACCAGATTTTGCATGATGCAGTTTTAGTAAATAACCCCCATAATTATTATTATACAGTATTTATAAAGCGCCAATGGTTCGCTCAGCGCTGTACATTACAAAGGGGGACAGAACATGTGACAGAACAATACCAATACAATGCAGAACATGAGGGGATCGAGGGCCCTGCTCTTTCGAGCTTACAATCTAGGAAGGAGGGGATAGTGGTACAGGAGGAGATAGCTGTGGGGGATGGAGTGGTAGGAAGAGTGGAGGAGGTCGGCAGGTTAGCAGGGGGTGGGGTAGGCTTCCCTGAAGAGATGGGTTTTCAGGGTGCGCCTAAAGGAGAGGAGAGTAGGTGATAATCTGATGGGTTGGGGCAGGGAGTTCCAGAGGATGGGTGACACCCTGGAGAAGTCCTGGAGGCGGGCATGGGAGGAGGAGACCAGGGAACTAGAGAGAAGGAGGTCTTGTGAGGAGCGG